>NC_000071.6:10456666-10773333 GCF_000001635.26 Mus musculus | reverse complement strand
TTTTTAAATTTTTTTTAATTAGGTATTTTCCTCGTTTACATTTTCAGTGCTATCCCAAAGGTCCCCCATATCCACCCCACCCCCCAATCCCCTACCCACCCACTTCCACTTCTTGGCCCTGGCCTTCCCCTGTACTGGGGCATATAAAGTTGGCAAGTCCAATGGGCCTCTCTTTGCAGCGATGGCCGACTAGGCCATCTTTTGATACATATGCAGCTAGAGACAAGAGCTCCGGGGTACTGGTTAGTTCATATTGTTGTTCCACCTATAGGGTTGCAGTTCCCTTTAGCTCCTTGGGTAATATCTCTAGCTCCTGCATTGGGAGCCCTGTGATCCATCCAATAGCTGACTGTGATCATCCACTTCTGTGTTTGCTAGGCCCCATCATAGCCTCACAAGAGAGAGCTATATCTGGGTCCTTTCAGCAAAATTTTGCTAGTGTGTGCAATGGTGTCAGCGTTTGGAAGCTGATTATGGGATGGATCCCTGCATATGGCAATAACTAGATGGACCATCTTTTTGTCACAGCTCCAAATTTTGTCTCTGTAACTCCTTCCATGGGTGTTTTGTTCCCATTTCTAGGAAGGGGTAAAGTGTCCACACTTTGGTCTTCCTTCTTCTTGAATTTCATGCGTTTAGCAAGTTGTATCTTATATCTTGGGTATCCTAAGTTTCTGGGCTAATATCCACTTATCAGTGAGTACATATTGTGTGAGTTCCTTTGTGATTGGGTTACCTCACTCAGGATGATGCCCTCCAAGTCCATCCATTTGCCTAGAAATTTCATAAATTCATTTTTTAAATAGCTGAGTAGTATTCCATTGTGTAAATGTACCACATTTTCTGTATCCATTTCTCTGTTGAGGGGCATCTGGGTTCTTTCCAGCTTCTGGCTATTATAAATAAGGCTGAAGAAACAATTCTCAAATTTATATGGAGAAACAACAAAACTACAGCCACAAAAACAATCCTGAACAATTACAGAACTTCTGGAGGTGTCAGCATCCCTGAATTCAAGGTATATTACAGAGCAATAGCACTGAAAACAGCAGAGCGTTGGTATAAAAACAGACAGGTTGATATATGGAATCAAATTTAAGGCCCAGAAATAAATCCACACACCTATGGACCTTTGGCTTTTGACAAAGATGATAAAACTATACAATGGAAAAATAGAGTGCTTGTCTAACTGGATATCTGCATGTAGAAGAATGAAAATATATCTATATTTAACAACCTCCACAACACTCAAGTCCAAATGGCTCAAAAACCTCAACATAAAACAATATACACTAAATCTAATAGCACGGAAAGTGGGGAATAACCCTAAATTCATTGGTATAGGGACAACTTTCTGAACAGAACACCAATAGCTCAGTCTCTATGATCTACAGCTAGTGTGGGGTCTGTCAATGAATTGGTATCCTGCTTGCCTGTGGATCTTGTTCCCCTGACTGGTCTGCCTTGTCTGGCCTCAGTAGGAAAGGATGCACCTAGTACTGCAGTAACTCCATGTGCTTGGGGGTGAGGGTGAGGTTGAGGATGGTGAGGCATGGGAGGGCTGAGGAGGGAGATCAAAAATGGCTGGGAAATTTACATTATGGGATTCTGGGAGGAGAGGGATGCTGATATTGGGATGTAGGGTTAATAAACAAATTTTTAAAAAGAAAAATTTAAAAATAAATAAATTTTTTTTGATATACAAATTTTATTAAGATTTTGGAAAGAGCTAAGTAGAGCTAAGTAGACATGGCCTTTAATTTTACACCCTTGTGAATTTTTTTTTAATTTTTTATTAGGTATTTAGCTCATTTACATTTCCAATGCTATACCAAAAGTCCCCCATACCCACCCACCCCCACTCCCCTACCCACCCACTCCCCCTTTTTGGCCCTGGCGTTCCCCTGTACTGGGGCATATAAAGTTTGCGTGTCCAATGGGCCTCTCTTTCCAGTGATGGCCGACTAGGCCATCTTTTGATACATATGCAGCTAGAGTCAAGAGCTCCGGGGTACTGGTTAGTTCATAATGTTGTTCCACCTATAGGGTTGCAGATCCCTTTAGCTCCTTGGGTACTTTCTCTAGCTCCTAAAAGAACTATTGAGTATTTTTGCAAGGTATACTGTAAAATCTAACCAATAAGGAAGATATTGACGAGAGATTTCTTAAGACATCATTGTCTCCTTGTGTTAAAAAGAAACTTAAAATGATGCATAAGGGATGGTTTATATTAATTATCAACTAGACAGAATCCAGAACTCACCTGTTCAAATAACAAGGTGGTGAGGTACTCTCATGAAGTTCATCAACTTTAAAATATAATGAAAAGCTAGACAGGATGATCTCTGCCAGCTGACCAACTCAGCTAATATCTGGGCCTATATCCAGGTCTTTGAGTTAACCCATTACAATTCTACCCCAGTTAAAAGCTGCTGAAGTATGTGAAGGAGCTGCAGGGTCACTGTGACTCTGGAAACAGCAGAATATTTGAGAGGAGTTTCAGTGGTGGTGCAGTATTTATATGGATTCTGAGACCTTGAACCAGTTCAATGACTCATTGCAATGAATATTTGTATGCAAAGCTCTCTGGGAAAAATACTATGTGACACACCACCGTTTCCAATGCCACTATGTCAAAGGTATATTTGCTGGAGAGATGGAAACATAGAGGAATAGACAGAGAGAGAGTGGTGGAGAGAGGTGATACTGGAGATACTATGGCAGTGGTAAATGTGAGAGAAGCCTGGATGAACAGGAAAATGTGTCTTGCCAAGTAGTGCTGACAGATAGTGAGATATGCAGTGGCCTGGAGGTAGCATTCCATCTCAGCCCATTAATGCACAGCCCACCAACACAATTGTTGGAGTTCTGAGCAATGACATAATGTCCAAGAGAAAGAACTGATCATTTGCTCCTATCAGTTACTGGATGAAGCCTCTCTGATGATGATTTTGCTAAGCTTGAGTCTGTAAGCATAGCAGAATATCTTTAGGAATCATTTCATTGACTATTTTTTTCTACCAGTCATGTTTGCTTCTATCCTAGATCTCTGACCTATTCAGCCACTGGTTATTGGCCCTACAGGCAGTGTCAAATATGGGCTCCATGGATGTGAATAATACATCTTCCTCTTTACTATGGAATCTTTTTTCTTATCAACTGATATTTTTTGTTTGTTTTTATAAAAGTATTATATTGCAGCAATAGGGAAAAGAAACTGAGATATATCTTTCATGAAAACAAACAAACAAGCATAGGCAAATAGGTAGCCAAAGCTATGTCCTTAAATAACAGTATTAACAGTGTAATCTCACGTGAAGACAAGGTTTATTTCCTTCTGTCCACATCTCTCTTTTTTTTTTTATTTACACAGGAAAAAATGAATCTATCTATGCCTATACCTACACATACATGTACACATACATGTATTCCTATACTTATACCTTTTCCTATACCATATCTATACACATACTTATATCTATCTATATAAATTGGAAATATTACAAGTGAAAGCTGTAATTCATAAAGATTAGTTAAAACATACCTGCAGTAGTTAACATGAGAAGAGATACAGGTAAATAATAGTTACAAGCACTCACTTGGCTCTGGGAAAAGTACCATGAGTTATTTCCAACAACAAAAAAATAATTTTTAAAATGTATCCTAGAACAATGACCTTTAAATTTTATTATCTTTATATTGATTATTTTGAAATGTCACAATAAACCCTGAATACTCTCTTTTTCCAGTCTTCCCAGGTCTGGCCGGCCCATCTTTGTAATCTTCCCTACTACCACCAAAAAGAAAAAGAAAAAAAAAACAAGCAGAAAAAGAAAAGAAAAGGTCCAATCTGTTTCTCTCATGTACTCATTGGAGCTTGGTCAAACTCAGTGTGGCCAGCCCTTAAAGAAAACTGAGTACATCTTGACTCACACACTCACCAGAACTGATCAGTTGCAGAGTAATACTCTTCTGCATTCTTACCACAATTTTAAAGGGTTCTTTTTGATGGCTTCCTGTATAAGCTGTCATTTTTTGAATGGGTATGGAGGAGGCAGGGATTGCCATAGATGCCTTCTATATCCCTTTTCATCAGTTAAGAGTCTGCAGTCGTAAATACCATGGCTAAAGTATCTTTTTTGCAATTTACAGTCAGTAGGAGAATGGATCATAGACTCCACAATGTTTCTAGAGAAAGCACTGACCATAGGTAGCCACATCCTTCCTAGTGTCAGCATAAACCACAGATATCACCAATGTTCCAGGTGGTAAGGCAGGTGACTCATATTAATATGGTGCTTGGCAGCATTACAGCTGGCTAATGGACATTAGTATGGCTTCAGGCAGGAGCACAGGCAGGTCATCTGAATGAACACCAACCCAGACCCCAGAAACTGTAATATCACAGAACCAGACAAAGCCATTGGTAGCACAGACTTAGACATCACCATGTCTTTAGGTGGCAGTGCAAGCTACCACCATACCAGTATGCCCTCAGACAGTGGCCCATACCAAGGATATCTGAATTCCCTTCTGCGGTACCTCAGTCGGAAGAGGGGGAGGAAAGATTATAGGAGTCAGAGGAGTCAAGGATACCACAAGAACATGCCCCACAGAATCAACTAAGCAGGGTTCAAAAGGGCTCACATATTTTGACCCAACAATCAGGGAGCCATCATGGGTCTGTGTAGGCTTAGATTTTCTCTAAACATACTTTATTTAGGGTTCTTGAATGTTTCAACCTCCCTTCTAACCCACTTAAAAGTCATAGGTCAAAATGAATGTTTGTAGGAAAAGGGGGTAATAGACCTGTTTAGAATTAGTTCTTTGGGGTCAAATCAATTCTTCATTGTACCAGCAGTCCAGTCCAATAGCAAACACCAAATGTTTATCAGTAGTGGCAATCCAGTCCATTAGCAAACAGCAAATACAAATCAGTAGCAGCGTCTTGATCCAGTGAAAGTCACAAGGGTTCTCCAAACTAGCAGTAATTAGCACAAGCAATAAGAATCAGCCAAACTGCCACAAGAAACTCATTGGCCTGATTGACTCTACAAGATCAAGACTAGAAAACACCAGGAAAGCAATGCAAGGCCACTGAAGATCAGAAAAGCTTTTCATGGGCAGCAAAGCCAGCAAAGACCAGCAAAGACTAGCAAAGTCCAACAAAGCATCGTGTGGTATAGCAATGAAAGAATGTCAGCTCGCTCTTTGTAGAGTTCCCTTTATGTTATACTCTTTCCACACATCATGTGCCCTCTCACATGTCTTCTTCAGCAAAACATCCTCTATTGTGTGTTCCACCAAAGCATCTTCTACCAAGACAGCTTCCAGAAAATCATAACCTGACACAAGTGAGTTCCAAGAAACCATAAAAATGCTTAAGGCCTGAGCTACTCCCTCTGCATATATGTTATGGTTGTGTAGTTTCATGTTCTTGTGGGACTCCTAACAGTGAGAATGGGGCCTTTCTCTGACTCTTTTACCTGTCTTTAGGATCCCTTTTCTCCTACTCAGGTGCCTCATCAAACCTTGATATGGATGTATGTACCTAGTCTTATTGTAACTTGTTATGCTATGTTTGGTTGATATCTCTAGGAGGCCAGCTCTTTTCTGGAGGGCAAAAGAGGAGGAGTGGAAGGGAAAAGGGAAGCAGTGGTTGTATGTTTGCATGTACTGGTAAAAGAGGAAATAGGGGAAACTGGTTAAATGTAATATATGAGAGAAGAAGAAATAAAAAGGAAAACATGTTGACAATATCCTTCCCAGATTGATCATCTTAATATTTATTCTATGAGACCAGTACCCACAAACCAATATGACGCAAATCATAAACCAGATTTATTTAACAACTGTAGGACAGAAAAGAGGTAGCCATTTGAGGAAGTTATATTTTTGTTTAACCAATGATCTTATCCTGGCCAAAACAGTGTCAGATGCCAGCTGATTTTCAATTAGATAGATATATACCCTCATACGTGCATATACTCATATACTTGAATATATTTAGTTTTCTCAATAATTAATATTTAACAAGAAATTTAAAAATCTGCATATATCATATCAAACTAAGTTTTTTCCACATACCTGTCACATTTAAGCCAAACTGACCACCATCTAATGACAGGATTTCGAAAAGGAAATGAACAAGATCTATGTTAGAATACAGGACTTAAAGGCTACCTGGGTTTCTAGTGTTTACTTAGCAATCATCAATTAGTCTTGGAAATTGTAGGCTTCAGTGAGAAATTCTGGGACATGGTTACTTCAGTTAAAACAATTTAATGGTATGATATTCTAAATTAGAATAAAGTAAAACACACAAGCCTCAGAGGTAAAATACTTCCAAGAAGCTCTAAAGAAAAATAAAGTAGACTCTGTGCATATAAGTAAATTACATAGAGCATTTGTTTATTTCTGAGAACTGTCCATTTAATATTGGTGGTTCTAATATTTATTTTCTGTAATTACCAACTAAACCAATTTTCCCTTATTTTTAGAATTTCATACGTGCATCCAATGAAATATGATTATATCTATCCCAGTATTTCCCTCTAACATTCCTGTCTTCCACATGTCGCTTTACACATTTATGTCTTCTTTTAAATCTATTTTACTTTTGTCATTATAATGTAGTTATATCATTTTGTCATTTCTTTCCTCCTTCCAAAATTTATAGCCAGTTTTTGAAAATTAGTTGTCTTTACACACACACACACACACACACATCCCACCCTCTTAAACACATAAATACTACTAGCTTATTATGTATACTGTTTCATATATATATATATATGTGTGTGTGTGTGTGTGTGTGTGTGTGTGTGTGTGTGTGTGTGTGAGTGTGTGTGTGTGTGTTTCAAGGCTGATGTTTTGGTATTGAATAAGCAGATAGTGTGCTTTTGTCTTTTACTTGTTAATAACCCACTAGATCTGGTTAGAGTCATTCATATGTGAATGAGTCTGGTGCTATACATAGGCACAACTGTAATTTACAAGTGGGCACATTCTCCAAGAACAATCATTCTCCCTCCCCCATCAATCACCAACTGCCAATAGCTACTCAGTAAGAAATGGAGCCTAAAAGTCATCTTGCTCCGTACTGGTAAGTGTAGCTGCTGCAAATTCACCATCACAATGATGTGTCACATTTAGAAGACAGTATTTGACAGCACTTCTCCCCTCCTTCCTGCTTTCATGGTCATTCTGTCTCCTATTATACAATGCTAGTTAAAAACCACTGTTTCCGAGGTTAATGTAGATGTCCTGTTTATGGCTGAGCACTCAGCATTTTATTCTCAGCACACTACATCTTTCAATCAACTACTAGCCACTGCATTAAAAGAAAAAAAAAAAGGTTTCTCCAACCAAGACACAGAACAACCCAAGTCTGTGGCTATAACTTGAAGCATGCTCTCTACTTCCCCCTTTATCAGGTTCAAGCTATTGAGTCTTACAGTGAAATTGCTGGGTCCCTTGTTATTGAGTTTTGTACTCGCTGAGAGATAGACTATTTTCATTGTTCTATATGTTAAATTTTAATTATTCCATCACTTTTTAAAAATGAGGTCCTTGTTCCAGTGTACAGTTTGTCATCTTTGTAAAACATTAAATTCAGTAACTGTCCTCATGTGGCCTTATAATCTCTGATTTCAATAGTCATTCATGGATCTTTTGGTCTGTGTGTGTGTGTGTGTGTGTGTGTGTGTGAACAAAGCTGTTTTTACTACTCTAGCCTTTTTGTATTATTGAAAATCAGATATGAAAATACCTCTATAATATTTTGTTGTTACTGTGTAAAATTGCCATAAAATTGCTTTGACACGTTTTTTTGGTCTTTTGTGTCTCCATATAAAATTTTCTATGTTTTCTTGAATATCTGTGAAGAATGGTATGGGTATTTTGACTTGGAATACATTGAATCTGTAAATTGCTTTTGGTAAATTTGTCATTTCACACACATGCACGCACACACACAAACATATATATACATACATATACATATATATATATATATATATATATATATATATATATATATAATTTTCTAATCAGTGCATGTGAATGTCTCTCTATCTTCTAATATATTCCTCAATGTCTTTCTACAGTACTGTATCATACATGCACTGTTTAAGTAAAAGTAACTTTTATTCAAGTGATGTAATTGTCATCCTTGAAGCTTCCTGAAGAAGCTCATTCTTTCTGTTTCTAAATGAACTCTGCCTGGCTGGTTCGACTCAGCTACTCTGGCTCAAACTTCTCTCCAACCAGACTGATTCCATCTGGCTTCTCTCAGTTTCTCATGGAATTGCTCTGCTTGGCCTTAAACTAACTCTGATAATTTGTTCTAATCTTCTGGTTCCTTCTTACACTCTGGCTTCAACTGGCCCTTTCAACCTCCACCGAACTACTTGAACTCACAAACAAACTCAACTCCAGTGAACTGCTTTATTGTTCTGACTCCCAAATGACTGCAGCTCCACTCAACTGAACTGATAGGCTTGACTTAACTGAACTCCACTGCATTTCCTGAACTCAGCTGAAATGCAGTGAATTGTGCTCCCAGTGCTGCTCTTAATAGTTTTTCTTTCCTGTCTGTTCTCATGAGAGTTGGACATACCCTGTTGATGACTTATTCTGTCAAATCTTTCTCTGATTTGTCACATTGTGTGTTCTACAATTAAAGGTCACTTTCAAATATGACTACTTCCTTAAAATAACCTTACTTTCATTGGTTGGGATTAAAGGTGTGTACTAAGGGAATTTGTGTATTCCAGCCATATAGCACTATAATCCAGGACTTGTCTGTATTGGAACCAGATCACATAGACCTAGAAGACCTTTGGATGTCATCCCTTGTCAGAATATGCATTTTCCTGGTTTAAAATTCCTCTACAGTTTAGGTCTTTACTTTCTTTAGTCAGATTATTATGAGATGTTTTCATTTTTGTGTCACTATTGAGAATGGAATTGTTTCTAGGATTCTTTTTCAGTACATATGTCATTCCTGTAAATGATGGTTACTAATTTGTGGTTCATAAATTTGTATTCTGTTGCTAGGTTGAAATTATTTATTAGTTCTTTTCAAGTAGTCATATCATCCATCTTCAACAAGAATATCTTGAGTTTTTCCTGTCTGTACCTCTTTCATTGCCTACTCTTTTTTATTGCTCTAGATTAAAGTTAAATTTTGAATATAAGTGAAGAGAGTAGACATCGTTATGATCTTAGGATACCTGGAGGTTTTTGTTTGTTTGTTTGTTTGTTTTTTTCATTTTTTAATTTAGTGTTTTATACCAGCCCGCTGCCTACTTGAACCAGGTATGGCTGGGAGGCAGGCTGGAGGTGAAAAAGACTTAGACATCGAGAGAGATTAATGGAGACCAAGACATGATTCTGTTCAAGGCCCACCAGTTTACTAAGAGAGTGTGCTTATAAGGGGGAAGGCCCATCCCCCGCCAGTCCATTCTTGGTGTCTGGAGCCAGCCAGTAGGCAATGTGCAGGATAGGATGTTCCTCTGGAATATCTCAGGGGCCTCTCAGCAGGTAGCAGTGTCTTGGAGGAGAGCAGTGGCAGGAGACAGAAGAAAAGAGCCATCTAGGTCAGAAGGCTCCACCCTAGGTAATCTCCTTAGTGGCAGCAAGGTCAAAGTCTGGGTCAGCCTGCTTCGAGGCTGGGGGAGGTTACAATTTAGTATGATATTCACTCCAATTTTGTTACATATAGCCTTTTTCACATCTATTCAAAGCTTTTTGTGACCCTAGACACCCTGTACTATCATAAATAAATGTTAGATTTTATCGCTTTTTTCAACTATTATAATCACGTGATTTCTGTCATTCTGTTTACTTATATGTTGGATAATATGTACTAATTTATGGATGTTGAACCATTCCAACATTTCTGGAATGAAACCAATTTGGGCCAGGCAGTGGTGGTGCATGCCTTTAATCTCAGCCCTTGGAAAGCAGAGGCAAGCAGATTTCTGAGTTCGAGACCAGCCTGGTCTACAGAGTGAGTTCCAAGGCAGCCAGGGCTACACAGAGAAACCCTGCCTCAAAAAAACAAAACAAAACATAAAAAAAAAAAAAAAACAAAAAAACAAAAAACAAAAAAAAAACAAAAAAAAAAACAAAACCCCACAGTTTAGTTGTGATGAGTGACCAGTATTTTGTTGAGATTTTTATACTCTTTTCTCTTTTCTTGTTTTATCCTTGTCTGATTTCCATAGCAGGTTAATACTGGTTCCATGCAAAGATTTTTCCAGGCTTCCTTGGTTTCTGTTTCATGGAAAAACTTAAGTACTATTCATATTCCCTTTCCATAAAAGTTCTGTTTGGATTTTGTACTAAATCTGTCTAGTCCTGACATGCTGATTTTTTGTTGCTTGTTGCAAGATTTAATAATATCTCAAACTCATTTCCAGCTATGAATTTGTTTACATTATTTCACTTTTGTTTATTTTGTTTTGTGTATGAAGCAATTCATCCATTTATATTAGGTTTTTCAGTTTTATTGAAAAACATTTTCTTTTTTACATGTGTTATAATGATTTTCTGAATTTCAGTGTAGTCTGTTGCAATGTTCCCCTTTCCTCTTCTAATTTTATTATTTTAACTCTGGGAGCAGAAGAGATTACTCAGTAGATAAAAGTACTTGAAATTCTTACAGAGGAACTGAGGCTCTTACAGAGGACCCAAGTCTGACTCTCAGCACCCTCATAGGCTATTTCAAAACTGTGTTTTAACTTAATTTCCATGGATTTAGAATCAATCCTCTAGACTCCTTAGGCACCAGTCATGCAAATGGTGCCAATGCATATATGCAGAAAATCAAACATAAACATAAATCTTTAATTAAAAATATTTGGACTTTTACATCTTTATTTTACTTATTTTTTTAAAGATTTATTTATTTGTTTATTTTATGCTTATGAATACACTGTTGCTGTCTTTAGACACACCAGAAGAGGGCATCAGATTTCATTACAGATGATTTTGGGGTTTGAACTCATGACCTCTGGACGAGCAGTCAGTGCTCTTAACTGCTGAGCCAGTTCTCCAGCCCCTTTTATTTTACTTAATTAAGCAAAAGGGTTTATCAATTTTGTTTATCTTTTCAAATAAATACATCTTCATTTCCTTGATTCTTTGCATTGCTGTTTATTTATGTTGTGATTTAAGTCTTTAAGTCTTAACTTTTAGCTCCCTTTTCTCCTGTTTTTAGTTTAGTTTAGTTTAGTTTAGTTTAGTTTAGTTTAGTTTGCAAGACCTACAGATGACTCACTGAATTTTAAAGTATTACCTTGTGATTTCTCAAGGTTTTTCATGTAGATACTTGGTGCTTTATGCTTTCCTGTCGAGACTACTTTAAAGTGTTCATAAATTTTGACACATTGGTTTTATTTTTATTCAATTCTAGAATATTTCTATTTCCTTACTGATATCTTCAGTAGATGAATTACCTTTCAACAGTGCATTGTTAAGTCTCCATGAGTTTGTATACTTTCTGTGGGATTTTTGGCATTGACATCTCTCCTCCTCCATTGTGGTTAAACGGAATAGTCAAAAGTTCTTTTAACTTCCCTATATTTTTTGAAGTTTAATTGTATCCTAATTTGTAATAAAATTTAAAGAAAGGTCTATGAAGTTCTAAGAAGAATATGCCATCTTTAGTGTTTGGTTGGAATGTTCTGTTTATGTCTGTTGGGTTCATTTTATCTTTTATGGTATGATTCAGTCTAGTGTTCCTGTTTAGTTTTTGCTCAAATAATTAATTGGACTGCCAATTTGTTTTTTGTTGTTGTTTGTTTGTTTGTTTGTTTGTTTGTTTGTTTTAATATTTTTATTAGGTATTTTCCTCATTTACATTTCCAATGCTATCCCAAAAGTCCAAAATTGGGTATTGCAGTTGTCCACTACCACTGTGTTGGGGTAGATTTTGCATCTTGTAGAGTTTTTTTAATTGAATTGTGTGTATCCTTGTTTTGTGTATATATGTATAGAATAATAATATTTTTTAGCTTATTGTTCTCTTAATGGCTATTAAATACCGGTCCTTATCTCTTTGTGTACTTTGAGTTGAAAAACATTTTTCTTAGATGTTAAAAGGGCTACATATTGTTGTTTTTAAATTCCATATGCTTAAAATAACTTTTCTCGTCTTTTTATACTTGTGGTATAATCTGTTGTTAATCAAGAACTGTGTTGCTTGGAGGCTGCAAAAATACCCTAATTTGGGATTAAATTTACTAGCATGTACCAGTCTAAAATGTTTATTTCTTTATATGTATAGATGAATACCTTTGTAAGTTTAGTTGAATCACATGCTTCGAGGTATCCAAAGAATCCAGAGAGTGATAGAGCCCCAGTATGAGCTGTATATGTACTAGGAACTAAAATTGGTTCTTCTGCAAAACTAATAGGCACTTAACACTTAAGAATTTCTCCACGCCATAGCCTCTGCCTTTTACTAGAGAAGTTGAGGGTATTAATCTTCAGAGCTATTATTACTGATAACTCCTGTCAATTTTATGATTTTGTGGAATTTTCTTAGATTTATCTTGATCTACTTTCTTGGAATTTTTTATCTCTGTAATGACTTAGGTGTAGGTATCCTTTACAGACTGAAGACTTTTCTTATAGAATCCTCTGTTGAGTTGGTCATGTTATTAATATAAAATTTTATTGATTAGTTGGGAATTTTATGCAGTATGTTGTAAACATATTCACACATACACTTTCCCAGAACTTCACCAATAACTACCCTCAAGTATCATATGCTCCAAACTTAATGTCCTTTTTTAAAACAATCATAATCCAGCCATTGTCCCCCCTCCATATTGGAGGGGTCCCACAGTTCCTCATCCCATTTCTCCCTGCCCCCTACCCCCAGTCTCTGTGAGGATGCTCTCTGATCACTAGGCCTCTCCCCTCCTGTGGCCTCAAGTCTCTTGAGGATTAAGTGTATCTTCTCCCACTCTGGCCAGACCAGGCAGTCTTCTGCTTTTTTATGTGCCAGGGGCCTCAAACCAGCTCCTATATGCTGACTGGTTGGTGGCCAAATGTCTGGAAGCTTCCAAGGATCTTGGTTAGTTAAGAATGCTGGTCTTCCTATGGAGTTGCCCTCTTCTTCTGCTTTTTCCATCCTTCCTCTAATTCTTTAGGGGTTTCCAACTTCAGTCCTGTGGTTTCATGTATCTGCAAAAACGCATTTAATCTCAGGCCTGCCCTGAGAAGTGGGGTATGGTTTTCCACATGCACTTTCCTGCTGGGCCAGAGGCCATTCTGGCCATGAGAACTCCAGATATGCTGGCTGTCCACAGACCTCCTTTACTCAGTGCCAACCCACAACATTAACCCCAATACTCCTCCCCCCTCCTTGTCACAGTGTCCTAGCCCACAACTCCAGCAGAGACCCTTGGGTGACTAAAGGACACAAAAGGCACTAGAAGCCAAGGTAGATTGTTTGCTTTTGGCCCTCCCCCAACTCTCTTGGTGCCCTCTCCCCATTCCAACTAACCCTACTTTTCACCTCCTGGTCCCTTTGTGCCAGCAACCATCTTGGGCAGAGACTCCCTGATGGACCAGAGACAACACAGGCCATCAGAACTCGAGATAGGACCCATCAACTAACCTCCTCCACTCTCTATGTGCCAAACAAAACAATGTTCGATGCCACCTCCCCTTCTCTTTCTTATATCTCTGTCCCCAACTCAGATGGAGTACCCCTGTTCAACATGAAGCCAGACCTACCAAAAGACCAGAGAGGAAACAGAAACCAAGGAATAAAACCCTCATTCAAACTCATAAAATGGTACCTAGACTTGTAATCAGCCCAAACACCAGCAAATGTCACAGTCAATAACAAGGGCAATATGTTATCATCAGGACCCAGCAATCCTACTGTAGCAAGACCTGAATATTCTAACACAGCTGAATCAGAGTTTAAAAAAGACCTTAAAACATACTTTATGAAAATGATAGAGGTCCATAAGGAAGAATTAAATAAATTACTTTTAAAAAACCAATGAGAAGGAATCTGCCTGGGACAGCCTTCAGATGTAAGGGGTATGTAGTGCCCCAGGTCCCATTATCTAGCTGTGGACTTGTTCTTTGGTCTGGAGGAGCCTTGCAAAACCCCCCAAAATCCTTCCCCCTTTGGAAACCTTCAGGAGGCTCAAGACTAACCAGCTTGGAGCTCTGCTCCACCAATCCCAGTCAAATCCATGCACCATTCCAGTTGGGTCCTACTGAGAAATCACACCAATGAAACTAGAAGAAGGGAACTGTATATGCATACAGGTACATGTGCACATACACATGTGTGCACACGCGCACACACACACACACAGATAGAGACATAAATATACAGAGAAAGAGAGAGAGAAAACCACCATTAACAAGAAGAGCACAATATCATGAATCAATAATCATTGCACATTGATCTCTCAATATCCATAGACTCAATTCTCCAATAAAAAGACAAAGGCTAAAAAAATGGAAGAGAAAACAGAATCCATCCTCCTTCTACAACAAACATAAATGACTATCAAAGATAGAAATTACCTGATGAAAGGGTTTGAAAAAGATTTTCCAAGCAAATGGACTGTCAAGAAATAAGGTGTTATGGTCATTCTAGTATCTAATAAAATAGATATCAAACCAAAATTAATCAAAAACTATAAGGAAAGATAATTTATATTTATCAATAGAAAAATTCACCAAAATGATCCTTCAATTTTTAATATCTATGCCTCCAACCCAAGGGTAATGATGTTTGTGAAAGAAACACTATTAAAGATTAAATCACACTTTGAGTCTCACACATTGATAGTGGGAGACTTCAATACCCCACTCTCACAAAAGGAAAAGTCATAAGTCATCCAACAAAATCAAAATAGAGAAATACTGAGCTAAGAATTTTTTTTTGAGACAGGGTTTCTCAGTATAGCCCTGGCTGTCCTGGAACTCACTCTGTAGACCATGCTGTCATTGAACTCAGAGATCCACCTGCCTCTGCCTCCCAAGTACTAGGATTAAAGGCGTGTGCCACCACTACCCAGCAAGCTAAGCAATTTTATGAACCAAATGGACCTACCGATATCTCTAGAATAGTTCACTCAAACCCAAAAGAATACACATATTCTTCTTAGCACCTCATGGAAGTTTCTCCAAAATTTAGCACATACTGAATCATAAAACATGTGTCAGTAGATACAAGAAAATTGACATAATCCCTGAATTTTATCAGACTATCATGAATTAAAGCTAGATTTCAAATAAATCAGAAACAATAGAAAGCTTTCAAGTTCATGAAATCTGAAGGACTCCATATGGGGTGACTACTGGGTCAAGGTAGAAATAAATAAAGAAATTAAGAATTTCTAGTATTTAAAGAAAATATATACAGAACACACCTATTCTTATGGAACACAATGAAAGCCGTGTTAAGAGGAAAGTACATAACACTAAATGCTTGCATTAAGAAAAAAAAAATCTAATACCAACAACATAGCACCACACCTGAAATTTCTAGAAAAAAAATTAGCAAGCTCACCCAAAAGGAATAGAGGTCAAATATTTGAACATAGTTAAATTCAATGCAAAAATCAATAATATAGAATCAAAGGGAACAATAAAAATAATAAGAGACAGAGTTGATTCTTTGAGAAAATAAAAAACATAGATGAAAAACTTATACAAACTAAAAGACTGAGACAGAATATCCAAATTAACAAAATCAGCAAGAGGGGTACATAAGACTAGACATCAAGAAATTCTAAAGAATCATTGGGCTATATTTTTAAAACCTGTGCTCCACAAAATTGGAAACCCTAAAAGAAACAGATAATTTTCTCAATAGATACTACATAGCAAAGTTAAATCCAGATCAGTTGAATAATTTAAATAGATCTATAGTCTTCAAGGACCTAGAAGTAATCATTAAAAGTTTCTCAACCAAACTTAGCCAAGGTCAATATGGTTTTAGCACAGAATTCTGCCAGGCTTTTAAAGAAAAACTGATCTTAATACTCTTCAAATTATTTCACTAAATAGAAACCGAATGAACATTATCCAATACTCTTATCTGTCATGCTGGTGTACAAACCACACAAAAATTCTACGAAGAAAGAGGATTACAGACAAATATCCTTCATGAATTTAGCTGCAAAAATATGTAATAAAATAGTGGGAACTTGAATATAAGACTACATCAAAAGATTATTCTCCCTGAAAAGCAGGCTTCGCCCTAATGTTAAAGGGACAATTTAACATCAGCAAACTGAGAGAATACTAAAGCACATGTTCATCTCATTATATGCTAAAAACTCTTCGACAAAATCCAACACCCATTCATCATTAAAAAAAAGTCTTAGAGAGATTATAGATACAAAGACATACCTACAGATAATAATGTCAATTTATGGCAACCTTATATCCAACATCAAATTCTATATAGAAAGTCAAAGCAATTCTACTAAAATCCAAAAATGAAATGGATGTACACTTTCTCTGTACCTATTCAATATGATGCTCAAACCTTTAGCTAGACCAGAAAGACAACAGAAGGGCATAAAAGGATACAAATTTGAAAGGAAGAAATAAAAGTATCATTATGTGCAGATGATATATTGGTATACATTTGAGACTTGAAAATTCTACCAGGACATTTTCACAGGTGATAAAATTTATCAGTGAAATGGCAGGATACAAGATTAACTTAAAAATAAACCAGTAGCTTTCTAGTATACAAACAACAAAAGGGCCGAGAAAGAAATCATAGAAATAACACTTTAAACAAAGGCTTCAAACAACTAAACTAAACTTGTATGACAAGAACTTCAAGTCTTTGAAAAAGTAAATTGAAGAAGATATCAGAAGCTGGACCGATCTCCCATGCTCAAGGATTGGATTAACGTAGTAAAAACGACCATTCTATCAAAGGTAATCTACAGATTCAATGCAATTTGAATAAAAACCACAATCTTATAGACCTTGAAAAGACAATGCATATCCAGCCCAAGCCCAAGATAGCTAAAACAAATGCACAATGAAAGAACATCGAGAGGTATCATCATCCCTGATTCAATGACCAACTACAGAGGTATAGTAAGAAACCATGTAACTGTGACATAAAAACAGGCATGTTGATAAGTGAAGTTGAGTTGATTACCCAGACCTAAATCTACATAACCTTGTACACCTGAATTTTGATAAATGAGCCAAAAATACAAAGTGAAACAAACTAAAGAATCTTCAACAAATGGTGTTGGTCTAACCAGATGTCAGCATATAGAAGAATGCAAACTGATCTCTATTTATCACTCTGCTAAGGTCCAGGCATGGTGATACATACTTTTAATTCCAGAACTCTGGAGACAAGAGGCGACACATATCTGAGTTCAAGATCAGTTTACAGAGCAAGTTCGGAGACTGCCAGGCTTAGGCAGTGAAGGGTGTAATAGAACAAGAGGACCATGTACCAGCTCTAGCAAGCAGCACAATTGCAGCTTTGGCCTTGTGAACCTGGATTGATAGTGAAGGATAGAAGGGGTTTCTGTGACAGTTGAGCTGGTTAGATAGAGCTAAGAATTTAGTGATGATTAAGAAGAAACCATCATCACTAAGGTGAAATCTCCTGGGAAGTGTTTTCTGAGAGTACCAAGAAGCTGTGTTCCAGAGATAGTCAAGGTTGCACCTTGTGCTGGACTTAGTAATCTGTAAAATAACCCAGATGGTACTAGTTTCGAGGGCATGAATGGGTCATGAAGTGCAAATGAGGCTTGGCAATGTGAGAGGCCAGGGAAGGCCACTGATGAATGTTACAGCTTCAGTTGCAGTTGATGGCCGAGGATTGTATGGGTCATGCAGATAACTTGAGGCTTGGCACCATGAAGGGAAATACGAAAGGCAATTGGTGAAGCATAGTTGCAGCAGAAGGCTCTATCGAGTTGGAAATTCCAGTACGGTGAGAGAATCACCAAGAACAGCAGCCCCAATGGAGTGGAGTCAAGAAGACCATGGAGGACTCCAGAGGGTAGAGCTGGAATGTGACCCTAGTACTTGGAAGAGCTAAGAAGATCATGAATGGATAGCAGATACTGGGAAAGAAGCTATTATTTAAAGTTGCCTTGGAGACCCCAATATGCTAGAATGCCATAGTTATGGGATACCTGCTGAGAAAAGCTGCTAACAGGGACTGAAACCAGCTGAAGAGAGAGCACTGTGTTGCACTCATCAAAGCTGAAAGGAGTTGGACATCAGACATGGAGATGAAGAATTTGGAGATTTTCCAGCTGGTTTTAGGCCTTGCTTTGGTCCAGTATTTCTTCCCTATAACATATTGAAATGGTAATGTGTATATATATATATATATCCTTTGATGTTGGAAGTATGTGATCTGCTTTTTGATTTTGATTTTATAGGGGATTTCATTTAAGAGATTGCATGATCTCAGAAAAGAACTTTGAAATTTGGACTTTTAGACATTGGTGAGACTGTGATAGACTATGGGGACTTTTGAAGTTGGACCAAATATATTTTGCATTAGGTAATGGCTATGACCTCCATACACTCAAGTGTTTGAACAAGTCTATGGGGGCTAGGGAATGCAATGTGGTGGTTTTCATATGCTTGGCTCAAGGGAAGTAGTACTATTAGGAGGTTTGGCCTTGTCAGAGGAAGTATAGTATTGTTAAAGAAATTATCTCACTCTGGAGGTGATGCTTTCAGCTCTCATATATATATACTTAAGTCTGGCAAGTATGATCCAGACCCATCTACTCCTGGCTGCCTTTGGATCAAAATGTAGAACTTTTAGCCTGTCTTCAGGACTATGTCTGACTGAATGCTGCCATGCTTCATACCATAATGATAATGGAGTGAACCTCTGAAGCTGTAAGTCAGCCACAATGAAATGTTGTTTTCATAAGATATGCCATGGTTCTGGTGTATTTTATCAGCCGTGGACACCATGACTAACTGCCCCTGAGAACCTGGTCTGGACTGTGTGAGCTCAGGAATGAATTCACCTCCACTGAACTGATCTAACTGCAATGGCTCCCCATTGACTGAATGGATTCCACTGCACTGAGTAGAACTGACTAAATAGAACTGAACTGCACCAAACTGTACTAAACTGAATTCAACTGAACTCCATTGTTCTGTATGAACTAAACTGAACTGCCCTTCTTAATTAGATATCACTGTTAAATATGTCTGCTTCCTTCTACCAACTAGCATTACCTACATAGTCTTACTAAAGTTGTATACTACAAATGCCTATATCTAAGTCATATCATATCATAACTGTCTTAGTCAGGGTTTTACTCCTAGGGACAGATACCATGACCAAGGCAACAGTTATAAGGACAAAATTTAATTGGGACTGGCTTACAGGTTCAGAGCTTCAGTCCATGTTCATCATGCTGGAAGCATGGCAGTGCATAGGCAGTCATGGTAAAAGAGGAGCTGAGAGTTCTACATCTTCACCTTAAGGCTGCTAAGAAGATTGGCTTCTGGGCAGCTAGGACAAGGGTCTTATAGCCTGTGACCATAATGATACACCTAGTCCAATAAGGCCATACCTACTGCAACAAGATTACATGTCCAAATAGTGCCACTCTATGGGCCAAATATGTACAAACCATCACAGTAATCCAGGGCACATTTACATTCCATCTGGATCACATAGACATTAAAAGGCCTTTGGATATTATTTTATGACAGAGCAACCATATTGCTCCACTATAATTCCTTTATACTCTCTGTTACAGTGTCTGTATCCAGGGACAATGTTAAGTAGATATAATGCAAAAAGATTATTGTACACTTAACAACAAGAACAACAAACAACACAATACTTATACCTATGAAGTCCTCAATCCAAGAAGATAGACTCCCTTTGAGTTGTGGAGAGGATGTGTTCCTGTTGCCTTGATGCTTCTGTCAGGACATCACTATCTTTCCTTCATAGCATGATATAGATAAGTTCTGAAGGCTCTGAGCCAGTGCCTCCTCCCGTAACCCCCCATTGCTATCACACCAAACAAAGCTGCAGGAATGTGTGCTTTTTGTCTTAATATGGGCAATTTATCAGGAATTATTCTCTTGGAGATAACTGTCTCTCCCTCTACCAACATTTAATTATCTTAAGTACTAGAGATGGGATCATGTGCCTAACTGTCCTATTCATGCTGAAGATTTGGTATAGCTTAGACTTTCACAGGACATTTGTTTGCAGTCTTTACTGTTTTGAGTTCTTATGAGCAACTTCCTTATTATGTCCAGAAGACACTGTTTCTTTTTATTCAATATGACCCCTGGATCTTCATTATTTCTGCCTTCATCAATCATCCCTAAGCCTGTGAAAGTGGCTATGGTATCAATAGCTCATTTAGGGGTAAGAATTTCTGCAGGCTCTTACTCTGTGTAACTTGTCCTGTTTTGGGTCTTTCTGTTAACCACTATTTGCTGCAAATAGAAAGCTCTCAGATGAATGTTGAGAAATAGTGCATTGTTCTATAAGTATATTAATAACTTTAAATGAAAGATAACCCCACTGCACTTAGTCATTGTTTAGTCAGCTCTAAAATGAGAAAAATGCAGGGCCTAGAGAGATGTCTCACTGGTTAAGAATTCTTGCTGATGTTGCAGGTGATCTAACACCCATACAAGTAGCTTGCAACCACCTGAAACTCTAGTCCCAAAAATCTAAAGCCTACTTCTAGTTTTCAATATACTCACATATATGTGGATTATAATTCTTTCTTTCCTTTTTTCTTTCTCTCTCTCTTTCTGTCTTTTTCCTTCCTTCCTTTTTCCTTTCCTTTCCTTTCCTTTCCTTTCCTTTCCTTTCCTTTCCTTTCCTTTCCTTTCCTTTCCTTTCTTTCTTTCTTTCTTTCTTTCTTTCTTTCTTTCTTCCTTCCTTCCTTCCTTCCTTCCTTCTTTCTTTCTTTCTTTCTTTCTTTCTTTCTTTCTTTCTTTCCTTTTCTCCTTTCTTTCTCCCCCCACACATACACATATACCTACAAACACACACACAAACACTCAAACCTACATGCACATAAATGAAATTTTGAAAATAGATTTTAATACAAAGTCTTGTTCAAAAGTATTCTATACATATAGGAAAATGTAACTGAGGACAAAGTTCAATAAACACTCCTTTAGATTATGTCCTTGAAAGACTTTGTTTTGAATGTTTATTCATTTCTATTTAATTCCCCTTTGTTTCTCTGAGCTGACATTCCACAATATAAATTATACCATTTTTCTTTTTATTGACTTTTCTCTAATATATTATATCTTGACCACAGTTTTCCCTCCCTCTTCTCCTTCATGACCCCCATGTCCCCTCTGCCAAGATCCATTCCTCCTTCATTTTGCTTCAGAAAGAGTAGACCTCCCAGAGATATATCAACAAAACATGGCATAACAGGTTACAATAAGAATAGACACAAACCTTCATTTCAAAACTTGGTACCTCAGTAGGAAGAAAAGGTCCCAAAAGCACCCTAAAGAGTCAGAGACAATTCTATGTCCCACTGTTACGAGTCTCACATGTATAAGGCCATGATATATACAACAGACCCAAGTCAGATCTATACATGCTTGCTATTTGTCAACTCAGTTGATGTGAGCCCATAGGAACCCTAGTTAGTTGTTTATGTGGACCATATTCTCATGGTGTCATTTACCCTTTGGCCCACACAATCTCTCTTCCTCTTCCTTTTCAGGATTCTCTGAGCTCTGACAAATGTTTATCTCTCTAAATCTTCTCCTCTCAACTGATTCATGAAACATTTTTGATGATGATGTCTTATGTGATTTCCAGATATGTGCTTGGGAAATATGATTAAAAAGTTATCTTTCATTTCTTGTTGTGGATGGGCCTCGTGTTGTTCTTGTGACCCAATCCTGTAATGAATAAAGGAGCCAATCACTGGGTGAGTAGGAAGGACTTCCAAGTTGGACAGAGGAAGAGAGGAATCAGGAGAGAGTTAAGTCTTTTTGGACAGTGATAGTGTGAGGACAAGATTTAGTGTCTCCTGGTTTCATTGGCAGATCTGTCAGGATTTGACACTGGAAGATTTAGATTCAATAAGGCTTACAAGATTAGGATTTTAGTTGCTGCATCATGCGATTGAGTTACTGTCATTTCTGAACTAAATTTGTTTTGTGTTTTCCTTCACATGGTGGCTCATTTGGGTTCAAGAGAGAAAGGTACATAGGGGCAGCAAAGCATGAGTTTGCCTGAGGTGCACCACAAAGGCCATAGAGGATTTGAAACACTGGGTTGCTGTGGTAGCAGCCCACCAGTGGGAACCTAGACCACTGGGCAGAGACATTTTGGGAGCTCCAGGTCAGAGAGCCTCCATGAAGTAAAAAGAGGTCAACCATTGCCCACCAGTGCATGGCTGGCCAAAGTTGCTGGGGCAGAGGCACAGGCACAAGAACATGCTAATTTGGTTTTAATATTTCCCGCAACAATTTCTTATTAGTAAAAAGCATGGAATGTCATTACAAAGGCAATAATGTTATTTCTATTCCTTATCTAATATAAAAGTTCCCAACTTCTCCGCGGACATGAAGCATACAAAAAAGTACCGTCAAAGTTTGGCCTTTCCTACATGACAGCATAGTATTGACTACTTATTATTAAATATAGCCCTAAAACAGATCCTGCGGCACCATCACACAGCATGGTAAGGAATGGTTTCAATCTCAATCAGTTTTGGAAAGCTGGCATTTAATATACAAAATGTCTATAAAAACAAAGTTTCTTCAAGATATCTGACATGAGGCATTGTACAGTCTTTTGGAAATAAATTAGATATAAAAAATTATACATGGCTACATTTTTGTATCATATAACCTAGAAGTTTCCAGTGGTGACTTTATTGAAATTAAATTCCAGATTCAGTTTAGTGAAAAAGTAAACACTGTATTTTTAAATAACAAGCAAAGAAAGTCCAAACCAAAAAACTCAGTACAAAGTCTGATATCTCCACATAACCGTATGCTATGACAACAGTGCCGAGGACTATGGAGATTACACAAAGATTCTGAGACAAAAAATCATAAGCATATATTCTATACTATTTGTAAAATTAAAATATAATGTAGTATAAAATTTTGTCTGAGCTCAAGAAAGTTCCTCTTTATAATCAATGTATATAGTATCATTTTGATAAGCCTAGTAAATGGAACAGTTTTAATACAGTGCAAGAAAAGCTGGCTTTAAATTGGAGCATTGCTTTAGAATATCTGGCAAGATGCCTATGCTATATGCATGTGTGTATATGTGTATGAAGGTGATCATGCATGTGTACCTCTGTTTAGACCTGAATGCTTGCACATGAGCTAATGTGATCAGTTAAAGTAAGTCCTTTGAAGTCCAAAATTCATTGCTCCTATAAAGTCAGTTTTTGTGGGGCTTAGGGTATTTTTCAAGCAATTAACACTAATGTGGAAACTGGCTTCTATCATTTCTGCAGCTCAGTCCATAGAATATTCAACAGAAACCTCAAATAGTCTTTGTGACCAAGGAAAAGCCAGATGTCAGCCTTGAGTTATGAGGGCTCTGTAAATAAGACATCTCACATTACCATAAGCCTTTTATGGATGATTGCTGGTGTGTTTTTAATTATGGCTCAGTTGGTCCACATCAATTCACCTCCTGTTATCTTCTCAGGACATCGGGTAGAATATTCATATGGTATGTACATTTAACCCTCTGATACTTCTTAGTGGATAATCTAGGATTTGGGTTTTATATAGTGTCTGTTAAGCATGATTTCTGCATTTTAAACAACACAGTAGACAATACTCTCAACTCTAACATCTCTTTAAAAGACAAGCCTATATATTTGAAATGTTTTACATATGCTTGTGCTTGATATACAAAAATCTCTTAGAATCAGAATCTTGGACTTAAAGTATAAGTACTTTTAAATGCTGACATTATTCTATTTAAATTAAATATGATAATTAAAAGAAAATTTATAGAGATGTTTGAAAAATTGTGTACTAAATCTAATGGAGGTGTACGTGTGTGGAGATGGGAATATATTAATGTTTAATAAATTATATACCTAGAAATATAGTTCAATATTTAATGTTGCTTGAGACTGTTAACTCCACTGGCCCAAGTCATGGTACGGTTCTCAGTGAATCTTGATATTTTTATTTCAAATATACACAAGAAATTTACTAAATAAATATTGTACTTAGTAACATTTTTTAGGAACAGCATTTTTATTACACATATGAAACATAGAAACAGAGCTTATAAAAAACAAAGACTTTTCTTCACATTTTCCTACCATCATTCTTCAACATGTTACTTTATCAAGTTAGTACACTTTAGATTACATTGTTTTACAATATTTGATTTTAAAATTAGTCTTTGAGTTAATGATTGAGATTCATTTAAAAAACTTATGAATTTTTTTAGTATCAGAATTTCCAACAATTTTTAAAAAGGCATTAACTGTACTTTAGAATGCAAAAATCAGCATTCTCAATATTAATCATAAAATCAAAATACCAATCAATTTTGAAATTTTTGAAGATGTTCCACATTCTTTTTTTCCATTTCCAATTTTTTAATTAGGTATTTTCTTCATTTACATTTCAAATGCTATCCCAAAATAAAAATATTAAAATAATATTATTTTTTCCAACTCTTCATAATAGTTTTTTATTAGATATTTTCTTTATATACATTTCAAATTTCAAATGCTATCCCAAAAGTTCCCTATACACTCCTGCCGACCTGCTCCCCTACCCACCTACTCCCACTTCTTGGCCCTGGCATTCCCCTGTACTAGGGCATATAAAGTTTGCAATACCAAGGGGCCTCTCTTCCCACTGATGGCCAACTAGGCCATCTTCTGCTACATATGCAGCTAGAGACACGAGTTCTGGAGGTACTGGTCAGTTCATATTGTTGTTCCACCTATAGGGTTGCAGACTATTTCAGCTCCTTGGGTGCTTTCTCTAGCTTCTACATTGGGGGTGGGGTAGGGAGAGGGTGCTGTGTTCCATCCAATAGATGACTGTGAACATCCACTTCTCTATTTGCCAGGCACTGACATAGCCTCATATGAGACAACTATACCAGGGTCCCTTCAAAATCTTGCTGGCATATGCAATAGTGTCTGGGTTTGGTGGTTGATTATGTGATTGATTCCTGGGTGGGGTAGTCTCTGGATAGTACGTCCTTTTGTCTTAGCTCCAAACTTTGTCTCTATAACTCCATTCATGGGTATTTTGTTTCCTATTCTAAGAAGGAACGAAGTATCCACCCACTGGTCTTCCCTCTTCTTGATTTTCTTATGTTTTGGAAGTTGTATCTTGGGTGTTCTATGTTTCTGGGCTAATATCCACTTATCAGTGAGTGCATATCTAATGACTTCTTTTGTGATTGGGTTACCTCACTAAGGATGATATCCTCGAGATACATCCATTTGTCTAAGAATTTCATAAATCCATTGTTTTTAATAGCTGAGTAGTACTCCATTGTGTAAAAGTACCATATTTTCTGTATCCATTCCTCTGTTGAGGGACATCTGGGTTCTTTCCAGCTTTTGGCTATTATAAATAAGGTTGTATGAACATAGTGGGGCATGTGTTCTTATTACCAGTTGTAACTTCTTCTCGGTATATGCCCAGGAGAAGTACTGCTGGAACTTCAAGTAGTATTATGTCCAATTTTCTGAGAAAACTCTAGACTAACTTCCAGAGTGGTTGTACAAGCTTGCAATCCCACAAGCAATGGAAGAATGTTTCTCTTTATTCACATCCACACCAGCATCTCCTGAATTTTTGATCTTAGCCATCCTGACTGGTGTGAAGTGGAATCTCAAGGTTGTTTTGATTTGCATTTCTGTGATGATTAAGGATGTTAAACATTTTTTCAGGTGCTTCTCAGCTATTCAGTATTCCTCAGTTGAGAATTCTTTGTATAGCTCACTACCCCAATTTTTAAAGGGGTTATTTGAGTTTCTGGAGTCCAGCTTCTTGAGCTCTTTGTACATATTGGATATTAGTCCCCTATCAGATTCAAGATTGGTAAAAATCCTTTCCCAATCTGTGGGTGGACTTTTTGTCTTATTGACAGTGTCTTGCCTTACAGAAGCTTTGCAATTTTATGAGGTCCCATTTGTCAATTCTGGATCTTACAGCACAGCCATTGCTGTTCTGTTTAGGAAATTTTCTCTTGTGCCCATATCTTTGAGGCTTTTCCCCACTTTCTCCTCTATTAATTTCAGTGTCTCTGGTTTTATTTGGAGGGTTTTGATCCACTTAGACTTGAGCTTTGTACAAGGAGATAAGAATGGATCAATTCGTGTTCTTCTACATGATAACCACCAGTTAAACCAGCACCATTTGTTGAAAGTGCCGTCTTTTTTTCACTAGATGGTTTTAGCTCCCTTGTCAAAGATCAAGTGACCGTAGGTGTGTGGATTAATTTCTGGGTCTTCAATTCTATTCCATTGATCTACCTGTCTGTTATTGTACCAGTATCAGGAAGTTTTTTTTTTTTTGTTTTTTTTTTTTTTAATCACAATTGCTCTGTAGTAAATCTAAATGTCAGGCATGGTGATTCTACCACAGGTTCTTTTATTGTTGAGAATAGTTTTTGCTATCCTAGTTTTTTGTGTTTTTTTTTTATTCCAGATAAATTGCAAATTGCCTTTTCTAACTCTGTAAACAATTGAGTTGGAATTTTGATGGGGATTAAATTGAATCTGTAGATTGCTTTTGGCAAGATAGCCATTTTCCTATATTAATCCAGCCAATCCATGAGCATGGGATATTTTTCCATCTTCTGAGGTCTTCTTCAATTTCTTTCTTCAGAGACTTGAAGTTCTTATCAGACAGATATTTCACTTCCTTAGTTAGAGTCACAGCAATGTATTTTGTATTATTTGTGACTATTGTGAAGGGTGTCATTTCCCTAATTTCTTTCTCAGCCTCTTTATCCTTTGTGTAGAGAAAGGCCATTGATTTGTTTGAGTTAATTTTATATCCAGCTACTGCACTGAAGCTGTTCATCAGGTTTAGGAGTTCTCTGGTGGAACTTTTGGGGTCACTTATATATACTTTCATATCATCTGCAAATAGTGATATTTTTACTTCTTCCTTTCCAAATTGTATCCTCTTGATGTCCTGTTGTTTTCGAATTACTCTGGCTAGAACTTGAAGTACTTACTATATTGAATAGATAGGGAGAAAGTGGGCAGACTTGTATAGTCTCTGATTTTAGTGGGATTGCTTTGAGTTTCTCTCCATTTAGTTTGATGTTGCCTACTGGTTTGCTGTATATTTATCTTATTATGTTTAGGTATGGGCCTTGAATTCCTGATCTTTCCAAGACTTTTATCATGAAGGGGTATTGGATTTTGTCAAATGCTTTCTCAGTATCTAAAGAGATGATCATGTGGTTTTTTTTTTCTTTGAATTATTTATAGAGTAGATTATGGTGATGGATTTCCATATATTAAACCATCCTTGCATCCCTGGGATGAAGCCTACTTGATCATGATGGATGATCGTTTTGATATGTTATTGGATTCAGTTTGCGAGGATTTTATTGAGTATTTTTGCATCGATATTCATAAGGGAAATTGGTCTGAAGTACTCTTTCTTTGTTGGATCTTTGTGTGGTTTAGGTATCAGAGTAATTGTGGCTTCATAGAATGAATTGGGTAGAGTACCTTCTGTTTCTATTTTGTGGAATAATTTGAGAAGAGTTGGAATTAGGTCTTCTTGAAGGTCTGATAGAACTCTGCACTAAATCCATATAGTCCTGGGCTTTTTTGGTTGGGAGACTATTGATGACTGTTTCTATTTCTTTAGGGGAAATGGGAATGTTTAGTTCATTATTCTGATCCTGATTTGATATCTGGTATCTGTCTAGAAATTTTCCCATTTCATCCATGTTTTCTAGTTTTGTTGAATATAGATTTTTGTAGTAGGATCTGATGATGTTTTAGATTTCCTCAGGTTCTGTTGTTATGTTTCCTTTTTCATTTTTGATTTTGTTAATTAGGATACTGTCCCTGTGTCCTCTACTTAGTCTGGCTAAGGGTTTATCTATCTTGTTGATTTTCTCAAAGAACCAGCTCCTGGTTTGGTTGATTCTTTGAACAGTTTTTTTTGTTTCCACTTGGTTGATTTCAGCCCTGAGTTTGATTTTTTTCCTGCTGCCTACTCCTCTTGGGTGGATTTGCTTCCTTTAGTTCTAGAGCTTCTAGACTTGCTTTCAGGCTGCTTGTGTGTGCTCTCTCTGGTTTCTTTTTGGAGGCACTCAGGGCTATGGGTTTTTCTCTTAGGACTGCCTTCATTGTGTCCCATATGTTTGGGTATTTTGTTGCTACATTTTCATTAAACTCTGAAAAATCTTTGATTTCTTTCTTTAGTTCATCCTTGACCAGGGAATCATTGAGTAGAATGTTTTTCATTTTCCACGTGAATGTTGGCTTTCTATTATTTATGTTGTTATTGAAGATCAGCCTTAGAGGGTGGTGATCAGATAGGATCTATGGGATAATTTCAATATCTTTTATCTGTGGAGGCCTATTTTGTGTCCAATTACATGGTCATTTTTGGAGGAGGTACCATGTGGCGCTGAGAAGAAGGTATATCCTTTTGTTTTAGGATAAAATATTCTGTAGATATTTATTAAATCCATTTGTTTCATAATTTTGATAAGTGTCCATGTGTCTCTGTTTATTTTCTGTTTCCAGGATCTGTCCATTGGTGAGAGTGGGGTGTTGAAGTCTCCCACTATTATTGTGTAAGTTGCAATGTGTGCTTTGAGTTTTACTAAAGTTTCTTTAATAAATGTGGCTGCCCTTGTATTTGGAGCATAGATATTTAGAATTGTAAGTTCATCTTGGTAGATTTTACCTTTGATGAGTATGAAGTGCCCCTCCTTGTCTTTTTTGATGACTTTGGGTTGGAAGTCAATTTTATTCGATATTAGAATGGCTACTCCAGCTTGTTTCTTCGGACCATATGCTTCAAAATTTGTTTTTCAAACTTTCACTCTGAGGTAGTGTCTGTTCTTTTCCCTGAGGTGTGTTTCCTGTAAGCAACAAAATGTTGGGTCCTGTTTGTGTAGCCAGTCTATTAGTCTATGTCTTTTTATTGGGGAACTGAGTCCATTGATGTTAAGAGAAATTAAAGAAAAGTAATTGTTGCTTCCTGTTATTTTTGTTGTTAAAGTTGGGATTCTGTTCTTGTGGCTATCTTCTTTTAGGTTTATTGAAGGATTGCTTTCTTGCTTTTTCTAGGGTGGAGTTTCTGTCCTTGTGTTGGTGTTTTCCCTTTATTATCCTTTGAAGGGCTGGGTTTGTGGAAAGATATTGTGTGAATTTGGTTTTTTCATGGAATATTTGGTTTATCCATCTATGGTAATTGAGAGTTTTTCTGGGTATAGTAACCTGGGCTGGCATTTGTGTTCTCTTAGGGTCTGCATAACATCTGTCCAGGACCTTCTGGCTTTCATAGCCTCTGGTGAGATGTCTGGTGTAATTATAATAGGCCTGCCTTTATATGTTTTTGTTTGTTTGTTTGTTTGTTTGTTTGGAGACAGAGTTTCTCTGTATAGACCTGGCTGTCCTGGAACTCACTTTGTAGACCAGGCTGGTCTCGAACTCAGAAATCTTCTTGCCTCTGCCTCCTGAGTGCTGGCATTAAAGGTGTGTACTACCTCGCCCAGCTCTGCCTTCATGTGTTAATTGACCTTTTTCCCTTACTGTTTTTAATATTCTATCTTTATTTAGTGCATTTGTTGTTCTGATTATTATGTGTCAGGAGGAATTTCTTTTCTGGTCCAGTCTATTTGGAGTTCTGTAGGCTTCTTGTATGTTAATGGGCATTTCTTTCTTTAGGCTTTGGAAGTTTTCTTCTATAATTTTGTTGAAGATATTTGCTGGCCCTTTAAATTGAAAATCTTCATTCTCATCTACTCCTATTATCTGTAGGTTTGGTCTTCTCATTGTGTCCAGATTTCCTGGATGTTTTGAGTTAGGATCCCTTTGCATTTTGCATTTTCTTTGATTGTTGTGCCAATGTTCTCTATGGAATCTTCTGCACCTGAGATTCTCTCTTCCATCTCTTGTATTCTGTTGCTGATGCTCACATCTATGGTTCCAGATTTCTTTCCTAAGGTTTCTAGCTCCAGCGTTGTCTCATTTTAGGTTTTCTTTATTGTTTCTACTTCCCTTTGTAGGTCTTGGATGGTTTTGTTCAATTCCATCACTTATTTGGTTGTGTTTTCCTGTATTTCTTTAAGGACTTCTACCTCTTTAGCAGTGTTCTCCTGTGTTTCTTAAATGAGTTATTAAAGCCCCTCTTGATGTCTTCTATCAGCATCATGAGATATGATTTTAAATCTGAGTCTTGTTTTTTAGGTGTGTTGGGGTATCTATGACTTGCTGAGGTGGGAGTGCTGGGTTCTGATAATGGTGAGTGGTCTTGTTTTCTGTTAGTAAGATTCTTATGTTTGCCTTTTGCCATCTGGTAATCTCTGGAGTTAGTTGTTATAGTTGTCTCTGGTTGGAGCTTGTTCCTCCTGTGATTCTTTTATCCTCTTTCAGCAGACCTAGGAATTTAGCTCTCTCCTGAGTCTCAGTGGTCAGAGTACTCTCTGCAGGCAAGCTCTCCTCTTGCAGGGAAGGTGCACAGAGGTCTTGTGTTCAGACCTGCCTCCTGGCTGAAGATGAAGTCCCGAAACTGGGCCTGTCCCAGAAGATGTGTTGCCTCTGCAGTCTGCACTCTCACCTGTGCAGACTAGTCTCTAAGGGATCTGGGACCCAAGATGGCTCCCTTACCTGCTCTGGAAGAGCCCTCCTGGGTGGACACCTCTCCTCTGGTGGGGAAGGTGCCTGGAGTCCAAAATGGGGTTTGTCCCAGAAGCTGTGTTGCTTCTGCCTGTCCCAGAAGCTGTGTAGCTTCTTCAGTCCACTTGCTCACCCTTCCCAGTATGTAAGCTTACCTGCACAGACTGGTCTCTGAGGGATCTGGGCAATAATATAATTTTTTAATCCTAAGATAAATGTTAAATTCATATGACAGTTTATGTGCTTAGTAAATTTTAGTAATTGTGGCTACTAATCACCAGGCTGTCTCTCCTGTGTTTCTCAAAAGTATAGGCTGCCGATGGATATAGCATTTTATATTATATTAAAAACTCTTAGTTGAGTTTTTTCCTGTATCAAGTCATGCAATTATTTGTCCACTTAGGTTTATATTTAATTTCCCTAAAGCACCATAAGTATCTCTCCTCTTCCCCTTATCTTCTGCTGGGATTGTTCTCATATACTGTTGAAGAACTTCTGCGCAAATGCACTGTGAACCGCATCTACAAAAATTTACAAAATCTCTTTTATTTCTATATTTAGAATCTGGTGTCACTTGCGGGGCTAACAAATCTTTGGAAAAACATAGATGTTATGATGAACACAAAGATTATATAAGTCATTAGCTATATGTTTTTTCTACCCAGATGGTTGTGTGTGAACATATGTACCTCAAATGGGTTGGAAGTATATGACAGTTTTCTCAGTTCTTCTGTATAATCATAGCTAATGATTAGGTATATGCATATATTGTCACACTTAGGCACACTATACATGAACATAGCATTCATTACATGTTCTCTTGTTACAATAATCTTATCACATAAATGAAAGGTAGCATTAAAATAATTATAGTCATAAAATGTAATGTTTATGGTATGATATATGATATCAGGTCTATGTACAATAATTACTAAATTCTATATGATTATCAGTTTCAAGTGATAACAAAGATGTATTAGATAAGTTTCAAAATAGTTTCATATCAAATATCATTTTAGATATGAGATCATGGAGAAGCTTGTTTTCCTTAGGTGCAAATTTGATAATTCAAAAGTACACCAAAACTAATAATTTATTTAATACCATGATTTTTACTCTAACTAAAATACTCATTAAAATTATAATATTTTTTAATGTTTTTGGTTTTGCATTTTTATACTTTTATATAAGGCATCACTTAGAAAAGAAAATGGCAATTGTACACTCTATTTTAATATAACTAGCTTAAAATGCAGATATTTAATTTTTATTAACAACAAAGCCCCACATTTATTATTTTGAAGAAGTTGCTTTTACAATATATATTTTCCTTAGATTTGTATACAAATCAATAATAATTTGACCACAGTTACCTTTCTGTTCCCTAATGTATGGGAGAAAGTTTAAGTACACAAATCACTCAAAGAAAAAAAAAATACCCGTAGTTTACCATAAATTCCCCATTGCTACTAGAAACTAAAAGTCCTTTCTCTCTTGGCAGGTATGATGGGAATGAACAATCATTGCTCCTATGGTCTTTGTATATTTCTATGAGAGTTCCATTCTCTGTTAAAACCACTGCTAACAGTACATGAGCATACATACACTTATTCAGGAATTGGGAAAAGATATAGTAATGAAAAAACAACCTTCCATATTAAAGTTTCATGCAGGTCCATATTTATGTATGGCTTATTGATTGTTAAATGCCTATTTAATTTATTAATCAGAGAATTATTAATTAATCTTATCTCTTTTGGCTGTTTCTGAATCATGCTGCAACTTTGGAGAACAAAGCATCTTCTCGACTTTTACAATGGGAACAGCTGTTTCCCTGTTAAGTAAATAAATAACATGCTAGATGTGGAACATCATCATACAATAATGCTACCCCTAATAGCTATGTTCTAGCCACTAATCACTGAAATATACTTCCAAATGCTGGACTGTAAGCTGTATTTTCCACAGGGTGCCTCCCATTGCCTTGTTCATGTTGGATTGAACTCTAGAATACACAAAGTAGGAACCCATCTCACTATAGTGTCAAGGATAAAAGCATCCAGAATAGGTGGCATACTGAATAATAATGGCCATCTATAGCACTCCCTCTACACAACAGGTTTCTTTCTGGGTAGAACTGACATTAAACTACTACATGAAGAAAATGGAGCTCATTTCCTCTCACTGAAGTTGCTCTGTACCTGAGGAAACGAAGGCCGATCTGAACATGGCAGTACCTGACTTTGCTGGTAGGAAGGAAGCTTAAGGTGGTATCATACTGCCTTCCTTCATGTGAGCTCTGACATGTATTTGTGTGTGTGTGTGTGTGTGTGTGTGTGTGTGTGTGTGTGTGTGTGTGTATTTTATGAGTTTCTACATGCAACTTTATAAGCTATAGCATCTTTTTAACTCACTAGTTTAAACCTTATAAAATTGTTAAATTAAGTTAAGTGGATACTTAACTTCTTCATTAAACATGACACCTAATTACAATTACATCATGAAAAGGCTTAAATCTAATACATTTTAGTTTAAAGAAGCAAATATAATTTTATGTGTCTAAAGAATATCTGAAAAGTAAATGACAACATGACACATACATAGACATTTGTATCTCTATTTCGTCATTTGTTTAGGGATTAAATACACACATCAGAAAATGTAGCACTTCTTAAAACCCATTCACATTCACTAAATCCATGCACAGGAAAACATGGAAGCATGTGACTGACAGCTGAGCCCAGACACCTTATTTCCAACCTAAGCTAAAGTCTGTTCTTTTCCTGAGATGATTGTGAATTCAAAATGCTTCTTTAGAGATCACCATGTTTTCCCAGAAGTCTTAGCACATCAGTAAAAGACTAAACTAGGAAGCAGTAACAGGCAGGTCCTATGTATTCTTGTTTTCATGATACTGTAGCCAATAGGTAAAGAATGAATAGAGAGAGTTGGATTCACTGGTCCCAAGTTTGGAGAAGGGAAAGTAGCCTCTTCTCAGAAAACAGTGCAGTCAGTGCCTGAATAAATTAACAATAGATATTCTATAAATATTCGTACTCCAGTACAGTTATTGTCAATACTTCATCTCTTCTCAAGTAAAAGTCACTTTCTCTCAAATTAAGAATCATACTGTGAGTTGATACCAATAGATTCATTTTTGTATACTAATTGCATTCCTTGTCCTGTATTTAACACACACACACACACACACACACACACACACACACACACACAGAGAGAGAGAGAGAGAGAGAGAGAGTACTGCACGACATTAATGAGGACACCTCAGATATTGAACTGCTGTGCCGTGCATCCAGCAAACAGGGCTTTCTTGCAAGTAAAGCTTTCAATATACAGCAAATCTTTAACATCAGATTGTTTGAATAGCATCGGTTGTTTCAAGGGCACAATAAAAAGAATCCTAACATTCTATGCCAAGTAAGAGAACCCAGTGCAGTTAAGTTAACCGGTATCATTTTTCTTAATAGAATTGTATTTTTAAACATGCAACATCCAATTGTCCTGTATGATTAATTTTTTTCCTGATGATTTATTAATCTTGATGAGGACCTTAGAAAATAATTATTTTATATAAAAATTTATAAAAATAATTTATCACAATATTGATTATGATCTACCCAAGTAATTAATACTTTTAAAATAAATAATATGAAAAGATATCCATAAAAGTCAACTTTATTTTAGTTCAATTCTCCTCATTCTTTGTCATGATAGGGAAACTTACATGATACAATGATAAATTAAAATTAATCTAATTGTATCTTCAGGTAATATACAGTCTTGCTACTGTAGTCTCCCTCCATTGACAACAAAAGCTTGATTAAAGACAGTGCATTTGAGTATAGCCTTTATAGCCACATTCTGTGGACAGTGTTTCTTTAAGGATCCTAACCACTTGTGCTCTGATTGAGAATTTAGTTTTTGCAATTTCTGTGACGGTTTTCCTACTTTACAAAAATAATGGTGATCATTTATATACATTGAATTAGTGTTTCCAGCTTGTGAGAGTAAGAAAAGCAGAACAAATATAGTTTAAAAGATGGAATTAGCTAGACTGTTGCTCTCTTTGCTCTAGGCATATCATTCCCACACTATTGAGAGGTTGAATCTCTGGTAGAAAAAACTAACTTCTCCTACTTTAAGCAAAACTGACAGAAGTGGGTAGTTTTCATATTTACTTGCTAAGAGGATAAAAGCTTTTGGTTGTTTTGTCAGAAGAGCTCAGAAGTTGCTATATACTTTATTAACATTCAATGAAGTATGGTGATGTTTCAAACATGCCACACTCCCAAAAGCTTACTAAACAGCCAATTCTGAAAGGCAGTAGAACCCACACTGAGGATCTAAACAGATGCAGCTCAAGGTACCTAGGAAAAGCCCTGCACACATGTACACATGAAACGATGCAAGTTCTACTTTAACTCCTTTGTATATTACATTACCATTAGCTCTACTCTTTCCAAACAAAATGCAGATGGAACATTAGGCAACTTGATGCTGTAAATCATGCTTAATTTTGTGGTTGTGGCAAGAGAAAACAGTTAAGGGATTCATTTATCTTCCAACAAAATTATGCTTTTTGAGTCCATCTGACTCCCAGCCAAGGGATTACTTCTTCTCTGGATATAACAAATGCTCTTTCCAAAAAGTGTAATGTAAAAAGAAACCACCTGATTATTCTAAAACACACCATAACACACCATATACTCCAAGATGACCTCCAAATGCTCAGTTAGAAACCAGTGCCATAGCCTGTATTTTGATAGAGGAAGGGTACACTATGGGCTAAAATGTGTCCTTACCGTTCAACTTCTTATGTGAATAATTTCTGATGAGTCTGAGAAATTCACAGCCTGGTTGTTCAGTCTCTTGTGAAGGATTTGTGGGGGGGAAACCAGAATCGGTTCTCTTCCCTTAGATGAGAAAAGCCCTATGGGAAATGGTAGAATTGGTGTTAAATTTATGTCTCCTCTATCTTCTCAAAGGAAGTGCTCCTGGGAGCATAGTAAATCATCTTTGTTACAACAATGAGTGGCAGAAACAGAGGGAAAATAGAATAAATCACCCTGTCCTTCAGTGGGTATTCTTGCACACAGGTCTGGAGGACAGGACTACTATAGGAAGGGCTCCAGTCATGGATATCATATATGTATGTCTTCCATCAGCCAGACATCACCAAAGAGCTGTAAGAATACTAGTGAAACACTGTCCCTGAATGTGAATATGCACAGCCAGCATCCATTCTACATTCAATTCACATCTACTCTCTATATACACATGTCCAGGTATTGTAAACAAAAACAGTAGTAGAGTTTCAGAAGAATGCTCATGAAGAAACACCAAAAAAATCCAGATCAAAAATTGGGAAAAGAAGAGAAAGTAAAACTAGTCTGTATTTTCTTGAAATGCTGTAGGCAGTTAAGGAGTACAACATACATAGAATGGTGTGAATTTCCCAGAAATGAAGTCTATAAGAATTAGTATTTTTAAACAATGAAAACAAAGGTAGGTTAATTATACTTCACTAATTTGTGTACTAAACTCAGTCTCTTAGTAAAGGACTTGGTGATTTGGTGTCAGTGTAGAGATAACTCACTGTGTGGGTAGACAGAATGTAGAAATGCAAACATCTTTTATTACAAGAGTAGCATCCTCAGTATTATTGACTTGACAAATGGTGACAATCAGGGCCTATAAAAGTAAATACAAAAATTATTACACATTTTAGTTTATTGAAGATAGTTTATGGGACATAATAATGAGTTTTAAAAAACTCATTTTTAGAATAATGCCAGTGATTGTTAGCTCTTCTTATTAACTGTTCTTTATTTTCAAACTGAAATAAAATAATTTGCATGCATTTCTTAGTTTCACTAAAAGATATCATAGAGTGTGGTAAGGAAAAAACATAGAAATTATATATCATATTTACCTAACTAGTAACAATGCTTAAGCTGATGTGCCTCCTTTCTAATACCTTGTAAGCAGTACTGGTTTGAAAATAAAGCGATGAAGAAATAGAAAATTACCAACCCATAAAAATTTTCCCTATGCCTCTTATCATTGTTTTTATGACACCTCGCCATAAATATTGCTTATGTTGTAGATTGGTTTTATCTTTTATTTAAACAGATTTACAAGATATACAATTATTTTATTCTGTCATCTATTTATCAAATTTTAGGGTTAAAATTGATTCTCTTCGTTGTGTTTAAGAGTAGTCCAGTCTCATCCTGGGTCCTCTGCATTGTGTTAACCATCCATAGTTATTTTCCTAATTCTGCTATTGATAGGATCATTATATTTTCAGACAAAATTAGTATAATTAAGGATGGTATAGATTTTCTTTCAAAATGTTTGGTAATCATTGCTACGTATAAATTCTTAAACTACATCCAGAATGTGGACCCTTTTTTAGACTTCATATTAAGAGTAGAAATCTTGATCTGTGGCTTTTTGACTCTTGGAGTAAATGTTCTCTCAGCAGGGGGAAGTGTTTCACACTCCGCAGATTGTGAGAAGCTCCCAGCTTCTTTGCATTCATGCTAACACATGGTATTGCCTCCTTTAGAAACTCTGAATGTCGTTTCTAGTGCCTACGCTTGTGATTTACAAAATAGCTAATGAGGATGTGTGTGGTTACTTGTGTTCATTGATGATTTAGACAATCTCTTCATTGAAGTGATTGTAAAAACATTTTTTTTCGAATTTCTCTTTTGAATGGTCTTTTGCAGGAGTATGAATTCCTTACAAAATGAGTTCCGTTGGAATATTTCTATGTATGTGTAGAAATTACATTGATCACTTTTCCTTGCAGTAATCATTTTGAAAGAATTACATGTATATTCTCTTAATATTTATTGAAAATATTTTTCTTCATCAAATGATTTATATATTCACTGTGATGTGATTTTTTTTAAATAAAAGTTGTTAGTTTAACTAGATTTTCTGCATGCTTATAATACAGATATCAGTTCATTTTGTACTTTACTGAAATTATGAGATCTCTTTTCTTTGTTACTATAGATTAACCTTATAGTTTTTGTTTTAAATATTTTTTCATTTATGTTGGGGGAGGATAGATGTGTGTGGATTTGTGTGTGCACACTGGCAGGTAGGTATGAGCCACTCAATGTGAGTCTTGGAAATTGAACTCCTGTCCCCTGCAGGATACCAAATGCTCTTCACTACTGAACCATGTCTCTAGCCCCATGTTGTCTCAATGCTTTTCAAAAGAAGACAAAGCTACTTCTAATTATTAGGATCATTGATGAAAATTCGAGACAATAAGTAAATATTTGTTTCTGATGTGGAAATTTCAGGTTTCTTTGGGAACTCCTCTGTTGGTCTCATGATGTTTGTCTGGAAGCTGTCTTGTAAGAGGATGCTCTGCTGAAGCAGACACGTGAGAGACGGTTTTTCTGAAGCAGATGCTTGTATGTGATATTTGGAAAGAGCACAACCCTACAGAGAGAAGACTCTTGCATTACTACACTGTAAAACTCTTCACTGATCTTCTCTAGCTCTGCAGTGCCTCACTGATCTTTGCTGCCCATGCAATGCCTCACTGGTCTTTGCTGGTATTCACTTCCTAGAAAGAAATGCACCAAAGAATTATTATGGTTTCCTAATGATTCTTGCTGCTTCGGTTGACTCCTGAGGACTTGATGGAGCCTTGTGGTTTCTGCTGGATTGACCTGCTGCTACTGATTTATGTTTCATGTTTGCTATTGGAATGGACTGTTGAGATCCTGACAATGAAGATTGGAATTGCCTCAAAAATCTACTTCTAAACAGGTCCACAAATCCCTTTTCCTATAAATCTTTTTTTCCTTATCTCTGGTCCATGTGCTAGAAAGAAAGATGAAGTGTTCAAGAACCCTAAATAAAATAGGCTTTGAAAAATCCAAGCCTACACATTGTGTTATTTTAAAGCACAGTTCATGCTAAAGTAACCAAAAGAGGAGTGAAGACAATTAGGGGAAGGAATTTATTTTAAGAAGGACAAAATATTACAGAGTCAAATGAAATTTAAAATTAAATAAACTGTGCTCATAGACTGAGAGAAGATTAGACAAAAATGAGTGTCATATTTTACTTCATGTTTTTAATTAACAGTAAAAAATGAGAAAATAAAAAATAAAAGTTTTAAATATAAAGCACAAATTAGTGTAAAATGGTGCTTTTGAGAATAACTCTTGAAGAGTTGTGCATATCTCAAGACTCAGAAACTACTGAATAAAAGACATTTAAAATAGTCAGTGCTTATATCATTTTAAATATGTGGGTATTGCATTTATTGACATGGAAACCAAAGATGATCATTATAAATACTGAAGTGACCTATTAAAGAGTTACAGCTCTATAGTACAGTAATGGAGGAAAGAACTAAACAATAAAAGTATATGCAAAGATGTACATTTTGTTCACTTGACTTACAAATAAATTTATCATCTTGAATTGATAAAAGATTTGCTTAATGGATATGTATATATGCATATTTGTACATATGATTTTATATATTGATGTTCCATAGTCAAGAAATGTTCTTATAGATTCTGAATGAAAATTCAAATATATTTCAAAAACTTTTTGCCATTAATTATCAAAGGTTAAAGTATAAACGATGAATATCTTTTGAATAATCTATTCTGCCTCTACAAGTTTGTTCTGCATTTCCATAGATAGTCAAATATTATGAGTGATGATGAATTTAGTATTCTTTATAATGGAGATGTATACAAGAAAATATATATTATTAGATTTACATTTTAGTCACAGTGAAGATTGTTTGGCATGTTAGACTATGAAAAATATTAAATTTCAAATGGTATGTGTGACTCAGCAATGTTGTGTTAAATACAATTACAATAAATATTTTTGTATATATCTACAAATTCACATTAACATAGTTATTCTTAAGTTTTTGGCGATCTCTTACTTTCACTTTACAGTATTCTAAATAGCTTGGAATTTTTATATGACTATATACTAGCTTGTGGGAAAAAAATGTTTTGTGATTGCCCTGAAATTCAAAAGCATAAATTCTGCTGAAGTAAGCATTCTGGAATCTGATTGTTTTACAAGTCTGTTATAGAAAAACTTTAACAAGCTACACTCATGGTATTAGGAACAATTGAGTTTACAGATAGAAAGGTGGTAAGCTAAGAAATCAGAGGACAATAATAATTGTCTCTGGTCTCAAAAATGTGCATCATCTTTTATAATTGTTGTGCCATACTTTTTTTTAATTGGATATTTTATTTATTTATATTTTAAATATTATCCCCTTTCCAGGTTTCCCCCTGGAAGCCCCCCATCCCATCCTCCCTCTCCCTGCTTCTATGACAGTGTGCCCCAACCCACACACCCACTCCCACTTGCCTGCCCTGGCATTCTCCTGCACTAGGGAACTGAGCCTTCACAGGACCAAGGGTCTCTCCTCCCATTGATGTCCCACAATGCCATCCTTTGCTACATATGTGGCTAGAGCTAGGAGTTCCACCACCATGTGTACTCTTTGTTTTGTGGTTTAGTCCTGGGAGCTCGTTGGGGGGGGGAGGGGTGTCTGGTTGATTGATAATGTTTTTCTTCCTATGAATTGCAAACCCTTTCAGCTCCTTCAGTCCTTTCTCTAACTCCTCCCTTGGGAAACCTGTGCTCAGTCCAATGGTTGGCTGTAAACAACTACCTATGTATTTGTCAGGCTCTGGCAGAGCCTCTCAGGAGACAGCCATATCAGGCTCCTGTCAGCAAATACTTCATGTCATCTGCTATAGTGTCTGTGTCAAACATTTTAAGCGCTATGTTTGTTGAAATTATTCTCCTACATATTAAATTACTCACTGGATTAAAAAATAACATTAAAATGTACCTTTAGATTTAGAGTTACTCCTAGCCAACATGATTGGTAGTTATTGATCTCAATCATATTTATGTAACTGAAGAAAGACATAAAAGTAAAAGATTCAAAAATAATTATAAAAATAATCAGACTCTATCTAGCCTATACCCTCTACCAAAGACCTGAAACCTTTTTCAATATTATTTTCATGTTTCTAGATGTTTTCTTTTTTTTCCATTTTTTATTAGGTATTTAGCTCATTTACATTTTCAATGCTATACCAAAAGTCCCCCATACCCACCCACCCCCACTCCCCTACCCACCCACTCCCCCTTTTTGGCCCTGGCGTTCCCCTGTACTGGGGCATATAAAGTTTGCGTGTCCAATGGGCCTCTCTTTCCAGTGATGGCCGACTAGGCCATCTTTTGATACATATGCAGCTAGAGTCAAGAGCTCCGGGGTACTGGTTTCCCAATAGAGGAGCTAGAGAAAGTACCCAAGGAGCTAAAGGGATCTGCAACCCTATAGGTGGAACAACATTATGATCTAGGTGTTTTCTTGACTACATAAAGCTTTACTCTAATTCAATTTTGCTGGCCCCTACCAATCAGCAAAGTTTCTTGGGAAAGCACATGAGCATTTGGTATCATTTCTTCATTTTGCTTTAGGGCTTTTACCAACAATGATTAGATTTCTGCCTCAGGTTCTTTGGGAACCTGGCAACCACCAACTCCTTAGTTGATGTCATTAAAAAAAAAATACTTTCTCTAAATGACTCTTAGATGACAAAACAGTGAACAAATGCATTCACTAGCTACAAGCTAAAATAATCAGAGTCAAGAAAGATTAAATGGAAAAGCTAAGCTCTGCCTGACAACTTAAATGGCACAGTTTTTTTTATGTAAAGAAGGTTAAAGTATTATTTTTATTTCTCTTCTCCCCATCAACTTTACTTTATATTACTCAACTTCTTTTGGGAGAGGATTCTGTCCTGAAGTGTGGTCAACCTATCAGCAGCAAATGCTTAAAGAGAAATGACTCTGTCTGCCTTCAGCTCATGACACTAGTTCATTAGTTATTTGTGGCAGTTTGTGTCTACCTTAACCTTGCTCCTAGTCTTGCATGCTAGTGTTTTTGTCAGACTTGATCTTGAATATATCTTATGTATGCTTTCACAATCATTATATGTTAATATGTATGGACACCCTGTTTTGTCTTGAAAACAATTGTTTGAAGTCATCTGTTATTTCTTGTTCGTTCTTACAATATTTCTACCCCTATTCCATAATGTTTTGAGAGGCATATGAGTACACCCTATATAGTGCTGAGATCTCTACAGTCTTTTATTCTATGGTTGTTGATCACTTGAGGGTTTCTGTGTTAGTTTGCATATACTACATGACAAGTCATTATGAGATGTTTTAATACTATGTCCAGTTAGCTGAATAAATTGGCCTTAAGGCCTAGGACCTACCTAGTGACAGGTTTTTGGCTCTGTTAACAATACCAGAAATGTGTTCTGTTTCATGGAGTGGTCCCTCCTTCCAATAAGAAAGTGGTTGATTATTCCTATAAAATTAGAGAATTTTCCCACTAGTGGGTATATCTTGTCAATGGTTATGCTAGTTTTCAACAATCACAGCTTGGTGAGATTATGATTTTCCCCCTCCAGCAGAGTGGATATCATGTTCCAGTGCTATAACATAAAGCCAGTAGGAATGATGATTCTTAGTAGACTCCAGCTTTATTTTTTTCATATTGTGTGAGTATAATGTGTAGTATATTCAGTGATAAGTCCTGACTATTAAGTTTTATAGGATATCCAAGAGGATTTTCAATACCCTCTAATTTGGGGGGAGGGGTGAGTCAATTACTTACAAAGAGCTAAGTTCCCAGTATTGGATTTTCTATTTACTATAGAAATATTGAACACCTATTCAAGCTATTGGCCTTCCCTTGGAGTATGTTTTCATATAAGTTTTCAAAAATCTTTTTACCATTATTTGTTTCTTCCTACATCCTCTTCATTGCTCAGCCTTTTTATCTCCTACCCAGATTTAACCTTTCCTGTTTCATTATTCCCCTTTTTATCATATATTGCATTTTTTTCTATTTCCCCTATTTTAAAATCCTCTGTCATTCACCTTTACTAATTTTCTAACTTCAGCAAGTCTTCCAAGAAACACATCAGCATTGATGTGCCATCCATTGTTAAACCAAGTTAGTAATATGTACACAAATTCTCTGGGTAACATGGGTCAGAACTTCTCAGAGATTACAAAAAAACAATGTCAACTTGGTCTTTGGCCTTATATTGAGGCTCTAATATGAAGAGGCTGATAAGTCACTTATGAGTTGGTTGTCAAGATTCATTTCCTCATGAGTTCCAATCAAATAAATTGATGGGGATAAATATAAAGAAGGAAAAAAAGATGTTTGTGTGTGTATGTGTGTGTACACACACACAGACATACACACACACACATACACACACACAAAGAAGGAGAGAGAGAGAGAGAGAGAGAGAGAGAGAGAGAGAGAGAGAGAGAGAGAGAGAATGAATATAATTCAAGGAAAACTGATAGTTGTTAAAATCAGAAAAGAAGACCCAAAATACAATAGGTATTTGGATTTTATGAGAATAATAAAAGCATGATAAAATAATAAGTCAAACACGAAAATGCAACTATGGTCTATAAATATATTCGCCAATTAAAAAATGGAATTGATTTCATGTATACAATCATAGTCTCACCATTTCCTTCTTCTAATCCCTGTGAAGTCCTCCGACCCATTTTTTCTATGTAAATAGAACACACACACACACACACACACACACACACACACACACACACACATATGCACATAAGTAGAATACATTAAAAGCATAAAGAAAACTGGAAATTCATAGTGAAAAATAATATTGAGTATCTAGCCATTATTATAGAATGCAATAAACCAAGAAAGAAGGTCTATGAGTTTAAGGCTAGCCTGGGTTAGTCAGAGGCTGTCTTTAAAAGAAATGTAAAACAATTTAAAATCCAATAAAGCTTAATTGCAAGTAAGGGTTGTGTAAATGGTCATTAACATGGAATAGTTTGTAGAATTTTGTTCATTTTGACATACCAGAGAAACTTACTAGAGTGCATTGTTTGAATCTAAAGACTTATGTTGAAGTAGTAGTGAGCTTTAAATGATTACATGCTTATAGAACTGGAGGGAAACAGATGTTAAACATGAATCAAAAAAATTTGCAGTAATGTGGAATCCTGTATAATAAATTAAGCTGTAAAGTTAGTGTGCAGAATGAATGGATCAGAATTCAGAATGTTCTTCCCACAAGGTAATCTTTTAGAAAGAATTTCAGAGACTATGGTAACTGATTGAACTTATAAGTAAGGATTTGAAGGGAGTGACCTGATATATTCACATTATCTCTTTGGGAAAGGCAAAGGCCTGGGAGGAATATTATTGATTCTTCACACGACCAAAGATAGTAAGACATAACACAAGATGTATTACATCTTTGTTTTTCCGGTTGTTTAAGCTAACTTTAAATACCACTTCATATTTTGCTTTCTTTAATAATATAAATGAGAATTGCTTTGTATGCATTACTCTTGAGCTCAAATATCTGGTGCCTGCTCTACAGCATGCAGGTCTCTTTTATATCTTTTGATCAGCTGTGTATTACTCTCATTGGCCACAATGTGGGACAACACACTAATTGTATGCTCAGTCAATGTGATACAGTCCAGTTTTAAAGACAGAAAAATTAAGGAACCATATGCAAATACAAAACAAAAGTCCAAATTTAAAACTATTATTGACAATACTATACTCAATAGAATAGAGGGTCTAGAAATCTTTCCAGGCCTTCTGAAGGTAAATGGCATTCTAAAGGTATGTCTATCCATTTTCTGTCTGTTCTTAACTTGATCTACTCATGGTAGTACCATCATGACAAAGATGGATATTTTAAGACAAGTCACTCTATTAATGAAGTGATTGGAATATCCCCGTGTCTGCTATGGCGAGGAGTTTCCTGCTCTCTATGAGTAATGTGTGTGAGGCTAGCCCCAGGTTATCTAATGTTCCTAGGTCAGAAAAAAAAGGAGGGTATAATAATGAGCCTAGGATAGAATGGGCATGAAGTTGAGATTGTCTATGTTTGTAGTAGAGGGTAACTTCACGGGATGATGGAGATGGACTAGAGCTATATGTACAGGCTGTGAAGGTCCAGGAAGCTGAGATCAGAAAACTGAGAACCACATCTAGAACCTTTATGAACTATTGGGGAGCATCTATGATATAAAAATTTTCAAACAAAATATAGAGGATAGAAGCAGGCTGGGCAGTGGTGGTGCACACCTTTAATCCCAGCACTTGGGAGGCAGAAGCACGCAGATTTCTGAGTTTGAGTCCAGTCTGGCCTACAGAGTGAGATTCAGGACAGCCAGGGCTACACAGAGAAACCCTGTCTCATAAAAACAAAAAACAAAAAGAAAAAAAAAAAAAGAAAAAGAAAAAAGAAAAAAGAAAAAAATGAGAAAAGAAAGAGAAAGTATGGACTCTAGAGCTGGAGAAGGATATGGGGACAAAGTGAAGGGACTTAAAAAATGATATCTCAATGAGAAGTACTAATTACAATTGAAATATCAGTTGCTTTTAAAAGTAATGTATTATTGAAATACAATTAAGGAAGTCTTGATTTTGAGAGATTTAAGTCACTGACTTTCATTACGTTAATTATAGCCAATAATGATCTGGTTTATTACTGATAAATCTTGCTCTTTTCCTTTCAGAAGTAACATGCCTGTAAATTTTGTTGAATTTTAAGAGGATTTAAAGCTGCTTTTTTTCTATATTTCACTGGTTTCACTGTCTATAGTTAGTTTGCCTTATGATAAATCATTGCAAACTACAAAGTTTTTAATTTAGAAAAGCAGGAGAATTTTTAAAATTTCTTAAGGTTGACTTTTATCAACATCTTTGAAATATACATCTCCTCCTCTCAAACTTTATTACTAAAGGTAAATTATAGGTTTATAATAAATGTGCTGACACTTATGAATTTATCCACAGACATGTCATTTCATGTTACTTATGAATATCAGATATGAAGTATATTACGTAGAAAACTTGTATTCAGTCAAGAATGATAATTAAATGTCCAAAATCTGGCAGAAAATCTGGTTTTAAGTGGAGACCCAGAGGGAGTGTATTGGTTACTTCCAACTCATAATCCTTTATGGGATTTCCTAAGAATTAAGGGCTTTACTAAGACTATTTGCTTCAGTGAAATATGAATAATTCAGAAAGCAGAGGCACTGGGTACTTGTAAGCATCAAATTAGGAAGACTGCACAATAAAGTATGTGCATAATTAACTTGCACAGTTGTATGTGGCAATAATGAAGCTTTGATACAATGAAAATTATATGATAATTGATTCATAACATTTTTTAGGGTATAAGAAAATTGCACTTTTAGCTACTTTTTACAGTAGTCAATTTAACACTTAAATGAATAATTGAGGGAACTGATATATATATAATTTTTAAAACAATGAAATTATTATTTGAGGAAAATTATATAATAAAATGAAAAACTATATTGAAAAGTTGATATGATCTTCACAACGTATTTAAATCCTGATTTTCTCTATGGCTTTAAAGACCGAAGCTTTACATCTGCATTTGTATGGCTTAGATAAAAAGGAGTGAAAAGTAGTTGTTCATCAACACACTATGGATACATGTATCAGGACCTAGATTGGATTGATTCTAAGCTCTGGTTAGGAACAATTGGGGGGATAAAAAAAAATAAGCAAAAAGCTGATACTGAATTCTGAAGAAGAAGCCCCAATACCATAAAGCTCACCATGTTTTTAATATTCTTCTCAATAGGAGTTTGGATTATTATGTAAGGATGAAAAGAGAGGAGTCAGGTTTAATCTCACAAAGAGAAGGCTCTATGGAGAGCAGTCAGCAAACATCTGGGGCTGAGAGGAAGCTATGGCAGGTATGTTCAGCACATACTGTCAACATTCTCATTTGGGACTAAGGAAGGAAGGAAGGCCATTTCATCCTTCTGCGGCTCACCATGAGGAAGGCTTTGCCACTCTCATGGGTCTAAATCATAGGGTCCCTGGCATGGCCATGCCCATGTCAACAATACATGTTTATCAGGACTCCACTCTATACAATAGGCTGGCGTTTATCTTTCTAAAGTTGGTTGGAAAGGAAGAGAGACAGAGAGAGAGAGGGAGAGGGAGGGGGAGAGGGAGAGGGAGAGGGAGAGGGAGAGGAGAGAGAGAGGGAGAGAGAGGGAGAGAGAGAGGGAGAGGGAGAGGGAGAGGGAGAGGGAGAGGGAGAGGGAGAGGGAGAGAGAGAGAGAATACATCCTATCTCCTGCTTCAGAAGTTCATGGGACTAAGACAGATATCTGTTACACATGTATTTATATTCTAAAGGTCAATGGTAGGCTCATTGCATTGTAAAAAATTGAAATTCTAGAACAGTTGTTGAAAAGAAAACTTCAAACTTGAGTGAAGAAACCAGATAAAGAAAAAAGTATTGTAAATGATATAATAATTTATGTAATATTTTTATTGTTGTTATTTTCATGGAATCTCAAAGTTGTGCTTCTAGTTGAGAAGCAAGAGGCCCCAAAGAATTTATCCCTGGTGAGTCTTGAAGTCTTTTGCTAATGAACCAACTGATTTTAAGCCAGACCTCGATTTCTTCAGGCTATTTACTTAGGTAATAGTATGAATTCCTAGGGGCCAGGTCACCAGACATATCTAGAAACTATTTCTTCTTTTTCAGGTAATCTGTCTTTTAACCACAGAGAAACCATTTATAGGAAGTCAGCTGTTCCACATGACTGAGGCTTGTCTTAGTTACTTTTCTATTCTTTTGATAAAACACCATGACTAGTACAACTTATAAAAGAAAAAATTTAAGTTGACTTATGGCTTTAGAGGATTAGAGTCCATGATGGCAAAGAAAAGGAATAAGAAAGAACCCAAATGCCCCTCAACAGAGGAATGGATACAGAAAATGTGGTACATTTACACAATGGAGTACTACTCAGCTATTAAAAAGAATGAATTTATGAAATTCCTAGGCAAATGGATTGACCTGGAGGGCATCATCTTGAGTGAGGTAACCCAATCACAAAAGAACTCACATGATATGTACTCACTGATAAGTGGATATTAGCCCAGAAACTTAGAATACCCAAGATATAAGATACAATTTGCGAAACACATGAAACTCAAGAAGAACGAAGACCAAAGTGTGGACACTTTGCCCCTTCTTAGAATTGGGAACAAAATACCCATGGAAGGAGTTACAGAGACAAAGTTTAGAGCTGAGATGAAAGGATGGACCATCCAGAGACTGCCATACCCAGGGATCCATCCCATAATCAACCTCCAAATGCTGACACCATTGCGTACACTAAAAAGATTTTGCTGAAAGGACCCTGATATATCTGTCTCTTGTGAGGCTATTCTTGGGCCTAGCAAACACAGAAATGCATGCTCACAGTCAGCTATTGGATGGAACACAGGGCCCCCAATGGAGGAGCTAGAAAAAGTACCCAAGGAGCTAAAGGGATCTGCAACCCTATAGGTAGAACAACAATATGAACTAACCAGTACCCCCAAAGCTCCTGTCTCTAGCTGCATATGTATCAGAAGATGGCCTAGTCAGCCATCAGTGGAAAGAGAGGCCCATTGGTCTTGCAAACTTTATATGCCTAAGTACAGGTTACTCCAGGGCCAAGAAGTGGGAGTTGGGGGAGAGGAGAGTGGGGGGGAGGGCATGGGGGACTTTTGGGGTAGCATTGGAAATGTAAATGAAGAAAATACCTAAAAAAAAAAAAAAAAAAAAAAGAACTCACATCTTGATCCACTAGCATGAGGATACTGGGAATGACATAAGTCTTTTGAAATCTCAAAGCCTGGCCTCAGTGACACACCTCCTCCTATAAGATAATCTTTTACTTTTCCAAAAGATGTTCATCACTAGAATCAAGTCCTGAAATCTATTAGTCTATAGAGATCATTCTTATTCAAACCACGTATTCCACTCGCTGCAATCCATAGGCTTGTTGCAGTGTTATAAGGTCAAATATGTTTAATCCATCTTCAAAAGTTCCTGTTGACTTTCACAATCACAACATTATTTCAAAATTCAAAATCCGAAGCCTCTTCTACCACGGCAGAGGATCTTTCAATCATAACCACCTGTGAAATAAAGACTATCAACTTGACCTGAACCATATTTTAATCACATTTGTAGCATCTCTGGTTTGTGTTTGCCTTTTAGTAGCAAAAAATTCCCTAGACATTTTATATTTTCAATTTTGAAGCTGATGTGGTTGAGATCTTTCTCTGAGGACACCCTCACTTCATTCCATTTCAGACCAAGCTTCTTTTTTTTTCTTTACATCACTTTCATCACAAGTCTAGTCTATATTCCAACATAAATAATCCTTTAATGCACATATTATTTGGTTGTACTGAAATCTCCATCACCAATGAAATAAGTGTACTTCATTTCAATTTAGCCTCAGGTAGAGACTTTTAGCACAAGAGAAAAAGGCAGGTATTTTCTTTGCCAAAATATTACAAGAACAATCTTTCGTGTAGTGGCTGATATTCTTTTTCATTGAATCCTCCTGATCCAAGGCCTCTTAGTTTACAATTCTCTCAGCAGTACTGTATTCCAAATTCTTTTTTTATTACATATTTTCTATACATACATTTTAGATTTCAAATACTATCCTGAAAGTTCCCTATGCCCTCCCCTGCCCTTCTCCCCTACCCATCAACTCCCACTTCTTGGCCGTGGCGTTCCCCTGTACTGGGGCATATAAAGTTTGCAATACCAAGGGGCCTCTCTTCCCAGTGATGGCCGACTAGGCCATCTTCAAATTCTTACTAGCATATCCTAGTTAGTACCATTAACAGCATTCAACAACTTCTCTAGCCTAAAGTTCAGAGTCTTCTACTTTCAGCAAACAAATAAATATAAAGCATGGTCAACCTGTCATAAATTCTTTACTTCTGGTACCACCTTTGGTCTTAGCTACTTTTATATTGATGTGATAAAACACTATCCCAAGGCAACTTATACAAAACAGTTTGGATTTTGTTTATTTGCCTTTTTCTTTTGAGTTCATAAGAGTAGATCAAAGAAACATTTGAGAGATTACATCTTATTCCACAATCATGAGGCAGAGAGAGAACACTGGGATATTCTTGAGTCTTTTGCAACTCAAAGCTTGCTCCCAGTGACACACCATTACCAGTGAGGCTATGCCTCCTAATCCTTTTCAAACATTTGCACCACCTGAGGATAAAGCCTTCAAATATATGAGTACATGGCATTCATTCTTATTCAAACAACCACAGGTGTATTCAAATATGATGAAAAGGTAAACAATTGGGGAAACTTGTCAAACCCAGTGAGGGAGGGGAAGAAGCCTATCTAAAGTTACCAAAAGTTCACAGTCAGGCCATCATCTCTCGTTCTCTAAAGAGTTGGTGAAAGAGACCAGATGCTAACTATGTTAAAATGTTTCATCATTTTTCCACAACTGCTATAGTAATGTTTGAAGTCTGTCTACTTCATGCTTCCAAACATCTGTGTTCTAAATGCTAATTTCCTTTCCTTCAGCCATGGTTTTGCTTTGTTTTTTTGTTTGTTTGTTACTTTGTTTGTTTGTTTGTTGCATTAACAACTATCAGTAATATTTAATTTTTTTTCCCTTCCTTAAGTCTTGAGTCTGTCAGGAGGCTCCATACACAGGCCACTCCCAACTCTAGCATTACCAACTTGCACAATTTTTTTCCTTTCTGGTTATTGTCTCAATTTTTCCTGTGAGACATGAAGAAAATGCCTCTTTCCCCAAATTTAAGCACCCAGGACAGATAAAATTATGGATTTCATTAAAGTCCAACTTTTTAAGGCAATCAGCTTATTAAGCTACCTGCAGGTATATGAGTGAGTAATTACCTATAGGATCATGGACTACTCAATACAGTTGCATCATCAAGGATTCACTTTACCATGGGTGAGAAAATGTTAACATGAATCCCCTTGGAGCTGCCTGGACAGCCTGTAGGCAGCTCAGCCATTGAAGAATCTCCTCTCTTCATCAATTTACTAGATATATAATATAGACGACAGGTTTTGTGACTAGCCAACTTTAATAAAATTTCATGAGACTTACCTCCCTATCAGGTAGGACACTGAGAAACAACACATTATATATTTATAATAATATATAATGGAAAATTTATAATGGAATAATATATATATATATATATATATATATATATATATATATATATATATATAATTTCCTTTAAAGGCATGAAATTATTTAAAGCCACAGAAATAAATACGTTTAAATGAATTTATATCTATTAGTAAGAGTCTTCTAAAGAAACAACGTAAATAGAATGAATATATCTATATAAAATCATATGTAAGAATATTTGTCTGTATGTGTTTCTGTGCCCCATGTTTATGCAGTGCACAGAAGCCAGAAGAAAGCATTAGATCCCTTAGAATTGGAGGTTCAGATGTGTGTAGGCCACCACATGGGTTTTGCGAACTAAATTAGGGTCTTTTAGCAAAAGCAGCAAGCATTGTGCCATCTCCCCAGCTATTGTAGCATGTTTTTAATGTAGACAGACCTAAGAGCAAAGTGAATAGATAATATGTTCATTTTTTACAGTCTATTTTGTGTTACACAGAAACAGAAGTAAGGATACTTACTCCTATCATATGGATACGACAATCTGCCTAAATGTGATTGAAATGTGCATAACTTCATGGCTGATTTATTGATCCTCATAACCTATTTTATATATGTTTTATATGTTAACAATAACCAAAATAAATAAAACAAGTAATTTTCATAAATTAAAAATGTAAATTTCTATCTGGATTTGCTATTTTTCTGTGATCAAATACTGGATATTATGAAATTAAGAAAGGTTTGTTTTTCACTACAGGTCATGGATGCAGTTCATAAATCCAGGAAGCCATGTATATAGAGCATTAAGTTGTTGATCATCTTCCTACTAGTCAGGAAGCAGAGGTACACTAATAATGTTGTTCAACTAACTCATTTTTTCCATCTGAAATTCCAGAATGGACTTTTTAAACAGCACTACAGTGGATTATAGTTCCCTTAGTAGCTGAATATGGAAACATTTTTTTCTTGTTTATTTGTTTAGCTAGAGTCAAAATGTATAGCCATCAATGCCTTTGAATTACAATATAGACCGGAATAGATCAAAATAATAAATATCGTCTTGCCTTTACCTCATAAGTGGTGTAATTAAAGGTACATGCTACTACTCTCATTGGAAAACACTTCCTTAGTTGTTCAGAAGCAAGATCCTGAATGTACAGCCTTCTATAATTTCTATAGGCAATCTAAAGTTTATATAGGCATCTTTAGGTTTCTTGGAGAATTTCATGGGCACTGCTTTGTATTTTGAATATGTTTCCTATTGTCATAGTATGTAGCTCCTTACTGAGGCTAATCATCTCAGTGATTATAGCTACTTGATATCTATGATAGCACTGTACAATGTTACAATCATTACTTTGATCAGTAGGCATACTTTTTTATATATTTCTGTTCGATGATATGTGATATTTTTGTCCATTTCCTTTGAAAGACTATAACAATTTCTTTTACAGATAGTTTGAAAGTGGCTCTACTCCTAGATATTAAAACACATAAAAATTGAAAGAATATGAGGTTTGCAAAAATAGGTAGAGAGAGATGAAATTTAGAAAATAGACCTATTATAAACAAATTCCTCAGGCTCTGCTCCATTTTTGTCCCTGCATTTCTTTTAGATAGGAACAATTCTGGGTCAAAAATTTTGAAGGTGGGTTGGTGTCCCAATTCCTCCAGTGGTGGTCCTGTCTAACTTCTGGAGGTGGTCTTTTCTGGTTCCATTCCCTACTGTTGGTCATTTCAGCTAAAGTTACTCCCATTGAATATTGGGAGCCTCTAATATCCCAAGTCTTTGAAGAAAAGGCCCAACAGTGACCATCCCAACTTGGGATCCATTACAAACACAGACACTTTTACTGATGCTGTGTTGTTCTTGTAGAATGGATTCTAGTATGACTGTCCTTTGAGATGTCTCCCAGAAGCTGACTGAGACAGATTCAGATACTTATACCCTGTTGGACTGAGGTAAGGGAACCCTATGGAAGAGTTAGGATAAGGGTTGAAAGAGCTGAAACAATTGATAACTCCATAGGAAAACCAACAGTGTTAACTAACCTAGACCCTCTAGGAACTCCTAGAGACTAGGCCATCAACCAAAGAGCATACAGGGACTAGTCCCTGTTCTGTAGCACATATGCAGCAGAGGGCTGCCTTGTCTGGCCTTAGTGGGAAAGGATGTGGCTAATCATGTAGAGACTTGATGTCCTAGAGACAGGGGATGCCCAGGTACAGCATCCTCTCTGATGCTAAAGGGATGGGGAATGAGATAAAGAATTCTCAGAGGGGGAACCAGGAGTTTGGCATCATTTTGTAAGCAAATAAATAAAATAATTAATTGAAAAATTAGAGTAAAAAATGTATCCATGCTAAAACCCCATCTTCCTATGTAAAAACAAAACAAAAAAATAAATCAGAAGCAAAATAAAAATGTCAATGGGCACATTATACACATTTTATTGTATGACAGTGTATGAAGTAATTAGTAATATTTTAGGTGACTGTAACATAAATTGTAAGATAATAACAGAGTAAAAATTTATTTTAGTGATCTAGTTAAAATACATTATATAAGAAATTTACAAAAAACCGAGGATAGCAAAAACTCTTCTCAAGGATAAAAGAACCTCTGGTGGAATCACCATGCCGGACCTAAAACTGTACTACAGAGCAATTGTGATCAAAACTGCATGGTATTGGTATAGTGACAGACAAGTAGACCAATGGAACAGAATTGAAGACCCAGAGATGAATCCACACACCTATGGTCACTTGATCTTTGACAAGGGAGCTAAAACCATCCAGTGAAAAAAAGACAGCATTTTCAACAAATGGTGCTGGCACAACTGGCGGTTATCAAGTAGAAGAATGCAAATTGATCCATTTCTATCTCCTTGTACTAAGGCCAAATCTAAGTGGATTAAGGAACTCCACATAAAACCAGAGAAACTGAAACTTATAGAGGAGAAAGTAAGGAAAAGCCTTGAAGATATGGGTACAGGGGAAAAATTCCTGAATAGAATAGCAATGGCTTGTGCTGTAAGATCAAGAATCGATAAATGGGACCTCATAAAATTGCAAAGCTTCTGCAAAGCAAAAGACACCGTCAATAAGACAAAAAGGCCACCAACAGATTGGGAAAGGATCTTTACCTATCCCAAATCGGATAGGGGACTAATATCCAATATATATAAAGAACTCAAGAAGGTGGACTCCAGAAAATCAAATAACCCCATTAAAAAATGGGGCTCAGAGCTGAACAAAGAATTCTCACCTGAGGAATGCCAAATGGCAGAGAAGCACCTGAAAAAATGTTCAACATCCTTAATCATCAGGGAAATGCAAATCAAAACAACACTGAGATTCCACTTCACTCCAGTCAGAATGGCTAAGATAAAAAACTCAGGTGACAGCAGATGCTGGCGAGGATGTGGAGAAAGGGGAACACTCCTCCATTGCTGGTGGGATTGCAAGCTGTACAACCACTCTGGAAATCAGTCTGGCGGTTCCTCAGAAAATTGGACATAGTACTACCGGAGGATCCCGCAATACCTCTCCTGGGCATATATCCAGAAGATGTCCCAACCGGTAAGAAGAACACATACTCCACTATGTTCATAGCAGCCTTATTTATAATAGCCAGAAGCTGGAAAGAACCCAGATGCCCCTCAACAGAGGAATGGATACAGAAAATGTGGTACATTTACACAATGGAATACTACTCAGCTATTTAAAAAAATGAATTTATGAAATTCCTAGGCAAATGGATGGACCTGGAGGGTATCATCCTGAGTGAAGTAACCCAATCACAAAGGAACTCGCACAATATGTACTCACTGATAAGTGGATATTAGCCCAGAAACTTAGGATACTCAAGATAAAAGATACAACTTGCCAAATGCATGAAATTCAAGAAGAACGAAGACCAAAGTGTGGACATTCTACCCTTTCTTAGAAATGGGAACAAAACACCCATAGAAGGAGTTACAGAGACAAAATTTGGAGCTGTGACAAAAGGATGGACCATCTAGTGACTGCCATATGCAGGGATCCATCCCATAATCAGCTTTCAAATGCTGACACCATTGCATACACTAGCAAGATTTTGCTGAAAGGACCCAGATATAGCTCTCTCTTGTGAGACTATGTCGGGGCCTAGCAAACACAGAAGTGGATGATCACAGTCAGCTATTGGATGGGTCACACGGCCCCTTATGGAGGAGCTAGAGAAATTACCCAAGGAGCTAAAGGGAACTGCAACCCTATAGGTGGAACAACAATATGAACTAACCAGTACCCGGGAGCTCTTGTCTTTAGCTGCATATGTATCAAACGATGGCCTAGTTGGTCATCACTGCAAAGAGAGGCCCATTGGACTTGCAAACTTTATATGCCCCAGTACAGGGGAACACCAGGGCCAAAAAGGGGCAGTGGGTGGGTAAGATTGGGGGAGGTGGGTATGGGGGACCTTTGGGATAGCATTGAAAATGTAAATGAGGAAAATACCTAATTAAAAAAAAAGATTAAAACAAAAAAAAAGAAATTTACATATTAAAGTTTACACATATTAGTATCGAATGCATGTCTCCATCTTAAAAATTAATTAATTTATTTACTTACCAAATGCTCTCTCACTCCCAATTGCCCATGCCAGAGTGCCTTCCCCTATCGCCCTCCCCTTCTTCTCTGAAAAATAGTACAATAAATAGTGTTCCAGAAAAAGTGGTGTTTCCAATAAAATGCAGCAAACTTAATACTATTTCTCATATTAGTAATTCTAATAAAATACAGCAAATTTAGTACTATTTCTCATATTAGTATTAATATTAATACTTAAATTAGTATTTGAAAAAAGATTCTTTATATGAGACGGTTCTTTGCAGCACAGAATTGTCCTGTTTACTCTTCCATATGTGGTACACTTGAAATGGTCTTTGAAACCACTTACAATAAGCTCTGCAGTAACTGTGATTTTTAGACAATTTCCAGAATTGAACCTTGAAAGCAAATGATATTTCATAAATACAAGTAAATAACTTTGTGAATAAATATGAACACACACACGTTCATGCATGTCATATAAAATTTTCCTTATATCACAGATGGACTCCAAATATATAAGTAAACTTTGAGCAAAGAATCTCACTAGAAAAAAATAGTATGGAGCATTCCTCAAGAGTAATAACTGGCCTTTCAACTCCCTCATTACTTTATCATTAGAATTAAAAGATCGAGTGATGTGAAAAGAAAAGCTTTGTAAACCATAATGGTCTATCCAAGGGAAAGATATGATTTTTATTGATATCTTCATATGTGGACTTTCAATATACTGGGGTTATGAAAACTAACAAAACAAAAGTTGGATAACTTTTTCTATTTCCTTGCAGTTCACATAATAATTTTAATATCTTAGAAGGATAAGTTTCTAATGAAATGGGACAAATGCCAATGAGATTTATAATAATCTGTTTTCCTGAAATCACTCTTGCCAGAGATTTATAATTATCTTTTGTCATGAAATCACTCTTTTCATATTTGTACAGTCATATCATTTTAAGTTACTCTCAAACAAATGCATGTTCTTAAATTTTGAAAATAATCATTAAAGTGATATGAAGCAGCCTCCACATGTCATTACTCCTAAGCTCCATGCAAAAATGCTTACAAAGAAAACCCAGAATGTTGGCTATAAAAGAAGCAGCATACTGGATCTATCAACTTCTTCCTTGGGGAGATTGAATAATATCAGCCTCAAATATCAACTGTGTGTATTGAAATGACATAGGAGAAAGAAAGATACAGAAAGGGAAAAATGAATTTTGAAATGAGATACATGTTACATAAACATTTACAAATATTCCATTTGTAACCATGGGAACATTTCTGCCCATGCTGCCACAACACCTACTCCCCATAAGCAATAAGAATACCTCAGTATCTTTTCCTTTAGGAGGTTGATAATGGAAGTATTCCAAGTAAATTTGTCGTTGAAATCCTAAACCATTTGAATCTATAGTAATTACATTATTTTCTAGCCATGAAATGACAATTAATGATTTTTTTTGTTTTGTTCTTGTTTTATCATTCTTTTGATACTGATACATGGTTCTCAATACATCACGAGGACTGACTTGAAACTCTTTCTGTACTTAGACTGGCCTGGAACTCATGGTGTGATTACAGCTGTGTACCAACATCTAGGCTGCCCATTCTGTTCTTAAACAAATAAATTCTTTACTCATGAGCACTTTACTTATGTGCTGGTCATTCGCACCATCACTGTCGTGCTACTTTTCACAAAGCCTAATGGAAAGATTTCTGGAAAGCTCTCAATACTTCAGCCATACTTTATGTTCATAAGTTTCAGTTTGCATATTTCTGAAATATATATGTCTAATCTTGTATGTTACTATGGGAAAGAAAATCAAGGATATTAAGTCTAGTTTGTAGGTGAGATCAGAGCTATTATGAAAGTTTGAGAGACTTGTTATACTTTGTGAATACAGATCTGGCATTTGGTACCAAATCCTCAGATTGTTATTCATATACAAAGTAAATCTTGACGTGCTTGCGGGATGCTTATTCATGTCTTAATCAAAACTCTCAATCCTCCAAAACTCATTTTCATAATGAAAAGAGTTATCTAAACAGCTAAACTCCTTTAAAATAGATGACAGGTATTTTACAGAAAATCTACAAATGTATCCTCTCTTAAAATTTAAATATATTTATTCAATTTACAATCTGTCTTAGTCAGGGTTTCTATTCCTGCACAAACAACATGACCAAGAAGCAGTTGGGGAGGAAAGGGTTTATTCAGCTTACACTTCCACATTGCTGTTCATCACTGAAGGAAGTCAGGACTGGAACTCAAGCAGATCAGGAAGCAGGAGCTGATGCAGAGGCCATGGAGGGATGTTTCTTACTGTCTTGTTTCCCCTGGCTTTGCTCAGCCTGCTCTTATAGAACCAATACTACCATCCCAGAAATGGCACCACCCACAAGGGGACCTCCCCCCTTAATCACTAATTGAGAAAATGTCTTACAGCTGGATCTCATGGAGGCATTTCTCCAACTGAAGCTCCTTTCTCTGTGATAACTCTAGTCTGTGTGAAGTTGACACAAAACTAGCCGGTACACAAACATAGACTAAAATTTTTAAGAAATCTACTGAAATGAGGATAAATGAATTTAGGAAGGATGGAGGGAGGGAATCCTTATATATTGGTGTTATATCAGGCATGTGTACAATGCCAATGCTGGGATACAGAGTCAGGGGCTTGTAAAGTCACGGGCACACTGGTTTACCTAGTGAGTACCACATGAGACTGAGCTACAGCGTGATGATCTGCCTAAGGAAGCCAAACAAATAAAGGCAATAATTGTCCATATATTCCTTATACCAGGCAGGTAATTAATTTGAAATAAAGATGAACTAAGAATAGCAGTGTATCCATGAAGGCAAGGATGCAGAGAAAGGAGAACATTTCTCCCATTGCTGGTGGGATAGCAAACCAGTGCAACCACAATGGAAATGGAACCGGACTTTCCTCAGAAAATTGGAAATGGATCTACCTGAAGACTCAACTATTCCACTCTTGGGCATATACCCAAAGATGCCCCACCATGCCACAGGGACACATGTTCCACTATGTTCATAGTGGACTTATTTGTGATGACCAGAAGCTGGAAACAACCCAGATGTCACACAATGGAAGAATGGATACAGAAAATGTGTTTCATTTATACAATGCAATACTACTCAGCTATAAGAGCATCATTAGTTTTGCAGGCAAATAGATGGAACTAGAATATCTCATTCTGATTGAGGTAATTCAGAACAAAAAGGACATGCATGGTATGTATTCACTAATAAGTGGCTGTTAGCCAAAAATATACAGAATACCCAGGACACAACCCACAGGACTCAAGAAGATTAACAAACCAAAGAACCCAAGTGAAGATGCCTCAATCCTACATGGGAGGGAGAAGAAAGAAGTCATAGGAGGCAAAAGGAGAGGGGGTCCTTGGTGGGAGATGGGACAGGTAGGGGAATGGGGGAAGCCTAGCATGGCAGACCAGAGCCTAGCATGACTGCCCTCCAAGAGGCTCAACACACTGCTGAAAGAGTCAGATGCAGATATTAGCATCCAACCAGTGGAAAGAAGCTGGGGACCACTGTGGTTTAATTTGCTAAAAGCTGGAATAAGCTGAAGAGAAGGGCATCCCCATGGGAAAACCAATACATGATCAAGTACTGGGGCAGTGGGCAAAGGACTGAGGCCAGCAGAAATAATGGAAACAGGCAAACTCAGGAGGTAGGAAGTAGAGGGGTCCTCTATGATATACCAGAGACCTGGGTGGTGAGAGACTTTCAGGACTCAAAGGGATGGACCTTAGATGAAGTGATCTAGAGTAGGCAGGGAGGACTTGTAGTGTTCATCTCTAGTGGAGAGACAGGACTTCAAGTGGAGGGATGGGGTTGATATCCCACAGTCAGAAATTCCGACCCAGAATTGATCCTGTCTGAAGGAACTGTAGGACCAAAATTGGAGAAGAGCATGAGAGAAAGGTGGTCCAGTGACAGGCCCAAATTGGGATCCAGCTCAAGGGGAGGCCAGGTCCCTGAGACTGTTACTGATGCTGTGGTGTGCTTACAGACAGGAGCCTACCATGATTGCCCTCTGAGAGGCCCAACAAGCAACTGAAAGAGTCAGATGCAGATACTAGTATCCAGCCAGTGGACAGTAGCCAGGGACCCTTGTGGTTGAATTGGGGAAAACCTAGAAGAAGCTGAGGAGAAGGGCAACCAAGTAGGAAGAACAGCAGTCTCAATTAACCTGGACCCTGTGATCTCTCAGACACTGAGCCACCAACCAGGCAACATACATCAGCTGATATGAGGCCCCCAACTCATATATAGCAGAGGACTGCCTGGTCTGGCCTCAGTGAGAGAAGATGTACCTAACCTTCAAGAGACATGAGGCCCAAGGGAGTGGAAAGGCCTGGTGTGGTGAGGATGTGGGTTGGGGAAATCCTCTTATACACAGAGGTGGTGGTGTGGGCGGGAGAGGAGGTATGGGATGGGGAGCAGACCGGGAGGGGGATGAAGTCCAAACTGTAAATAAGGATTAAAGAATAAAAATAATTTATGTATATAAAATTATTATATGAATAATACACACATATACATATATATGTATTCATATGTATACATATATATATGAATAGCAGTGTATGACTTTAACCCCATTACTCAGAGGCAGAGGCAGGTAGATTATTGAGTTTCATGCTACCTTGGTCTACCTAGCAAGTTCCAGGATATCCAAAGCTAAAAGTCATACCCTAAATAAATAATATAAAATAAAATAAACTTATTTCCACTTTCTAGTTTACAGGGAAAAGCAGATTAGACAACTCTTTAATACATTAAATGATAAGTCCTACAATAGTAGAAATGTGTCTAATATCACTGTTAAGGCTTTATTTTAGAGACATAAAGCCTGTAGTAGGGAAAAGTATTAAAATTTAATAATATGAAGAAAGTTTGAAAGTAAATTTAAATTGAGGTGTACTATTTCACTAATAATGTATTTTTACATTTTATATATAATTATGTCATAAAATATGAGCCCATTTAATTTTGATCATATTTGAAGTATTCATATTTTATTATGAATTATTTATTAATATATTTGATATATTGAGGTAGCATACTCACAACAGATGCTATTGAAATGAAAAAAATACTCAAACTTTGTATCACAATAAAGGAAGCTTAAGAATTTCTCCCAACAAAAAGACAAAAAAGGCCAGAGCCATAATAATTGGATGAAAGTTTTATTGTCCACAGAGGGGACAGATTCAATGTTTTGGAAGCAAGAGGCAAAGTTAGAGCCACAGTGTTATCTTATCCTTTCCATGCTTATTTCTCCTATCCTTTAGCTCCTATTTCTATAGTCATATATTTGCTATAATTTGCCACCTACTGTGAACTAGGATCACTTTCCATCTGATTGAATTTATTTATTTTGTAAAAATATCCAAGAAAGTCTGTAAGAAGTATGTGTTATTAATAATATGTGGAAACAGGTTTGCTTTTGCCAGTCAGACCTGACAGCATGAAGGCTGAGTTAGTAGAAAGAATAAATAAAAATGTGATAATTTTTAAGTAGATGTGACTATACTTTATACCTTATATTATTTAATAAAAGTGTTAGAAAATCAACTACTAAGAAAATACAGGAGAAAAATAGACTATTTGGAAATGTTTAATTTGTGTTAAAGTATTTCAAAATTCTTAGGAAGGTTAGGTTTTGACTCATGAACATTTGTTGGATTATTTATTGTATGCAGAACAAGGATGACATTTGAATATAGAACTTCAAGCTACCAGAACCATGCCATCTTGAAAGCACATAGTTTCATTTGCTATCAGAAACTGAGCAGGATCCAGTCTAATGAGTGCTTGAATTAGAAACTTCAGACCACTGGGATTCAAACTGGAATGTAAAACCTCAACATGAAAAGAAATAACTGGATACTAGGATAAACCATGAAAACAATGTGCACAAAACCAGATGAAAGACTGAATCCAGAGAACATAAAATGATAAAGTATAGGACAGAAGAAGAGATGCATCAGTTCAAAGGATACAAGATTACAGTAAAAAGCTCCAGCTACCCACACAGTAGGGGCACAAGGCAGGGTGGGGAGAGGGTATAGGGGACTTTTGGGATAGCATGTGAAATGTAAATGAAGAAAATATCTAATAAAAAATTAAAAAAAGGAAAGCATAAAAAAATGCCCCAACAATGAAAAGTGAAAATGACACATTACACATGAAGTAAAGTTGATGGTACAATTTGAAAGGTATGGTAGAACATGCAAACAGCAGCCAGCAGAATGCTGATGTTGTTTATTTGTTTCCTATTCTTTAAAGTAAAAATCTATTTTAAATGTTTAATACTTAACACAGTTAAGTAATAAAGAATAAGCCATCAATAATGTGCAGTTAACTTTCTTAAATATTAATTATTCAAGAACTAATGCAGAAGTTCTTTATAACTGTATAATTAATCTCTGCAATGATGAAAGATACAAAAATTCATAACACTAAAATTTTAAAAAGTACATTATCACACATGGCAAAAACTTTAAACTGAATATTTCCAAATATTTTGAATGTGTATCAGCAAAGCTTTACACTCCACCAGTACGTGATGCAGGTTTGACTCTGTCGATGCAGAAAGTTCTGGATTGCTGGATGAGTCTTTCATACATGACAGGGGGGTGTGGACTATCAGCAAGGAAGGAAGTTTGTGTTCCAAATCTGTCCTGGAAAAACTTGGATGTGCTTATGGAAAATTACTATACAGAACACATTTCTAATAGCATAAGAAAACAAATCAGTTACAGATGGATTACATGGCAAAACAGGGAAAGCCAGACTTTAGAGCTTTTCTAAAATACGAGCCAATATATCTTCAAAACTTAAAGATAGGTAAGTATTTTTTGGACTAAACAAAGCCAATTTGATTCCTTTAAATAAACAGAAGATATGGTAGGTGATATTCATTGTAGGTATCCACCCCATAATCAGCTTCCAAATGCTGACACCATTGCATACACTAGCAAGATTTTGCTGAAAGGACCCAGATACAGCTGTCTCTTGTGAGACTATGCCGGGGCCTAGCAAACACAGAAGTGGATGCCCACAGTCAGCTATTGGATGGATCACAAGGCTCCCAATGGAGGAGCTAGAGAAAGTACCCAAGGAGCTAAAGGGATTGGCAACCCTATAGGTGAACAACATTACGAACTAACCAGTACCCCGGAGCTCTTGACTCTAGCTGCATATGTATCAAAAGATGGCCTAGTCGGCCATCACTGGAAAGAGAGGCCCATTGGACACACAAACTTTATATGCCCCAGTACAGGGGAACACCAGGCCCAAAAGAATGAGAATGGGTGGGTAGGGAAGTGGGGGGGGGAGGGTATGGGGGACTGTTGGGAGAGCATTGGAAATGTAATTGAGGAAAATACGTAAAAAAAAAAAAATGTTAAACTTCTTTTAATCCACTGCTAAGTTTGTATGGATTAATTAAAGAATAAAACAAGATAGTAGAATACATGTTAGTTAATTATAAAAGAACTGACAATTTCTACCTAATGATCACAGGATCACACACACACAAACACACACACACATGTACCACCACCACAATTACTACAATCTCTACCTCCTCCTCCATCACCTCCTCACCACCACCACCACAGCAACACACACATATATAAACCACACACACTGCTATCAAACTAATGATGAAATAAAGAAAAGAAAATATTCAAGAACAAAAAATTCATAAATGACAAACAAGAAGCAGACAAATAATAAATATAAGAGGAAATACTTTTACCATATAAATGATAGGAATGCAAATAAAAATTTGAGAAACTTTCACACTGTATCAGGTTGCTAGACTCTAAATAACTGATAATATTGCCAATGTGTGGAGAAACAGAAATTGGCAGACACAACTTATGAGATTAGAAATTAGAAATGTTGGTAAAACAGTTAAATATATTAAATTTGAAATTATCACTAAATAACGTATGATGCAACATTGTGAACCATAGACTATAAATTAAAGCTCACTTTGCTCACTTGCAAAAGTCATCAGGTTAGTGGTATACAGGAAGCTTTATGTGTAGCTACCTAACTAGAAACACGCCATTACAGTAAACATCATATGAATCAAATATAAGTAATCTCAAAAGTATGTTGAAAATATAGAAATGTATGAACCTGTATTCCATTTTGGAGGGTAGGGAGTAGATTAGTCACTTTATTGCTGTGTCAAGAGCTAGTCATCAGTCAGTTTAAGCGCAGAAACAAGAATAAAACCATTGCAATAATACAAAAACTGTTACAAGTGAATACTTGTCCATCAGTACTTGTAGGAATAAATTATTTAAATCAAAAAAATACTGAAAAACTAGTATTATACTTATGTTTACATTAATAGTAACCCCACCAGCTTACATATTCATATATAAAAAAGTCTAGTGATTGTAGTAGAGAAAGAAAATACTAAAACAAACTTAGAGATCTGTATAATTCTGAGGTATAGGTAATGTGGTTTTTCTTTATTGAGTTACTAATTATATTTTATATTTCGTTTACTTAATTTCACATACATATAATTTTATAAGTTCTAATTAAACTATACAAGTGATTTAGATATTTTCTACTTTCACTGTGTTAAAAATGAAAAGAAATACAATGTAGGACTGGAAATATGGCTCAGATATTAAGAACACCTGCTGCTCCTGAAGAAACCCACAACAGAAGCACTCATAAGAGGTAGGTCACAATGTTTTGTGACTTCAGTTCCAGGAAATATAATGCTTTCATGACTTTTGTGGACATCAGATACACATTAGATCCATATACGTACACGTAGGCAAAGCACTCATGCATACAAATTTTCAAGTGCTTAATTATAAAAGAAAAACAATTCAAAGACACGAGAGAATAAAGAGTCAACACAAACATAGCAAAAACTTCCAAATGTAGATCAAATGTTGTTATCTAATATTACATCATCATTAAGTGTGAAATTTAGTGATTAGAATACTATTAAAGTATCTTCTAGTATATAGCCATTTTTCAATTGAGAATTATCAATTTTAGGAAATAAAATCATATACAAGGTGATATGTGTGTGTGTGTAAATATATATATATATATATACATATATATATATATACATATATATACATATATATATATATATATTTGCCACACATGTATAAGTACTTAGAAATGCCTAAAGACTATAAAGGTTAACCATTTTTAGTAATGTGAGAAAAGTCCTATACTATTTGACAAAGTAAGGAATTGAGATTAAAAACAGAAACCCCAAAACTCAAACACCAAATTATACCAAAAAGTAAGCTTAATTTGTCCCTTTATAAAGAATAATAGTTGGGTCTGTGTTCCACAAATATAGGAGAATATAAATTTAATTTCAACGTACTTAATCTAAACTCTACTTCATCTGGTATGACATGTAACAAAACCTTAGAGAAGGTATAAGCCTTTGCTACACATTAGCAATCAAAGGTTCAACATTAACAGGATGACCACTGTGTTGTTCTCATGGAGTGTAATGTCTTAGAAAGAAAGACTTGTTTAGGAAATTGATAGCCATGTAGTTGAGAAAGCACAGTTTTCCAGAAGTATGATACCTGTGGTTTACAACTGTATTCCAAAGATATTGTAAAAACAGCTCTTATCCTCCGTTTTGACCAAATTTGTAAGGTAGTTATAGGAGCATCACTGGCCTATAAGCACATATGAATAATAAAAATGCCCCCACATTCCACAGCCTATCTTTCTCCCAGGAGATCTGCTGTAACCAGGAGCACAGGTAAGACCTCTACCCAAATAACAACTCCAGCTGAGACCCTCCAATGGAGCCCAGCAGACAAGGTAACTTTAATCTCTGGTGGACAACCAACTCCCTTCTGCTTTGCACCTCTGTTTGGGTGTGCCCACTCCTCTCCTATAACCTACAGCATCCCTGTTTCCCAGGAGGTCTACCATAACCAAGAACACAGCCTGCCTGTCTCCCAGAAGGTCTCTCATATCCAGGTCATAGGAGGACAACCCTAACCAGGGACACAGGGGGACTCCTCTAACCAGGAACACAGGAAGTCCCTAATTAGAGACAACACTGCCTGCCTCCCAGGAGGCCTGTATTAACCAATGTCACGGAGCTCTACTTGCCTCAAAGGAGGCAGTCTCTAGAGAGAGATACCCAGTACAGTTAACAACAGATATAACAAGCTGGCTAGAGGCAACCAGAAGAACATAAGCAACAGCAGTCAAAGAATTACAGCACCATCAGAACGAAGGTCGCCAACCCTGCAAGCCCTGGACAGTCTAACACACCTGAAAAGGATAGTGCTGACCTAAAATCTCATATAGCATTAAGATAATAGAGGCCTTTAGAGGAGATATAAATAACTCACTAAAAGAAATACAGGAAAATACAGGCAAACAGGTAGAAGCCCTTAAAGAGAAAACAAATAAATCCCTTAAAGAAATACAGGAAAAGCTCATCTCAGTGATATGGAGTGGCCGCGCTTGTGAAGCCATCACCATGTCTCTGGCTAGAGAGCTGTTACATCCTTCCTTGGAAGAGGAGAAGAAAAATCATAAGAAGAAATGCCTGGTTCAGAGCCCAAATTCTTACTTCATGGATGTGAAACGTCCAGGTTGCTACAAGATTACTACAGTTTTCTGCCATGCTCAGACAGTGGTTCATTGTGTGGGCTGTTAACTCTCTTGTGCCAGCCCACAAGAGGAAAAGCCAGGCTCACAGAAGGCAGTTCATTTAGAAGAAAGCAACACTAATGATCTATACAAGTTCCTGAATTTGTGTTTTTCACAGAAAGCCTTATCAACTTCAGTTGCTCTACAAAGACCATGCAATTATTGTTTGATTATATAAAGTCTGAAACGATCTCTTATTTTGGTGTTAGCTTTTCAATAAAGTTTTAATTATGGAAAAATAAAAATAAATAGGGAAAATAGAATCAAGCTGATGAAAGTGTTGAACAAAGCAGTCCAAGACCTTTCACAAAACACATGAAACTCAAGACGGAAGACCAAAGTGTAGATACTTCGGTCCTTCTTAGAAGAGGGAACAAAATAACCATGGAAGGAGTTACAGAGTGAGGCATGGACTGAAGGAATGAGCATCCAGAGACTGCCCCACCTGGGAATTCATCCCATAAACAAGCATCAAAACCAGACACTACTGTGGATGCCAACAGGTGCTTCCTGATAGGGACATGATTTAGCTGTATCCTGCTAGGTTCCGCCAGTGCCTGGAAAATACAGAAGTAGATGCTCACAGCCATCTATTGGATGGAGCACAGGGTTCCAAATGATGGAGCCAGAGCAAGTATCTGAGGAGCTGGAGGGGTTTGCATTCCATTGGAGGAACAACAATATTAACTAACCTGTACTCCCAAACCTCCCTGGGACTAAACCACCAACCAAAGAAAACACATGGTGGGACTCATGGCTGTAGCTGCATATGTAGCAGAGGATGGCCTCGTTGGCCATCAATGGGAGGAGAGGCCCTTGGTCCTATGAAGGTTATATGCCCCAGTGTATGGGACTGCCAGAGCCAGGAAGAGTGAGTGGGTGGGTTAGTGAGCAGGGGGGGAGGGGAGAAGGGATAGGGGAATTTTGGAGGAAAACTAGGAAAGGGGATAACATTTGAAAAGTAAATAAAGAAAATTAAAATTAAAAAAAGAAAGTAGGAAAAAAAAAAAGAAACAGAAATCACAACTGGTGGCAACCCTGGAAATGGAAAACCTAGGAAAGATATGAGGAGCTACAAATGCAAGCAACACCAACAGAATATATGAGATAGAAGAGAGAATCTCCAGCATAGAAGATACTGCAGAAGAGATACATACAACAGTCCAAGAATATATAAAGGGGGGAAAGCTCCTAACCAAAAATATTCAAAAAGTTCAGGGCAAAGTAAAAACTCCAAACCTAATAAAATAGGATTAGGAGGGAGCAAAGCTTCTTGGCTCAAGGGGCCAGAAAATGTCTTCAACAAAATCATAAAAGAGAACTTCCCTAACCTAAGAAAAGAGATAGCCATAATCATAAAAGAAGGCTACAGATCAACAAATAGATTGGACCAGAAAAGAAAATCCTCCTGTCACATAATAAACACAATACTAAATGCACAGAATAAAGAAAGAATATTAAAGTCAGGCATGGTGGCGCATGCCTTTAATCCCAGCACTCGGGAGGCAGAGACAAGTGGATTTCTGAGTTCGAGGCCAGCCTGGTCTACAAAGTGAGTTCCAGGACAGCCAGGGCTGCACAGAGAAACCCTGTCTTGGAAAAAAAATATTAAATACAGTAAGAGAAAAAGGGCAAATAACATATAAAGGCAGACATATCAAAATAACACCAGAGTTCTCAACAGAGACTATAAAAGTGAGAAGATTCAGGATAGATGTCATGCAGACCCTAAGAGAACACAAATGCCAGCCAAGACTATTATTGCCATCATACTCGCAATCACCATAGACAAACTGAAATGTTCAATGAAAAATACAAATTCAAACAATATATATTGACTAATCCAGATCTACAGAAGCTACTAGAAGGAAAACTCCAACACAAGGAGTGTATATACACCCAAGAAAACACATTAAGTTAATCATGTCATAACAAACTACCCCAAAAAGAGAATTATACACACATATCACCTTTGTCAAAAAAATAATTGGAACCAACGACCACTGGTCTTTACTATCTCTCAATGTCAACACACTCACTTTCCTAGTAAAAAGAGCTAGGCTAACAGACTGTATACGCAAACAGAAGCCAACATTTTGCTACATACAGGAAAAAAGACTCAGTGACAAAATCAGACACTATCTCAGAGTAAAATTCAGGAAAAGAAAAGGTTCCTATGCAAAGGGTTCCAAGAAAGAAGCTGGAGTAACTATTATAATATCCAATAAAATAGACACTAAACCAAAAATTATCAAAAAGATGGGGAAGGACACTTCATAGTCATCAAAGAAAAAATCCACGAAGATGAACTCTCAGTTCTGAATATCTGTGCCCCAAATGCAAGGGCACCCATATTCATAGAAGAAACTTAACTAAATCTCAAAGAACACATTTAACCTCACATAAGAATAGTGGGAGACTTAATCATTGCACTCTCACCAATAGACAGGTCATAGAAATAGAAAATAAATAGACACAGTAAAACTAATCGAGAGTGTGAACCAAATGGACTTAACAGATATATTCAGAATATTTTGTCCTAAAACAAAAGAATATACCTTCTTCTCAACATCTCATGAAACCCTCTCCAAAAGTGACTATATATCAATTATAAAACAAGTCTTAACTGATAAAAGAAGATTGAAATAATCCCATGAAATGGTTAGGGAGAAATATAGAAAGAAATTAAAGACTTTCTAGAATTCGATGAAAATGAAGACACAGCATACCCAAACTTATGGGAAACAAAGAAAGCAGTGCTAAGACAAAAATTCATAGCAGTAAGTGTCCTCTTGAAGAAATTGAAGAAATCGTACAGTAGTAGTAGTAACTTACCCACACAACTGAAAGCTCTAGAACAAAAAGAAACAAACGTACCCAAGAGGAGTTGATGACATGAAATAATAAAACTAAGGGCTGAAATTATTCTATTAGGAATAAAGAAAGAAAATTTTAATAAAACAACAAAACCAAGAACTGGTTCATCAAGATACATAAACCCTTAGACAAATTAAAGACACAGAGACAGTATCTAAAGTAACAAAAATGAGAAGTAAATGGGAGACATAACAGAAAATGTGCAAACTCAAAAAAATCATTAGACCATTCTACAAAATCCTATACTCAACAAACTGGAAAATCTAGATGAAATGGGTAGTGTTATAGACAGATACAGTGGACCAAATTTACGTTAAGAGCAGGGCCCAGGGCTCTGATGTTTTAGTGCAGAATTCTACCAGACTTTCAAAGAAGACCCAAAATCAACACTACTCAAACTTATCCACAAAATCAAAAGGATTTTGAATCAGAAGGAAAACTATAAAGCCATAGTTATTTTGATACCTAAACCACACAAAGTGCCAACAGGAAAAGAGAACTTCAGGTCAGCTTCACTAGTGATTATCAATGCAAAAGTACTCGATACTGTTCTCGAAAACCAACATTGGCAATAGCCTAGAAAGTATTGGAACAGGGGGAAAATTCATTGGAACAGGGGAAAAAGTTCCTGAACAGAACACTGATGGTTCAGGCTCTAAGATAGACAACTGACAAATGGTATCTTATAAAACTGTAAGACAAGTGACACTGTCAATTGAACAAAATGGCAATCTATGGATTGGGAAACATGTTCACCAATTTGACATCCATAGAGGGCTAATGTCCAAAATATACAAAGAATTCAAGAAGTTAGACTCCAGAAAACCAAATAACCCAATTTAAAAATGAGAAACAGAGATAAACAGAGAATTCCACCTGAAGAACCTTGAGTGGCCAAAGAGCAACTAACAAAGGTTCAACATCCTTAATCATCAGGGAAATGCATATCAAAACAGCCCTGGGATTCCACCTAACGCCAATCAGAATAGCTAAGATCAAAAACTCAGATGACAGCAGACCTTTGAAGGTCTAACATATCTTTTACTGGGAGACATGACAGACATGTCTGCTCACTATAGACAGGGAGCCCAGGATGGAAGAAGTACAGTTACAGTAAAGTCAAACTTGGTGGCTCATGAGTTTTATTGGGATTACTTGCAGGTATATGTGACGGGCTACTTACAGGAGCAGAAATGACTCAAAAAAAACGTGTATCTCCAAAGCCCACCCTAACACAGATCCCAAAAGTTAGGACCCTAGCATACACTACATATCCTTCATGCAGCTCAATAGATTAGAGAGTGTTCTTTCCAAGTAATTTTGTTACTCTAGACCTCTTTTAGTCACCATAGTTTCTGGTTCTTTCAAGAAGCTGGTCCAGTCTGGTCTCAGACTCTTTGTAGCTTGACTTCTCTGAGTGTTTTGGTAGCACTACTAATCTGAGAGACTTTTTTTTTTTTTTTTTTTTTTTTTTTTTTTTTTTTTTTTGGTTTTTTGAGACAGGGTTTCTCTGAATAGCCCTGGCTGTCCTGGAACTCACTTTGTAGACCAGGCTGGACTCAAACTCAGAAATCCACCTGCCTCTGCCTCTGCCTCCTGAGTGCTGGGATTAAAGGCTTGCACCACCATGCTCTGAGAGACATTTTTGCACCTCAGCCATTTTCAATGAGAAGGGAACTCTAATCCCTCAGTCACTGAAGAGCCTAGTGAATCTTGTCAGTTTCAGAGACTTCCTTTTTTTGTATTTTTTATTAGATATTTTCTTTATTTACATTTCCAATGTTATCCCCTTTCCTAGTTTCCCCTCAGAAAATCCCCTATCCCCTCCCCCTCCCCCTGCTCCCCAACCCACCCACTCTCATTCCTGGCCCTGGCATTCCCCCATACTGGGGCATAGAACCTTCATAGGACCTAGAGCCTCTCCTCACATTGATGACTAACTAGGCCATCCTCTGCTACTTATGCAGCTAGAGCCACAAGTCCCACCATGTGTTTTCACTAGTTAGTTTCCAATTTCTTCCTGTTTAAGGAGCTTCCTAAAGGAAGGAATGTTTCAATCTCAGAGGAAATTTTACATAACAAGTAGGCAGCTGAGCTTGGCAGCTTGGGCTATGAGGTTCTGATTTAAGGTTACTGGAGTACACCGTTATGGAATCTTCCTGTAAGGAAAGCACTAAAGCCAGATGTATGGCAGTAGAGTCTCTATATAGAGACACAGAAAAGCCATTGCATGAAGTTGTGAAAGAGAAGCCTGTATTAGATCATGAACCCCAAAGTTATGGATATGCCAAAATCATGGGATACTTACTACTAAGAGCTGCAGGGAGCAGGGTGGAACTATCCCAAATAAGAGGTTACCTTGCTTGCAGCAGAGCTAGAAAGATAAAGACATTTAAGTCTTTAACATCAGATGGAGCTATAGAATTTATAGTTAATCAAGGTGGGTTTTGGTCTTGTTCTGGTACAATGTTTTCTCATAATGCTTCCATTCCTCCATTTGAAATGGTAATACATATTTGGTCCCAATGGATATTGGAGTTATGTCATTTTCTTTTTGATTTTACAAAGGGTTATGATTAAAAGTTTGTCTTGAGACTTAAAAGAAACTCAGGACTTTTAAATGCTGTTCAGACTGTAAAAGACTATGGAGAGTTTTGAAATTGAACTTAATGCATTTGACATTATGGGTTCCTGATAGGGGGATGTTGTGGTTTGAGTGTGAATGCCCTCACAGGCTCATATATTTTAATACTTGGTCCACAGTTGGTAGATCTCTTTGAATAGGATTAGGAGATGTATCCTATTTGGAAGTGGGAGGAGCTCTGAAGTTTCAAAAGACTGACCATTTTGGTTATTCCCTACCTTTCTGTCTCTTTTTCTTTGTAGATGAAAATGTAAGATCTTACCTACTGCTCCAGTAAGCAGATACCTGCCTTCCTGTTGCCATGTTCTTTAACCTTTAAGGTTAACGTCATGGACTTTAACCTTTGAAATTCTACCTTCCAATTATATTCTTCCTTTTATAAGTTGCTGACCTCTTCAGTACTGGCCATGGTGTTTTCCAGGCTCAGAACAGACCTCTCTGACCTGTCTCATCTAGGAGGGGAGGGATGCCTACATGGTCTCTGATCTGTCTCTTCCAGGAGACATGTGTTGCCTGGTGAAATTTTCCAATGGCTCTGAGTTGACCTCTTTGTTCCTCTCTTTTCTTTGTGCATGCTTCAATCCTGAAGCTATTGCTGGTATTCTGATAGCTCACACTCCTGGGCTTCTGTATCTAGTTCTTTGTTTCTCTGCTTTATAATCATTCGCTGTATTGTACCTATGAGTTCTTTAACAAAAGTGACCAAGTGGTTCAAAATGCAGGGCCCAAAAGTAAACAATAGCAGGAGAACAACCAGGGGTCTTAACAACGTGGATATGAGAGTGGATAACTTAGGGGAGGAGTTAAACCAAAACTCGAACCAGCCCTGACTCTGTTCTCTCTCTTCCACTTGGCTAGCCCTCCTCTCACCTTGGCCATTGAATCTTTAACAACCTCAGAATGGTCTATATAAACGCAACACTCCTCAGCTAAGGCAGCATATAGCCCTCCTTGCTGGAGGAAAATTTAAATCTAATTCCTTCCTATTCTGTAGTACTACGTCTGATAATGAAGTCAATGATACTTTAAGGTGTCTGATGGAAATATGGCTGCCTTCAGAGTGTCATAATTTTTCCCTTGTAAAACCAAAACAGAGGTCCTAGTGGCTGTCCGGGCCACCTCTAACCCCAACAGAAGGGAGATAGTGACAGTCACATAGGATGGGGGAAGGAACCAGAATCCAAAGATACCACCAGGAAATTATGATCAGGGTCGAGAGATCATGAGCTTGAGCAGATTGTCCATCTTCTATAACATCCAACGTGGAGCTCTGGGGTGTGGGGTGTCTGTACACTTCACATAGGAAATGTGTACCCTTGCCACAATGCCATCCACTTTGAGGGCTGTGTTAGTGGCTAGGAGCACCAGGAAAAGTCCCTTCCACCAGGGTTCCAGTGACTGTGTCCAGTACCTCCTTACATAGATCCAGTCACCAGTCTGGAACTGGTAAGTGGTCTTTGGCATCCCTGGAGAATTTAAGGCAGACCATTTGGGCCAAATCTCATGTTGTAATGACTGAAGGGCTTGGAGCCTCAAGAAGAGGTTCCTATCAATGGGTTGGGATACCTTAGAGAGGGCCCAAGGCTAAGGCTGTTGGGGTACCAAATAGTATCACAAAAGGGGTCAGGTTAAAATGGTAGGGTGTGTTCCAGGCTCAGAACAGGGCCAAGGGGAGGGGCCCCACCCAGTCTGTGCCAGTCTCCATGGTCAATTAAGTTAAGGTCTCTTTTAGAGTTCTGTCCATTCTTTCTACCTGCCCTGAGCTCTGGGGATGGTATACACAATGGAGCTTGCAATTAGTCCCCAATATCTCTGCCAATCCCTGACTTACATTAGAGACAAAAGCAGGACTATTGGCCAATCTAACTACCTTTGGCACTCTGAACCTCGGGCAAATTTCCTCTAATATTTTCTTAGCTACCATAGTAACTGTTTTCTGCTTTCTGGGTAAAGTCTCAACCCATCCAGAGAAAGTATCTATAAACACTATGAGGTATTTGTAACTATATTTTCCTGGCTTAACTTCTGTAAAATCAACCTCTCAATATACTTTCGGCTATTCTCCCCAAGACTTTTGCCCTACTTACTCTTGGCTGCATAAGCATTCACTTGCTGGCATGCCTTATACAGTGTATAGAACAGTCTATACACTGTTCTACTATCTTTCTTGCCCAAAACCTGAGGTCTACAATACATACTTTAGGTCCCTTAAGTGCTTAGATAAGCTTTTTATCTCCTAAATGAGTCCATCTGCATTTGGCCTAGTAAGTCTTTTGCTTGCTTTCTAGGGTGTATAATTTTATTTTTTATGTGTACAATTGCCCTTCCTTCTCTAGGTAATAGTTGGTTGGGTGTCTAGCAATCTGAATCCTTTATTCTTCAGTATGTTCTAAGTGAGGCCATCCCTTAGTCCTATCCTATTTCCCTGTCTCTTGCAGGCCCATAACCTGGTTAGGATCCTGCATAGCCACTTGATCTACCTGGTTATTGCCTCAGGCCACTGAGGCTCTTCCCTTCTGATATTCTGGGTGATGAATAATACTCACAGTTGCCAGCTTTATCAGGTCATCCAAGACATCCAAGATTTCCTGTTAGTTTTTTTTTATTTTTTTCCCTCTGATGTGACCAGTCCTCTCTCTTGGTATATAGCCCCATGGACATGGGCTGTGGCAAAGGCATACCTGCTATCCATGTAGATGTTAATTTTCTTGCATACCTCAAACTCCAAGGCCTTGGTGAGAACAATTAGCTCTGTGCCTGATGTGCCCCCTGGAGGGAGAGGAAGGGGGATAAAGTTTCTTCCCAGATGATATTTGTGCCATCCACCACAACAGCACCTGTTTGATCTCTGACCAGCATGGAGAAAATGCTCCTGTCTGTAAAGCAGGTAGCCTCAGCTCCCAGCAGGGGTCAGTTGGTGAGGTCTTTCTTCCACCCAAGGGCTCTCCTTTTGGGGCAGTTAGTTGTAGTCTGTTGGGAAGGAAGTGTATCTGGGCCCCCGTTTTGGAGAGTCTCTCCTCAACAGAGGATAGGGACTGTCTGGGATGACCCTAGATGAATGGGATACCCAGCCCACACCTAGGATCAATGTTCTTTGGGTAGTCCATGAATACATTTTGGTACCAGTGACACCTTGAACTCAAGATTTTTTGCTGGAGACTGGCCCATCAGCTTGGAGGAGGACAGAGTGTTGGGCCCCTATGCCCACCAAGAATTGAGTGGGTTTCACTTCCACTCTCAGAGTTACCCTGAGTTCAGGGACAGGTTCTGAACCTCATACTTCCCAGTCACTATCTTTTCCCAGGGGTCATTTGGGGGTGCTTTTTCCAAGGCCTGTGATTTCCCACCCCTGGCTTCCATTTGTCAGGGCATTCTCGGGCCCAGTGACCTCTCTCCTTGCAGTATGTACACTGGTCCTTTTCTGTTTTTCTTCTTTGCTTTCCCTAACTACTGTAGCCCAGATTTTCTATAGTTTCCTTCCTTGTCACTTTTCTTTCTTTCTCTTTCTCTGCTCCTTCTCCTCCTCTTTCTCCCTGTTATAATAAACTTTCTCAGCAACCTGCACTAAATCCCTCAACGGCTTATCCCATAAGTCTTTCTAGTCTCTGAAGCCTTTTCCTGATATCTTTACTAGTCTGGTATACGAAAGCCATTGTCACAGTAGCTTTGTGCTCATTGCTGCTGGGATTATAGGGTGTATATTGGAGGAATGTCTCCATGAGCCACTCTAGAAAGGCTGTGGGTGACTCATCTGGTCCTTGCTTAACCTCATGTACCTTGGTCAAATTTGTGGGTTGTCCTGCAGCCCCCTTGAGACCTGCCAATGGAGTCTGGTGGTAGACCTTCAGGTACCTCTTACCTTCTGCCATATTAGTCAGGTCTAGTCAAGGAAACCAGCTATCGATGACAGCCTGGTCAATCAATGGTATTGCCATGTCTGATGGGGCATTTTTCTGGCTTTCTGAATTATCCTCTCTTGCTCTTCAGTCATGAAGAGCACTCTCATGAGTTGTTGGATACCATCCCAGGTGGGCTGGTGAGTAAATAAAACAATCTCAAGCCCCTTGGGGTTATCTGAAAGGGGTGAGGAAGGTGTTGGGCCTTCCAGTTGTACCAGTAGGCTGAAGAGAAGGGTCAATATTACATAGCCTGATTATCCTTATCTAGAAGCCCATATGCCCTCAGTGGGAGAGCCATTGTAGTATCAGAGTAGGTTGCTCTTAGAATTTGGGTCCCCATGGCTGGACGGGAAATTTGGTCTCCTCCTGCTCCTCCCTCTATTAAAAGAGAGGTTCAATAGCCCTGGTAACATATGAGCTGACCAGTGCTGGCGCTGGTGGGACCATAGGGGCAAGGGTAGGGGGATATGGAGGAGGGGTACCTTGGAGCAACAGGTCAGCTCTTAAAGGGTCTTGGAGGATCGACTTCTCAGGTACAGATGCTTCCTCCCACGTTTCCTTCTTCCTGATGTTCAGAACCCATGAGCTGGGTCTTGGGGAAAGAAAGGCTTTTATCCACGGGGCAGTGGTGAGAGGGTCCTCCACTAGAGTGTTCCAGGTAACTATGTAGGACACTTGGTCTGGGTGCCTGAGGAATCCTGGCCTAAAGACTTTCTCCTCTACTGCTTTGATCACCTGCAAGTCTAAGGTTCCTATGGGTGGCCTCCCTACTCTGAAGGTGGGGCATTTAGAGAAGCACAGAGTAACTAACTTTCCCTTCTTTACTACTACTGACAAGTTTTCTCCTCCAGTAGTTAACTAGGATGTATAACAGGGTAGCTTCAGTCTGTCTAATGTCCCAAACTGTCCTCAGTACAGGTCTAAGAAAACAGACCAAGACACCAACAAACTCAGAGAAAGACAATCAATACACAGACAGCTCAACCTTGTCATGGGTGCAGACAGTCCAAGTCCAAGAACACAGAGAAAGACAATCAACACAGTTTGCCACTTCCATGGGTGCAGTTACAGACAGTTCATCTCTTCCACAGTTGCAGAACAAACAGAGTTGTTTGGCCAGCTCCTGAAGCTCCAAGACAAACCAGGTGCCCCTTCCAGCACAGCAGGAGCCAGATAAACCAAGTTATAGCAAGACTCAGCTCCTGCTTCCCATACTGTATTGCTGTTTCCAAAAGGAGTGGAGCCCTTCCAGCTCCCTCCAGGGTCTCTGGAGCTTTCCCCAGATTCCCTGCAGGCAGTCACAACTGCCCACCACACTTGACCACACCAGACACTACAGGTTCTCCAAGCACCACTCCCCATCCCCACTCCCCCAAGGTTGAAAGCAAACTGAAAGTTCAAACAGACTCAGACTTTGACAAACAGCAAGACAAACAGGAGAAAGAACAATGGTACAGGCTTGAGACCTCTGATTCACTGCTCTCCAGTGTGTCCCCAATGGGGGTCAAATTCCTGGCTCATGCACCAAATGTAAGACTCTGCTGAGCCTTAATTACTGGGTAACCCCCACCTCAAGTGAACAATGTGGAGCTGGGGATTGATACAAAAGCAAGAGGAATTTATTGTTCCTGAGTGCTGGGGTCATCCCAGACCGGAAGGAGAGGTAGTGACCCTCAGTTGCCCATTCTACAAGATTTATACACTTTCTAGGGCTAGAATAGACCATCAGCAACTAGACACAGTATCATCTTCAGAACAGTGAGCCCTTTAAACTGATTGGTCTTTAGGAAATAAGATAGTAGGGGCTTAATCATCCTTTCTCTTCTGGCCTATGTGCTCTCTGACCTGTCTCTTCCAGGAGGGGAGGGGTGCCTGGTAGAATTTTCCAATTGCTCTGAGTTGTTCTCTTCAGCACTGGCCATGATGTCTTATCATAGCAATAGAATTCCAAGTAAGAAATAATGTCATTATCAATGTCTATTTCACCCTCATATATTTACAAGAATTTGAACTCAATGGCATTTTATCTATTCTATAAAATAATGTTTTAAAATCTATAAGTTTTGTCATTTTTTCAAATCAGAGTGATATTTCTTTTTTTTTAATTCATTTTTTATTAGGTATTTTCCTCATTTACATTTTCAATGCTATCCCAAAAGTCCCCCATACGCACCCCCCCCAATCCCCTACCCACCCACTCCCCCTTTTTGGCCCTGGGGTTCCCCTATACTGGGGCATATAAAGTTTGCAAGTCCAATGGGCCTCTTTTTGTAGTGATAGCTGACTAGGCCATCTTTTGATACATATGCAGCTAGAGACAAGAGCTCCGCGGTACTGGTTAGTTCATATTGTAGTTCCACCTATAGGGTTGCAATTCCCTTTAGCTCCTTGGGTAATTTCTCTAGCTCCTCCATTGGGGGCCGTGTGATCCATCCAATAGCTGACTCTGAGCATCCACTTCTGTGTTTGCTAGGCCCCAGCACAGTCTCACAAGAGACAGCTATATCTGGGTCCTTTCAGCAAAATCTTGCTAGTGTATGCAATGGTGTCAGCGTTTGGAAGCTGATTATGGGATGGATCCCTGGATATGGCAATCACTAGATGGTCCATCCTTTCGTCACAGCTCCAATTTTTTTCTCTGTAACTCCTTCCATGGGTGTTTTGTTCCCATTTCCAAGAAGGGGCAAAGTGTCTACACTTTGGTCTTAGTTCTTCTTGAATTTCATGCGTTTAGCAAATTGTATCTTATATCTTGTGTATCCTAAGTTTCTGGGCTAATATCCACTTATCAGTGAGTACATATTGTGCGAGTTCCTTTGTGATTGGGTTACCTCACTCAGGATGATGCCCTCCAGGTCCATCCATTTGCCTAGGAATTTCATAAATTCATTCTTTTTAATAGCTGAGTAGTACTCCATTGTGTAAATGTACCACATTTTCTGTATCCATTCCTCTGTTGAGGGGCATCTGGGTTCTTTCCAGCTTCTGGCTATTATAAATAAGGCTGCTATGAACATAGTGGAGCATGTGTCCTTCTTACCGGTTGGGACATCTTCTGGATATATGCCCAGGAGAGGTATTGTGGGATCCTCTGGTAGTACTATGTCCAATTTTCTGAGGAACCGCCAGACTGATTTCCAGAGTGGTTGTACAAGCTTGCAATCCCACCAACAATGGAGGAGTGTTCCTCTTTCTCCACATCCTCGCCAGCATCTGCTGTCACCTGAATTTTTGATCTTAGCCATTCTGACTGGAGTGAAGTGGAATCTCAGGGTTGTTTGATTTGCATTTCCCTGATGACTAAGGATGTTGAACATTTTTTCAGGTGCTTATCAGCCATTCGGTATTCCTCAGGTGAGAATTCTTTGTTCAGCTCGGAGCCCCATTTTTTAATGGGAATAGTTATCTTATCTATTTACAAAAGATAAATTAAAAGATCCATTGTCATTTTACAGTAGCTTGAAAGAAGAAAGATTTTCACAGAGATATTCAAGAAAATAGTCCACATGCCTGGCATTAAAAGACCTGCTGTTTTCTTAAAATGAAGCAGAAAACAGAGCAGAATGGTTCTGAGGGAGAAGAAAATTAGGGTGGGAGGAAAGGAGGTGTGGGGGAGGAGAAATAGTGGTAAGGTGAGAGGATAGGAGGTGTCAGGGAGAAGAAACAGTGGTAGGGTAAGAGGTTAGGAGGTGTGGAAGGAGGAGAAAGAGTGATTGAGATATATTTTATGAAAGAAAAATCTATTTTCAATAAAATATTTTATAAGAAACAGACTAAATTTATAAAAATTTCTAGAAGTCAAAAATAACCTATGCCTTAATAATGCTAATTCAGATGGTTATAAGTGAAATGCTTTTATTGCTATTCCTCCCCCCTCTTTCTCTTACTCTCTCTCCACTTCCACTGATATTAACTTATTTAAAACTTATAAAAGGTCAGCCTTTGTATTAAAAATGAGTTAAAAAATTTACACCGCATGACAAGCAAAGAATTTACAATGCAAAGTTGGATTAGGAGTGTTTACAATAATAGATGACCAGTATGAATTTATTAGACCCTTCACTTGGGTAGTTTTCCTTACCAGTTCTTAACCCACCTTTTATGTAAACAATGGCTGTGATTGTGGCTGCCTGTTTTCTTTGCTTGATTCTCAAATAAATGCCAGCACATAATAATTGCTCAGTATTAATCATTATTTTAATAGCCCATGTGCAGTGACCAATTCTTTGAGAATCTGTGTTTCTCATTGACAGTATTATACATAGACTTTGTTACACTTATAAAAGTAAATCCTGTGGTGGAAATAGTTGAGCAGAATGAGTTTTATATGGGGAACTCCATTACAGAGCCCAAATAAAGTCCTTCTCATCTTAGAACACAAATTCCTATGTTATTCATTTGAAAGTTTCCTTTATGTTTGTACTCTACATTTTCTGTCTGCTACAACTGTATTTTCCTTTTTTGGGATCATGTGCCCATTATATTCACACCCTGCCTCACGTTGACCATCAAATTCCCTTACTGAAGAAAAATAAGCAAGCAAGCAAACAAAGAAACAAACAAACAAAACTTGTAGTTTATAATCATTTGTCAAATATTTCAATGCATAATTTCTTAAATCATAAAGAATTGTTCTTTAAACTTCTATGTTGTTTATCTATTTCTCTTCTATCTTTAAGCCCATACCAGACAGATTTTGAAGTTGACAGTAGAAATGTTTAATGAAAAACATCTGACTTTTTCTTTAATGTCCTTCTATAGTTTTATTATTTCTTCCATTCCTCAAAGTTTGCCTTCTGTGCTTTCCAAGCAGAAACACTTTACTGTTTCCTCATTGCCAAGGATTCATCTCCTGCTTTCAAATCACTTCAACAGACCCTTTCACATCCTGTGATATTTTTATGAACCTATTTTCCACACAGCTATAGTTAAAAGAAAATCTGGTATTGAACCATTTTTTTCCATATCAACATACTGTTTTGAATTTTTAACGTCCCAATTTGTTGGGAAGCATGGTTCTCGGTTTGAGTGTTCTCAAGATAAATCAATCGTTGCCTTGTCAAGTATTAGGGCACAATAGAACATCTATTCCATTTACCTACATACTCTTCTAATTTCTGTGTCATCCATATGTGGCATCAAAGCCCTGTGCAAACAGCAAGGGCAAGCATCATTACAAACCAAGTATTTGTATAGAGGAAGTTGAAAACCCAATGTAAAATAAAAGTTACATTTTATTGACAAAAGAGAATCAATTTTAAGTATACAAATTACAAATTTACATAAACAATAACATAAATACAACCAAGAAATTCCATCTTTCAAATGTGAAATCTTGACTATCTTAAACGGAGTAGAATGTACATTGCTATGAAAAAGAATCTTTAGTCAAGGACACTAGCCAGCAAGTGTAGGCTTTCTTCTTATTCATTGAGAAGCAAAATCCTTTGTGGTTAAGAAGTGCTACAAGCTTATGAAATCCGCTTCCACTTGTGGTTGCCTGTGGAAAATCACTGGAAAGGAAAGAAAAATTACTTTGCTTTCCCCTTTCCATGGCACCTCAAGGAAACATGAGAGATTAAGAAAAACTAAGGCAATTTTAAAAAATATACTTGTATTTTGTGGTTCCAAAACAGGCTTTACAGATCTTTGAGCTGTAATTACTTATATCCCCTTTCTTAATATAGTAAGGAAAAAATAGGGTCAGAAATTTAAATGTTAAAAAAGAATAAACTTTGAAAAGTATATGATTTGTAATTTTTTTACACCGAGGGATTTTGAGGACAAGTGCTTGAAAGTACAGTCTTCTAATATACTTATGATGTAATTTTTATTTCCCAAAATAGAGCAGGGAGCTCTTTTCACATCGTCCTGCTTGCATATCTCATTTAAGCTTTTGTTTATTCTGCTCTGTGGTCACCATCCACCTAACTGGTAACAATGTAGATGGATGCCTGCCCAGGAATACACTGTTATCACACAATGACACAGGAGAATTGGCCACATCTCAGTCTGTGAAATTGCTCTTCTCTGCTAATATTCCTCTGCTTGGTTAAGAGAGATAATTACAGTCAGGTTTAGGATATATTTTTATTATGTGTTGTTGTTGTTGTTGTTTATATTATCATATAATTACATTGTTTCCCTTTCCCTTACCCTTTCCATCCTCCAAACCCTGCGGTGGACCTGGCCCTTTCAAATTCCTAGGGTCTTTACTTTTATAAATTGCAGTTGTGTGTGTGTGTGTGTGTGTGTGTATGACTCTATTCCTAAATATTAAAAGACAACTGTAAGTCACACTGATGGTTGTGAAAGCATCACTTTAATACTCACACACCAGTAGGCATGCTAGCATGGAGGCTTCAAACCTACCTAAACAAAGCCCTGAGATTAAGTAAAGAAAGCATGAGAAATCTCTGCCAAGAAAAAGCACACCAGTTGGTTATCCAATACCTAAATCATGACATACTTTTATAGAATGTATGTGGTGGATGGCATACAAATACTTCATAAGGAACTGGAAACCTAAGGTAACGACACCCATCTGTTTTTATGGACACTCTGTGCCTTCATGTTCTTTAGACATAGTCCAAGAATACTTAGGGCAACCTTCAAATAAAATTCTTTCCAGAAATATACTGGCACAGGGAAATCACTGCTGTCAATTTCCAGCAGATGGTTTGCTGAGACATTGATAGATACTTCAGCATCTCCCTGTTTAAGGAACAAGGGCAGTTCCTCTTTATAGTTAACATCCCTTGGCATACTCTTGCTTCTCACCTTCTCTATGCACCCTAACTCGCTGAGGACAGAATCTTCTTAATGCCCAAGAAATGAGGCAAAAATCAAACCTAGAATTAGTATTTGTTATGGATATTCTAGTTTTTGGAAATGAGAGATGTATTTCTGAGTCTTTTTGTAACTGGTCGTTCTGCAACTCTGACATCTGTCCCTTGCATATGAGCTTTCTTTGCCAAAGATGAAAAGATTCAGAATAATTTTAACCTCTTTTTGTCTGTGTGTTTTTAATCTCTGTCCCTATCTCCCTCCCTTCACTATTTTCCTGAACAATCTCTCAAATATTTGATTTTTTTTTTACTTAAAAAATGCTACTATGTCAAAAACTGGCAAGGTTATATTATCATAAACAGAGAATTTTATCAGTATTTCTGCATTTCAAAGTAGTTGTTCTATCAGTTTTAAGTTATACCACTGTTTAAGGAAATTTTTTTCTCCTGTAAATATACTCTAGAAAATTATTTTGGAAATAGCTGATATATAGCAAAAATATCTTGTAATAACTTTTTGAGAGTTGTTTTTGACAATTGTTTGTTTCTTATTTACAAATAGCATGAACAATGGAACGATTTTGATTGGCCTGCTCATTTGTGTGTCTTGTCAGATAATTTCCACAATGAAAGCATATGTATTTACTTAAAATAAATCTACTTTAACTGCATTCAAGTGCCACATCTGTGAAAAAGAAGCTATTGGCAAGTTTTGATGTCACTACAGGGGTGAGAAGTCCTGATGCTTCCCTGATGCTAACACGCATGCCTAGTTCTTCTATAGTCAAGAAAATATGGACTATCTGTTCCTTGTTATAGGCCATCTGTGGGGAATGATGGAGAGTACCTAACAAGACAGGAAGGACTTTAAGGCACAAAGTTAAATCTTTGAGTCCTTAATTAGTTCTTATGTAAACCATGTGAAGAAAATAACTATCAATAGCCTTAGATTGGAGAGCTGAACCAATCCCCAGATGTTTTTGGTGACATAACTGAACAGTTCTGATTTGTAATGGAGTCCTTTGTTCAGTTTCTAAAATATTTCTCCAGTAAAATGAACATGTGTCTGGCCACTCACATTTGGACAGTTTCTAAAGACAGTTCATGGTCTGTCAGTATTTCCCAAATCCTGTTCTTAACCACAGAGGAGTTGGCAGATGTTCTGATGTTTTCTAAGAAAGAGAACTCTGAAGTGCAATGTGTTTATAAGCAGCAAAACAGGTTCAATTTGTACGCCAATCTCCTATCATTTATAATTTGAAAAACTAGTCTTATTAAAGTAGATTCAGTTATTTTCCACTTCATCTGTTGAAAGGTAGTAGTTTAACCCACTCTCCTAGTATTTGATCACTTGCTAGAAACATACAAAGAATGTATTTGAAGATAAATTCAGAATGATGACCAGCAATTAAAGTTACTTCCCGATTTATGAAGTAAAGTCTTACAAGTGAGCCTTAATTTTAAGCCACTATTTTCAAAAAGAACCTTAATTATTTGAATAGGTTATACACTGTGACCTTCCTGTATAAATATGTTTAATAAAATTGGATATTATAATCCATATGTGCATAATGCATACAAACATTTATATATGTGCATATGTATGTATACCCACACCCACTCGAAGTAAATGGGGGGTTTGAAAGATGATAACTCACCATCATATGCTGAGCAGGATATACCAGAGAACACACACACTCTGCCTTGGTCCAGTGGATCCCATTTTATGTAGAGAAGATTTAAATCTCTTTTTAACATAGGATGACCATTGATCAGCCATAAACAAAAATCTTCTGGATATTTAGCAGAAAGGTATCTTACTCTTCTTCTATGTGACCAAAGCTGTGAATCTGATTCCCACCAAGAATCTATCCTATTTGTTACTGTCTATTGAATACAGCACATCAAATTATTAGGTAATACCCAAAGGACTATCTAAAATGCCATTCTTCATCTGACCTCCTTATTTACTACAAGTCTTCCTGTACTTTTTGACTGTGATTTTTTTTAAACAATTTTTGGGGGTTATTTTCTTTGCTAAAGTTTTAATGCATCCGTTCTTGCCCCAGCTCCAAAAAAACTGTATCATGCACACATATAGAGAGGTTCTCAATATAACACAATGTATGGGTGTCTAGCAATGAAGAATCATTATTCTTGTTCTTCTCTGAGCATAATTGAATGGCACAGAAGAAGATGATGAATGGAGATACTATTAAATAGACTTCCCTATACTCAGGAGCATTGTGAAGTTATGATAATACTTATTATCCCAAACTTACAACTTACCCACGAAATACTAAGTGGTTATATTTAAACAATGTCCCTTAGACTTGAACTCAACATTGAAAATCTTCTAGAATAAAGAAATAAAAAAGGATGAAACTTGAAAATAGTGGAAAATTACCAGTATCTAGGATTGCTTATTTCCATGTTGTTTTTTTTTTCATTTAATATGGAAGATATTAAATATAGCTGGTGTGCTTTTTCCAATCACGCTGCCACTATTTGGCATGTTCATTGTGGGAAATGAAGTTGAAAACACTTTCACACTCTATAATTTTGTTCCTGAGGTCTGTTTTTAGGTTAGGTTGATGAACCCACTTATGGTTTCCCTTCAAAATGTTCAGTGTAATAGTTTCCTTTTGAAAATTGAGAATATAGGTGTGTCTATAATTTGTGTTATATAAAGGAGGATTTGAAAGACTTGGGTAATGAATGGTTCATAATTTTTTTAGTTTAGGACTTTTATATTAAAAATGCTTGTTTTTCTCTGGATTATTTTTTACTCTGTACTACTTTCATCGAATAAAACTACAGTTTTATTCTGTTTGTAACATGTTGCTGATTATGTTTGATTTGAAGTTAGTCATTAAAAATTAGTTAAAATGGAATATAAAAACTATTTTCAAATAAAAGAGATTATATAGTACTGTAGTCTTATAAATTCTTGCTAAAAATAAGTGACATTGGTAATGGTGACTGCTTGGTGAGAATTGCTTAGGGCAAATTTTCCCAGAAGTATATCCTAGTAACATAAGACAATTCACAAATTTTTGTTCATTTTCACTTTTTCCTGGTAATCCCAAGGCTTTGATTTAAGAATGCAAGTCTTAATCCAGGTCGTGGTGGAGACGCCTTTAATCCCAGCACTTGGGAGGCAGAGGCAGGTGGATTTCTGAGTTTGAGGCCAGCCTGGTCTACAGAGTGAGTTCCAGGACAGCCAGAGCTACACGGAGAAACCCTGTCTCGAAAAACCAAAAAAAAAAAAAAAAAAAAAGAAAAAAAAAAAGAAAAAGATACAAGTCTTTCTTATATGCCCACCCACTTCATTTCATTCAGATAGGTAGAAGTGGGGTTGCTAGGTCTTATCTGTTAAACATATTCTAATATTGTTAAAGGACCATCATATTAACGTGCATAGTGACATTAATTTGCATATTATCTAAAGTATGCAAATGTTCTCTTTTCTTTTTTTCATCCTTTATTCTAACAACATTTTACAATAAAGAAATGATGGGCTTTGGGCTCTGATCTACATTTCTTTGACGATTAGTATTTCTGGGCATCATTTCAAATATTTATTTGGCCATTTGTGTATGTTCCTTTCAGAAATACGTATTGGATTGACTGATAGTTTTCTAAATGTTTTTTATTTTAACTCTGTGATTGGTTGCTATTAACTTTTCTAGTTCATATCTATATACTAATAGTCAAATATGCCGTTCCAAATACTTTATAGCATTGCATAAGTTGTCTCTTCAGGTTCATGTTGATTTTGTACTTTATTATGCAGGTGGAATTAAGTTTAATCTAACATTATATATCTCTATAGCTGTAAGAAATCAACTCTTTCATTAGTTGTTGAGACAACAACCTAAACTAATTTAATGACTTAAGTATAAAATCTGAAAGAATGAAACTTAGAAAAAACATGAAACAACTATTTCAGCCCAGTAAAATTGACAAAAATCTTTTCAACAAAACTTCCAAATAAACTAAAACCAAACTTTCAAAACAAAATTAAATTTATATCTTATAAATCTATAGTTACTTGATATAATTTACTTTATATTGACTAAAAATATCCATAGGCAAAACTTTCTCCCTGAAGAAATATGTTAAACTAGTGGTTGATAGGATAATATTTATTTTTAGTAATATTACATATATGTATAATTGTACACATGTACATATGTGTGTATATTTTAGATATTTTCTAATGCTCTTAAGAGATTATTAACTCTAACAAAAGATTTATCTGATATAAATTTGTCTTATTTCTGAAGCTGGTATTAAGTACAGATACACCTGACAGATTAAAATAAAATAAAATTTCCTTCCAACATTGTGATTTAAGGGAGTATTTGCAAACATTTAATTATACTCTAGCTATAACATGAGAAATGCAGACTATTCCCTGTCTTTTTGAAGAAGAAAATCAATCCATGATACTTACAAAGACAAAAGTAAAAAATGGAGTTTAAAGAGTAGTATTTAATTTGAGATACTAAGCACAGGTTATGATAATTAAATTCAGAAAACAATTTGACATTAAACTTTGGCTGAAAGAAAGCAGAGATAAAATATAGCCAAAATATCAAGGCCTTGAGGCTTTTGCCTATGAAAGAAAAGTTAAAATAAAACAGCAACAACAACAACAAAAATTATGTATTTGACTTATGTGTGTGTGTGTATTATTCTTATTCAAAATGAGAGAAAAAAATTATTCTTACCACACATTTACTTAAAAGTCTCAGTTTACAGATATCATAAATCTGATTAAAATGGCCTAAACATTAAAGAGTCAATTTCCCTCACAACTACAGCTCAAAGTTGGCAGTGTCTGGTGTCACCACAGTGACACCAGACTCTTTATTTCTTTTAGTCCTATTATCATGATTCCAAGATGACTGCTAAAGTTTCTACCATCCACGCTTCAGGCAACCGAAAATAGAATGGGACAAAAAATTGTAATTGATTCCTTTCAACTAAGTCACATTCACTAAAGCAATTTCCTTGAAATTTCATCCAGAAGCCGATGCCTATTTTACTGTAGTGCCTCATCTCAAGCAGACTGAGCTATGAAAATTTAAACTGGAAATGTTGCCAATAGCTAACATATGGGAACTTTATTGCTGGTGAAAAATGATAAATATATTTCTGAGACAGAAGCATGATTTTTTTCCCTCTGTAGTTAAGTGAAGCCTACAGGGAGAATGATTACGTAATTTAAGAGTTGTGTTTGTTATTAAGTTGTGGACTGAGGACGATATCATGAGTTTAATTACTGGATGAGAATTTTGAGGTTTCAAAGTTGGTATTTTCCATTGGTCCTTTAAAAAGATTGTAAAGAATTAAAAAATGGAAATTCACTTAGGCAATAAAACTGAAGGACTACAGACATCAGTTTCAAGTTTTCACCAAAGAATTTTAATACTCTTTACACTTATTCTGCCACTAGCTTGCTTTTATAGATATTGTCATCAACCCACCCCCCCAAAAAAAAAAACCAGAATGATATATGATTTAAAGCAGAAACAGAATGACTGAAATTGTATGTCTTAGGGTTTCTAATTTCAAAGCAGTTTTCAATTTACTTTATAGTTCCATTTTCTAAATGAACCTGCACAAATATTGTAAACTCATGTAAAACAAGTAATACAAAATACTCATGTTTTTCCTACAGAAAATCCATAATAAAAGTTTCCATATATGTTACTAGAAATATTACTAAGACAATAAATGCACAAAATGTAAAGTCAATATCGTTTACATATTCACAACCTGACTGAAGTTTGTAAAGTTGAAATAGTTTCCTGTTAAATATTTTCTCTTAAGAGATGCAATAAGAATTTATATACTTGTTAGAATAATGATATTAATTTGGCCTATTGTTTTGCAATGGAAATAAGTAAGAAACTAACAAGAAAAGTATTACAATTCGGAATTTTATATAAGTTAATGAGATACAATTTCATTTAAAGTTACAAGGCCATGCCATCTACATTTTGCATCTGATTAAGCACTGAAACCCATTTTTTTCAGCAAAATGTTTGCATGCATTTTCTCATATTTTACAGATGAAAGACAACTATAGCATAGGTGCAATCTTGGCATTTGATCTAAATTCCTGATTCCAATAATTGTGTATGTATTGTTTGTAGATATATAGTTGCATTAAATAATAATTTAGTCATCCATAACTCTAATTTTTCCCTTGTAAGGAGGAAAACATGATTAAATATTAAACAAAGAATCAATCACAGGTGCGAATATCTGATTTTCTTTTCTTTTTTAATTTTGTACTTTTAATATTATATATGAGAATGAAGGCTCTCCAATAATCTTGACTAAATTAATGAAGATATACACAGTGCTACAATGGTATGGCTGGGCAGTATCTTAGACGTCATCCAGTGAGTAGGTCCTTCTTTTAAAGAGAAAGGTCTTGATGACCTTGTCCTTAGGGTTTAAGTTTGAGAACAAAAAGGAGGTACCAAGAATCTGCCTTAGGATTAGAAGTTCCCAATATTGTAGTTTTACAAGAAGGAGAAAATAAGAAACAGGGCAGTTTATATTGTTTATAAACATTGTATATAAATCAAAATAAAGGTATATAAAAATCCCATAACTAAAGATCTGGGAACAGACATGGATTTGCAGGAGGAAACATGTCTTAGTAAGCATTTGCTTTCCGGTTCTGCACTTCCAGAATCTATGACCTCCATAAAAATGTACATCTACCTATCATCATGGATGAGAGAGAATCCAGTGCAAATGCTGCAAATAATGCTGTCTCTGTGGACAGGCATGAAGATGCTCACACACTGCTATTGTTTTGGTTCCACATGCTACCTCATACTCAAAGCCAAATCAGGAAGAAAACAGGGAAAGCATTCGCTGAAACACCACTTTCTCTGGAGTAGTCATCTAAAGACGCCATGCAGAAACTGCACCATTTCCTGATCTCTGACCCACAATAAGTGCCTGAATTCACAGGAAGAGAAATTTTAATATAACCATCAAACTTATAACCACATACGTTTTTATAATTAAAACAATTCAAAGCACTAAAAGCAATCTAAACAAATAGTCTCTGTTGAGACAGTGCTTCTTTGCTGTCTCCTGCCCCAATCTACATGTGATTAATGCCTAGATTATTTACACATCTGTGTATACATAGATCCTCCCTACCATGGAGATTCAAAGCTCTGTGGGTGCATATGCCTCTTTCTCTTTAAATAATTCTCAAGCTCAAGCTATACCTTTAATGATTACTGGACCAAGGACATGCTATTTTTTGGAGAAAGGCTCTGTATTTGTGTTGACAGGAAAGGAGATAAGGCTCTTGACCCATTCCAGAGTGATATGGTTCAGATATGACAGAAGAAAACCTAAAGATCTCAAAAAAAATTTGAGAAAATTCAAACAAAATTTGATCTCCTGACACCTCAATGTGGGGACAGCCCAGGAACTGGCTTAGATGTAGACAGAATTCTACCCAAAACTTCAGCTAAAATGAGACAAAAAATATCTTGTTGGTTATGGAATCCTTAAGATTCTTAATACCCTCCTTCTTATGGCATGAATGAAGATTTATTACAGGTGGTTATTGATAAAATTAACTTATACAAATGACACTTGTTTTCACCTGATCAAATAAACTAATCTGTGCACCCTGCACAATCTATACAAATATCTTAATGGTACTAAAATTTTGATTGTGCGTCATATATTACAGAATGTACAGCCTTGACAAGACTCATCCTGAGAGACAGGAAGCTGACTTGCTATCATCCCCTGCCCCCACTTCCTGATTCTGTCCAGAGACTTGCTTCCAGAACAACTTCCGAAATTGTTACTGATTCCACGTGATCTTGCCTCATTCAACCTTACAGATGGATCCAGTCAGAATTTCAGTTAAGTCCTGACCCTGCTAAACATACAGAAACCGATAACAGATTCTAATAGGAGCTTTCTTAAATCTAACCAATTTTCTAATTTTCCTACCTCTCCCAACCCCATTAAAGAATTTCTCATCACTCCTTTCAGCAAGAAGCTATGGAGAGTTGTCAGCCTGATTTCTTCAGTTTGGGTGTTTGGTTGTGGTTATTTTACAAGTTATAGCTAGGCTGTCATTTTAAGACATAAGGCATAAGGAATGGTCACAATTTTGAAAAGGTAGGAAATAAGTGGGATGGATTGCTATTTTTTTTCTTGAATAAAGCATTGTGTAGCCATACTTACATTGGTAGAAATCTTTGCAATTGATGTAAAATTGAAGTCATAATTCCTTACATTGGTACAGAATTTATATATTGATATAGAAATAAGGTTTTCACTGGTATAAATCTGTATATTGATTTAAAATTTAAAACTATTAGTTACTCTTAGATAGGCATTGTGTCTATGCAGATCATTTAAGAATATAAGGCTTTGACTCAGTCCTTCTAATAGCTACTATTACAAACTATTTAAGATGAATAACTAGCACAAGTTAAGGGCCAGATAGTAAACTCATGGTAAGTTCATATTCTAATTTAATTACAGTAAAGTACTTTCAATTTACTTAAATAGAAATGGCTAAGAGTATCTAAGGTTTAATAGTTAAAATATACTTTCCATAGACAGACTTCCAAAACATTAGAAGTCCACAGAATATGACATTTAATGTAATTTCATTATTTTCACCAATAAGGATCATTTGACAATAAGACATGTTTTATTCTGAGAGTTTCTCTGTTCTTCTTCAAAGAAAGAATTGAGCATCTTTACCTCCAGGCAAGGTTGTTTACTATTGAAGGTAGGCGCAGAGTAGAAATTGCCTTTTTCTTCTGCAGACAAAAATACCATCCAAAAAGACAAACAGTTGTGGGAGAACAGGGTAAGCTAGTCCTTTATATTCCTACTTCATAGCTGGGTCTGCCAGATGGGTTAAAGCCTAAAGACAGATGCTTCATAGTTCTAAGGAACTAGGGGACTATCCAGGTAGTCATCTGTCCCTACAATTGTTTAAGTTTTAGAAGCTGTGTTTAGTGCTTCCTATATACTCAGACAATATTTAATTCATTCTCAGACTTCTGACAGGGTTGAGGACTAATTATAGTCCCATAAGCAAACATAAGTTGTTTAACATTAAAAGATATGGTATAGAATTAGAAACATGGTTTCCAGATAATGTTACATAGTCAAAACATAATTCAGGTATAGAATCCTAAACTCTTTAATTAGGAATGATCGGTACAGTACTTTTTCTTATTGACAAATATGATGGACCTATGTTAATTGAATATCATATTCTATCATTTGCATAAGTGTTGTGGTTTGTCTCAATTTATGTCAGAGAGAAGAGATTTTTTTGTGTGTTTGTTTTTAATTTGGACTGTTGCATGTAATTTTAAAGTCATATTACCACCTTTCCCAGGACAACAGCCCTTGCTCCTGCCTTAGCACCAAGATCAGCTGTCTCTGGTCCCTCTCCCAACTTGCCCATTCCTCCCAACTTAGCTCCATCAATGGTCAGCTATCGCCTCTCCCAGGAGCTGTGATTTCACTCTCAAGCCCTTCCCAGCTTAGCTTCAGCAATCTGTCATCAATGACCAAGCTTCTCTCTCTTTCTACTCACCTTTGCTCTGAGGAAGAAAAACATTCAGACAGCTTTATTAACTTAGAACTTGTCCAATGTAAAATTCCTGGGTGTAGACTCTCCTGCCCTAACCTTATTAGCTAGTCTATATCAGCCAGCCTCCACAGACATCCTTAGTTTACTGCAGGTGGCTGAGGCTACCAGTTCTAGTTTCCCCAACATGACTGTTGCTTCTTTCTTGTTCTAAAGCCTGGCCGAAAAAGCCCCTTCTATTTTCCCTGCATCTGCTTTTCCTCCTGGGATCTGAAAGTTCCACCTTTTCCTTCAGCCCAACTATTAGCTCCTGCCTTCTTTATTGACCAAATCAAGAACCAATTGGGGAGCCAGACCTTGTATCAGCACTTCCCCCTACATTGTTCAGAAAAGATAAGGTATTGGAGACTGGTTCTAATGCTTTGATTCAATAAGAAATCTGCCTGTCCAAACGCTTAAAGTCTTTATCCCCAATTGTTTTTTGGTTGATCAATAAAGATGCCAATGGCTAATTACTGGGCATGGCACAGGCAAGGATGCATAGAGGAACAAGAGAGAATCACCATGACTCGGGCTAGAAGGATGACACATTGGTGTTCCAGCACATAAAACCAGCCAAGTAAGTGGCCACGGGCCAGTTCCCTGATTGGGTCTAGGATAAAAAGAGAAGGCTCAGGAGTGCCCAGCCTTTGAGGTAGCCAAGACATTTTAAACAAGCGCGTGTGCGTGTGCGTGTGCGTGTGCGTGTGCGTGTGCGTGTGCGTGTGCGTGTGCGTTTCATTTGCAGATCTGCAGATCCAAATATAGCTCAGGAGGAATCACCCGAGAACCAAAGTGGTTTAGTCAAACTCGTTGCTACAAATATTAGGCTTCATGCCCAGTAGTAGATGGCTAATAGAAATGAAACAAAAGATATCTCTGGAGGATCCTTGTCTCATAATATCATGTAATGGCATTTTTCATTTTTATTATTTATTATTATTTTATTTACTTTTTTTTTTAGTTTACAGATCCTTTCCGTATATATTATAGCTTTCGGGTTTGTGTTTTTATAGGATTCTTGTGTGTGCAAACTAAGAGGTTTGTAAGACTGTATCTGCCTCTTCTACTTTCTCTTGAGCTTTCTCTTCTATTTGTTTTGTCCTATTTAGATATTTCGGTTTTTGTTTAATTATTACCCTTAGAAGCCTGTTTTCTTATGAAAGACAGAAAAGGAATGGATATGGCTGAAGGGGGAGGTGGAAAGGAACTGGCAATGTAGAGGGATGAGAGACTGTAGTTAGGTTACTTTATATGACAAAAAAAAAAAAATAGTTTCAATCCAAGAAAGAAAAAAAGCTAGAACTCAAAATTCGCAAAAATATTCACCAAGGATGTTGGATAACTTTTCTGTAAACAATAACAAAACGCTAAAAACCTATTGTCATTAAACCAGTTATATCAATTAAACCCTAATAAATCAATTTCAAATAAGTATATTTTCTTCTATTTTTATCAGATTTTCTCCTTTTATGACTCCTCTTTGATTTTTACACCTTCTTTACTTGATACTAAGGTGAAGAGATTTATATTATTTACACTGACAAAGGAAATCTCAGAACAGCCTGGCATAGTCTTCATCCTCTGGTTCACTTTTATGACGATCATTTATATCAAGCATAGCAAACTTAGAAACGGACATACCAAATGCATGGATCCAGGATTAAAGAAGTACCAGGAAGTGCAATGAAGTTAAATCCAGTGTCCACTGATATTAAATGTAATTGAGGGAAGAGGGACATTAGCAAGTTCCCACTCAGCTAATCTCTTTGTTCATGTGTATAAAGTCAAACCCAGAAATGGAGGCCATACCTGTGATCTTGATATTAAGGGTGGAAGACACAGGCTTGGCTTTTGATCCAGATCTTGAGGTGGAATGATCCAGATCTTTAGGCAGAGTGGCTATGTTTATAAAGATCTCCTGAAAGAAAATTAAAGAAAATCATAGGTACAGGTTCAATGGTATATGCCTTTAATCCCAGTATTCAGGAATCAGACACATGCAGATTTCTGCGTTCCATGTCAGTCTACAGAGCAAGTTCCAAGACAGCCAAGCTTAGGGAGTCAAGGAAACAACTGAAAATATGAAACTGGTAAAGATGAAATAGAATAAGGGAGAAATGTTCCATCTCCAACAAGATGCAGAACTTGGCAACTTAGGCAGGGGGCTCTGGCATTAGAGTCAAGAATACAATGGGTTACTGTAGCAAATGATGTTGATTACCTGAAGCTAAGAAACTAGTACTGATGAAGAAGAGACTAACATCAATGAACTGAAATCCTCTGTGAAGCATTTTTCTGAGAGCACAGAGGAACTGTACAGCAGAGACAGACATCATGCCCACAGACAGACTTTGTAATGTGTAAGAGTCATTCAAGTGGACTTGTTTTCAAGGCTTGCATGAGGAGGTTTAGCACTGTGAGAGGCTAGGAAAGGCAATTGATGAAGGTACAGTCTCAGTGTAAGTTGAAAGCCCAGGACTGAAGGGATCAGGCAAAGAAATTGAGGGTTGGCACCATGAAGGGAACCTATAAGAAGGTATTGTTGAAAGTGCAACCTAGTTTTATAAGAAAATCCCAGCATTTTTGGAGATGCCAGTACTGTAGGATGATCACCAAGAACAGCAACAGCAATGGAGTGGAGTCATTCTGGGCCAAGAGTGCTACAGATAGCAGAGTTGGAGAAGTGGCCTAACACCTTTGAAGGAGCCCAGTAGATCATATGTGGGTCCTAGACGTTGGAAGAAGAGGCTATGAAGTTAAAGTTGCCGTGGAGATCCCAAGAAGTTTGAGATGCCAGAGATGATGGGGACAGCTGCTAACAGAGTGTGGAACCAGACCAAGAGAAAGAATTGTGTTTCAGTCACCAAAGCTGAAAATAGTTGGACATCAGACATGGAGACTTATAGTTCAGAGTTTTCCCAGCTCTCTTTTGATCTTGCTGTTGTTCAATATTTCCTTACTATGATATTTTGGAATAGTAATGTATATTCTATGATGTTCAAAGTTTGTGATCTGAATTTTGATTTTGATTTTATGAGGGACTACAATAAAAAGATCTCATGAATCTTGGAAGAGACTTTGAATTCTAAAGCTTTTATCAGTCAGGGGATACAGAAAGCCACTACTGATATTAAAGATAAAATATGTAATATCAAAATTATAATAATCATAATAGCACTATTGAGCCAATTTCAATGAAGTCATTTAGCTTTTCATTTTCTGCTTCTATTTTCTAGCCATCTAAAAGACCACTGTATATGTTTCTAATGCCTTGTATTATGGTATTTTCCTTCTCTAACTTGCTTCTTGAAGGCTTAGCAAGTGACTTACCAAATCTAATGGCATCTCAGTTTGTCTACAACTGACATGATTTCTTTGTCCCTGTAGTTGTGCCATGCATTTGAGTGCAAAATTGTGTTTTTAACAAATTTTCAATTCTTAGATTTACCAACGAAGACTTAAGAGCCAGATGCTGGGGTGAAAATCTGCTAACTCAAATAAGCAGAGAAAATATCCAGCTGACTTTCCTCCACAGCAAACATCCTCAAAAGGCATTTGTTCTCCACACCATCTCCAAACTCCTTCCAAATCAATGGCCCTCCTTGGTACTATTTGACTCTCTATCCATACTCCTGAGCTACTATTACTTTCTATATTGTTCCATATATTCATTCTCAGTCAGCTGGTTGCTCTCTTTGCCTCTTGCTCTATGGTGTACTTTATATAATCTTGTGTACAGTATACCTAAGGCTCTTAGATTAATGATGTGTGCTAAGGCTGAGACACAGAACAAGAAATGGATTTTTTCCAATAAGTAGCATAATCTTGGGATTCACAGCATTATCAAATATCCTGAAACAAAAATTCACATACAAATAAATATATGACACATTTCTTGATCTGGGTTACTTCACTGAATTTATAATGTTTTCCATGGTAGGAGCAAAAACAGGATTCAATGCTGTATTTACTATTCTTATTCTACTAAAGATCCATAATATACCACTGTCTTCTAAATTTGTATTTGTCTACTCATAGCTCACAGAACTCATCAAAGAAGTTGCTGTGGACAACACAGAAAATTACAACTGGTTAAAGTGCATAACAAGGTTGTTAATAGCAGCTAACACCATAGAGAGTTCTGCAACAAACAGAATATCTATATATCCAAACTAAAGTCCAGGAATCATTATGGAATAAAGGGGGAAAGATTGTAAGTGCTAAAGGCTGGGGAACACTGGAGCAAAATAGGGTATTCTGGACATAACAGGATTGTAGCATTCTGGAAATCCTACAAGTTGTCTGCATAAGATCAAGCAAGTCAACATTCTAGCATGGAAAGAAGCTCCCAACCTTAACTATAGGTATGGGAACTTGGTGGCTTCAGTGGGTGGATAAGTTTCCTTTAAGGGTGTGCACCCTTGTAGGTCAACTATGATCTAGTGAAGGACTATGGTAGTTTGAATATGCATAGCCCAGGGAGTTGCACTATGTGGAGGTGTGGCCTTCTTTGGCGGAAGTGTGTCACTGTGGGCATGGCCTTTAAGACCCTCCTCCATTTGTCTCCCTGCAGCCTGCAGATGAAGTAGAACTCTAAGCTTCTCCTGAACCATGCCTGCCTGGACGCTGTCATACTCTTGTGTTGATGATAATGGACTGAACCTCTGATCCTGTAAGCCAGGCCCAATTAAATATTAGAATTGCCTTGGTCATGGTGCCTGTTCTCAGCAATAAATCCCTAACTAAAACGATGACCCTGTACATGGAAGTATGTGGGAAGCACATATTGGTCTCATTAGTGGGTTACTAATAAATTAAGACAGAGTATATGAAATTTTAACATGTGGAATAGATATAGCAGGAGTCAGGAGTAAATATTATAAATGTGAATTAATTATACTAGTTATAGTTTATTTAATATATATTATTCACAATTTATTCTTAGTGGAAAAGCCATAGATTATCTTTTTCTTCCTTGTTTTTATTCATTATTTAATGTGTATTAAAATGACAAGAAGCAGATACAACAAGATCAACTAACAGGTCTTTCCCTCCAAGCCAGTGTTTAGCGAATTTGGCCATAGTACTTTTTTAACATTAATTTAATTTATTATTTGTTCATTCCACACATGCATTTTGTGAATTCTGATTACCTTCACTTCCCACTCTCTCCCATACACTGCTAACCCATTAACTCCTCTATATTCTTATGACATTATCAAAACATTTCAAAATATACTCTGTACTAAAATTCTGCACAATGTCTACATGTTTCCTGAATTGGAAATCGTAACTTTCTACTTCAACAACTATCATACCAGTACAAACAAACAAAGATCTGCTCTACTGGCCACTGCACTGCAGAAGGTTATAATTTGAATGTAGATACTACAGAGAGAAAACTTCCATCTATGGGTTTTGGTAAAGCTTTTGATGAACTAAGTTTACCAGAAGTAAGTGTAAATGGGCTCTACTAAACAAAGTGGGAAGATCTGAGCACAGAGAGCTAAACTCAACCCTCTTGAATAAGCAAGCAAATAGATCCAAAGAGAAATGTAAACAACTGTAAGTGTATGTGTGCATCAAGTATAAAATCTTTGTGTCTCAAAATGTCCATTTTCCTCCTAAGAGAACAAAAGTTGTGTAAGGTTTAGCTTTCATTACAGTTGCTCATCTGTGGTGTGATTTGAGGGCTCCATCTCCATACAGCCAGCACAGTAGTCCTAAACCTAGCTTTCACACACAGGAGATTTACATTTAATCTCTCAAATCCATTTGCTACTCCAGAGCTTGGCCAGAGCTGAGACTGCTACAGACTCAGTATCTCAGAGTCTATGGAGAGAACATTTGGACCACAGATGACTTCACTGACCCCCCACTGATAGAGAACCATTCTATATTTGCCTGACAATTGTATTCAACAGTTTAAAGAGAACTGACAAACCTCAGAGCAGCTCTGCTCCCTCACAGGAAGTTGTCACTTAAATATGAAAATCTTTTTTAGCCATAGCCAAGCATTTCAAGTGCAAGTGAGACCTTGACATCCATTCTGCTTGATCTGTAGTTTGAAGTGGGCTGTTTTGATAATGTGCTTGTGGCCTTTGTAATGTATGTTATGGCGTTTTTATTCTACTCTTTAATACCATTGTACCTAGAAATGTGAAATAGTTGAAATAGTTATTTTCGTCATAGGATTAACTTTCAACATCTGCCAATAATGGATTGGGTTCTTGGGTTCAGACTTTTGTCTGTCTGAATTATCAGCGTTTCTGCCTTACTGTTTAGTCTTTCACTAATGCTCTGACAGTGTTGATGGGCTGTAGTGACGGTGACAGGCTACAGAACAGTTCTAATGTTTATTCCATCCTAAGAACTCATATGGATAGGTGCATTGAAAGAGCCTTTTCTCCAGGGAATATATAATCTTTTTTTATAATCAAAATATTTCTTGTGAAAGAATGTAAAGTCAGACCAAGAGCTTTGATCTTGATAATAGAATGTTAAAAGATATAAAATGCCACAATGCTTTTGACAAATAGAAGCACAAGGTAGAGCTTTGAATAAATGGTTTTAATATCATTTATATTGTTTGTTAGCCCTGACTTAACCTAATTATTACGGTCTATATTTTCAGGAAAGTTTGTACAAAAGGTCTTTGTTATCTACCCAGCTGTGTTCAATGACAGCTAATTATGTGTTTGCACCTGAGCTAGTGAGCACTTCTTAGTGAAGTTTGCCATCTTGTGGCAAGTCTGCTAAGACAGAAACATCAGAAAGCTATTAATGACTTTCAGAACTCAAGAGTTTGTTTTTTAGTAAGTCATTAAAAGAATGTTTTATAAAATGTTTATCCAGAATATTTGAAAAATGACATCACCTTTTATCTCCCTTAGTAAGAATTAAATATCATAGATCTAATCTAATCCTAGCATAGTGTACACTGAAAGACAACACAAGTTCACAGTGCAAACTTCAGGAACAGTGTGCATGACTTCAAATCCCATTTGAACTTGTACCATTAGTAGATGAGCTTTTCACAGGATGTTGGAATTTTCTGATATGCAAAATGGAAACAAATTTATTTACTACTTTGATTTTACATGATAAATGTACTATGCAACACATTTGAAATAGTGTTATGGAAGCTAATATTTATGCAAGGCAGTCATTGGTGTTATGTGTTAAAGTATATAGGATTAACTTAGTTGTGAATAGTCTATGGTTGGTATATTTCAAGTAGAGATTCTGAAGAAAACATAAATATAGAGATAACAATACTTACCAGTTTGTGGTATTTATAATTTTCCAAGCATTACTGGAACACTTTCTAGCACTAAATGTATTTGACCCTAACAATGAAGGCACATGATCATCCTAGTTTTCAGATAAAGAAACAGAGGTACAAATGGAAGAATGAAAAAAATTAAATAACCATTATAAGTTACCTAACTCTAAGTAAGAGAGATGAGATTTGATCAGGATTCATCATAAAAATTACCTGTGTTGTCAACTGTTATTTATATTGCCTACTTGCATTACAGATATTTCAAAGAAATAGTATTAGATGTTGCAATGGCCGAAGAACAAATAAAAAATTAAAAGTTCTGTAGAATCACCTGCTTTCTATCTTATCTATTCAAGTCATGAGTCACTTTAACCTCTTCCCTTATTTTTTTTGTTGTTGCTGTTATATTCTAATTTTAAAATGAATTTTTAGAAGTTTCCCCAGGGAATGGAGAGATGGCGCAGTGGCTAAGAACACTTGTTTCTAGTTTGGTTCCAAAAAACTTGATGGCAGCACACAGTTGTCTGTAACTCTAGCCTCAGGGCTTCTGAAGTCATTTTCCAGTCTCCACTTGTAGTAGAGACAATATTTGGCATATATAAGTATATTCAGGCAAACACTCATGCACATATAATATAAATAAATCTTTTAAAATTTCCTATTATAAAACATACTAGAAATGTCTAAAATATTATGTGACTGTTTCTTCCTTTTTGACGTCTATAAACCTTTTAAAAATTGAATATAATATGATTGTTCTTTTTATAACTCTGTCAAGAAACACTATTTAAAGTTTCTGGAGTTAGTAAATAAACTGTAATATATTTAATCCACTGAAACTTTATGGTTGAACGTGTGAATATTTTCACACTGATGTCAAGACAATGAGCATAAAATTAAAGAATGAATTTCATTGACATTTCTCATGGAAATAAATTCACAATATAAACAAAGCAACAACAAAGCCCTTCCCATAAACACAGTTGCAGAGGGGCACTGTTTAGTAAGTTCTTACTAAATTTAGCATTGCCCATATTTCACATCTTAGGAAAAGCATGAGAGCTTTGTGATATGAGTTGCACACTCACTAGAGAAGAGTGAGTAGTGGGATAATAATCCCACTACTCCCGAGTCTGATAATATATCCTCAGTTGAATTATACATGAAAATTCTGTGCTTTCTTTATGACTTCTACAGCAAAATACATAATTTCTTGTGTTAGGAGAGTAAGAACGTACTAAATGTACTCTGCAACTGTGTTTATGGGAAGTGCTTTGTTGTTGCTCTGTTTTATATTGTGAATTTATTTCCATGAGAAATATCAATGAAATTCATTCTTTAATTTTAAAGTGAAAACAAAATATGGGAGTATTAAATAAGAAAAAAGTCTTTTCAAAATGGTCCTTTAAAGTCTTCCTTGAAAGGAAAACAAGAAAGTGAGCGGTTTGGGGGAATGAATTCATACATCAAAACACTAGGTACTTTTATCCTTCTGCTTACTAATATCATGGTCCTCAGTGAAACCTGAAGATATGCAGCAGAAATGTGTGCGTGAGAGTGATTTATCAGTCACCACAGGGGAATGGGCTTCAGTGCTACTAGGGGTTCCAAACAATGCAATGACTGTGTGGGAACAAAGGGGCAGTTTATACATTTGCTCCAAGGAGGGAAAATAACTGGAGAACATTGCTATGGTATCCATGACATTGACTGAGCCAGAACATCATAAAATGTGGTTAGGTGTTTCTTGAGATTAGTAAGATTTCCTTCGTGCCCTGCTGGAATGACAGATGGAATGAGATCAAGGCATCATTTTTAGTAGGTAGACATCTGCACACATTCTCTTTGTCAGGGGCTGGTTTGTGGCTGTTCATGCTTTCCCTTGCCACCTGCCTTTTGACCTCAATGTGTCTACTTCACACTTTACATCTGTGTGCTAACTCTGTAGGCCTCAAACTAACCTGCTTAGGAAGTGATTGAGAAATGGTGACTATGTTGGAGAATTTTACTGAACTGCAGTGAATAATTTCTAAAACTGTAAGCCTTGAATAAGGTAACAAATTTTCTCTTGCCTATTCATGAGGAGAACAGACATTAAGAATTAAAAAGACAAAGCTCTTTTGCTTTCTATCTATCACAAACCTAAATGAATGATATGATGGATAAAACTTCATTACCATTATTCATGAGTTATGAAAATATTTTTTAATCATATAATCCTTGAATTCAAAACTGAAGGTTGGTGAAATAATATATCTTGATATGTGGCTATGCATCTGTATAAACAATATGTTAATACCATGTTGCCAAATATTTTTTACTGTCATTTAACTGTATTTTTTTCTGGGGTCTTCTATAGAAAAGAGTTAATTCACTTGATGGGCATTTCTGGTGACTGACTTCTGCACTCAGGTCCTGCAACCTATTTAGAGAATTGACAGATGAGATAAGGATTACTAACAGAAGTAAAATAAAAGCCTTTCTGATATTTTTCACAAATCCAATAACTAATGTGTCTTCAAATGAATAGACATACACTGAGCTCATGTATATCCAGAATTTTCCCACTACACAAGAACTATTTTCCATTCTTTATTATTTTATGTTTATATGCTGTATTCATTTTACATATATATTATTCATAGATGATAACCAAAATGACACATACTTGGATCTGATATGCTTCTTGTGCAAAATAACTATGCGCCAAAGAAGCCCACAAAGAAGTATTCAGTGTCCATCAGCCCACAAATATGCCGTGGGACAAATCAGCATAGAAAGGCCATGCCAGGAAGAATGCAAGACAAATGCTAAGATGGTTAGGTACAAACAAATCTTTTAAATACATTTTTTCACGACTGGTAGAATCTTTTGGATTGGAAGCAGTACTGTCACTGATGATAAACTTAAGTACTAAAAGTGAATGTGATATTGTATGCAAGCATTTTAACCATTTGCTACATTTATTTATTTGTGTAACTGTTTCCCTCTCCTCTACCTCTGTCACACTTCCTCCTTTCCTTCTTCCAAATCAACGTTAAGATTCCATGGGTTATGGTGCTAATTTTTATAGGAATAAAGGAATAAATATCTATTTACCTCAGGTATAGTATGGACAACATATGGAAGAAATGATTCTACCCAAATCTGAACTGTACCAATGACTTTCTGAGTGTCATCCACAAGAGTGAAAATAAGAGATACTTACAGTATCATGGCAGTGAACTCAATGAAAGCCTCACCCCAACCTGAGAGATGAAGCGTCCCTCATCACTCAAGAGTTTCTGTGCCCCCATACGGTTGCTATTGTTTACAGAAACACGAGGACAGATATGGTGAGCATGGGTCTTCTGCAGTTTCTGAGCTTTTTCTTAGTTTGTCCATTCAAGAGAGAATGTTTTAATTCAGGAGAAATGACTTTACAAGTGTTCTACAGCTTCCTCTAGATCAGGGACTCTCATCCTTCCTAATGCTGTGACCCTCTAGTACAGTCTTCCATGTTGTGGTGATCCCCATATAATTATCTTGTTGTTACTTCACGAAATTTTATCTTCTTATGAATCATAATGCAAATATCTGATATGAGGATATCAGATATAGGATGCCTACAGGGGTCTTGGCCCACAAGTTGAGAATCATTGTTCTCGATTTTTTTTTAACAAACTCTCTCAAAGAGACTTGATGGAGTGATATAAATACCTGATTACTTTCCTCCAATTATAGGCAAATATTGGATCACTATAACATAGAAATAGTCACTTATTCTTAGGAGTTTGAATGACTATGATTCTCTGCTGTACACAGCCCATTGCAGAGAGAATCTCCCTCCATGAAGAACTAAAGAATGACAGTAGCATTAATTTTATAGTTGCAAATACAACGTTTAGAAGGTCATGTCCATTTAAGAAAACAATAGGTGATGATTCATTTTTAGGGCCTATGACCCACCGACCTTGGCTTGTAGTATGATTTCCTTCTATTATATCTGCCTACGAATTTAATCTGAAAATAGTTGACCAAACCTATGATGGTCATTCTCCTATTACATAAGTGGGTAGACTATGTCTGAAATGTCTACATATTACCAGGATTACTGGTGACAATTCATTTCTAGTTGTCCCCAAAACTTTTTCTGCTATTATGAATGCTAGTCATCATGGAAGAAGCAACCCATAGCAACATGGCTTCTGAGAATTTGGAATATTTCCCTGATAAAACTTGCAGGAAGGTAGCTGTCAATGGCATTGGGATTTTTAGAGAACAACCTGTCCTCTGGGAGTGGGTTTCTCACTTATTCAGGTTGCTGTTATTCAAACTCCTAAGTGCTGGCTTTAATTGTAATTCCAGATGTTTCTTCAGACACATAAGGCATTTGGAGTTTAGCATCACATAATAAAACCTCTTTTACAGGATGAAGACAGAATTTGGAAAGTCCTCCTGTGAGCTCCAGAAACTCTTATTGTCCTCAATGGCTAAAGGACTATTTTAAAAAGAAACATTAGCAAGATCAGACACAGAATAGAACTACCCCACCATTTAAATGAGTACTTTGGTTGAGAGCAACTTTGGATAGAATGACATGAAAGGGAAGAACTATATCTAATCCTGTATAATCGCCAGTCACAGTCCATGTCCCTTGTGCCCTTCTGACCATGGTGAGTTGCTAGTACCTGATAGTTTCTCCAAATTTGGCTTGAGCTTCTTGGCCTACAGCAGGCTACAGGACAAAAAGGCATGTTCTAGCCTGCTGTGCTGCCAGTAGAGCATGCTCCTTGACCATGATAAGTTCTGGGTTAACACTCCGGCCATTTTTTTCATTTCCTTTGTGCGTATAAGACTGCTTAAAGGGTTCCAGACAGGGCAAATAATACCACCCGAAGTGAACTTACTTGCAAGAGAGAAATGCATACCACATACTTTAGAGGAATAATTGCCCACCTCTGGATACAATAAATTATATCTGTACTATTCTAGCATTTACATACTCTGTGAACTGTTGCACAGGTTTTGACTCCTAATAACACCTGGCCTGTGCATTGGCTTGCTGTTAATAATTTTCTATAGAATCTCCTGCTTGACATGAATATGGATGCATTCACCTTCACGAGAACTGGGCAGATAATTGTTGTCTGTGCTTAACTTGCCCTAATGACCTTTTTGTAGTTTTTTTCTTTTTTTTTTTTTATTACCTATTCACTCTTGTGTGCCAATGTAAGAGCATCTTCTACCTCTTAAAAATCATGTACCCCTGGCACTGTGGGTCTTTGGGATCTGCAGATTGTCATGAAGACATAGCCACTTCCAAGAACCACACTACACACAACCAAACCTTCAAATGGCATAAAAATGGCATCTAGATACTCTAGTAACAGAGTTACAAATCTTTTAAGAGGGTTGACCCCAAGTTTCCGAGGAACGTGTACTTTGCTAAGAAACACAAGAAAGGCCTAATGAAGATGCATGCAATTGATTCAAAGGCAGAGTGCATGTATAGAAGCCATTAAGGCCCTAGTCAAGCCTAAGTCAGTTAAAACCAAAACTGCCAAATGGCCCCAGAGGCAAAGTCAGAATCCGTGTTTGTATTGGCTACCTCTAGCTTGGGAAGCAGATTAGAAGCTAAATGGCAAAGGATCATAGGCTCTGATAACCAAAGCAAAAGGTTCAAACTAAGGCAGAGATCTCAGCTCCAGCTCAGGACTATGGTTCAGCTCTAGCTCTGGCTCTCAAATGTGCCGTGGTCTCTGTGAAGACTCCATAGAAAGGTCTGTGTGGGCTAGTGAGAAAAGAGATGGACTGATGTGACACACCTACACACTATTGGCAGATGACCAGTGTCCTATGCTGTTTTTACAAATAAACTCGAGGCAAAGTCTGTTAAAAGAATCAAACAAATAAAATTATGTCCTCGGTCTTTTAGTTGCAAGTGAATATCTCTCTCTCTTTCTCTCTCTTTCTCTCTCTCTCTCTCTCTCTCTCTCTCTCTCTCTCTCTCTCTCTCTCTCATACACACACACACACACACGCAACTTTGTAATCTTTATTTCTACTTTTGCTAGTTTTATGCCATTTGGTTTCTGCTTACTTTTTTTTCTTACCTTTTGTTGCATGAAATGTGAAAACTAATTGTTGAACTATACTGCTCCGTGACCCAAGAGCAGTATAGACAAATGGGACATATTTGCAGTGTGTCCCTAACTTACAGAGGACAGAACCTTTGCAGATCCCTTCTTTTTTTTTTTTTTACTCATTTTTTTAATTAGATATTTTCTTCATTTACATTTCCAATGCTATCCCAAAAGTCCCCCATACCCTCCCCCCCACTCCCCTGCGCCCCCTCCAATCCCACTTCTTGGCCCTGGCATTCCCCTGTACTGAGGCATATAAAGTTTGCAAGACCGATGGGCCTCTCTTTCCAATGATGGCCGACAAGGCCATCTTCTGACACATATGCAGCTAGAAACACGAGCTCTGGCGGGGGGCGGGGGGGGGTGTACTGGTTAGTTCATATTGTTGTTCTACTTATATCACTTATAGGGTTGCAGACCCCTTTAGCTCCTTGGGGACTTTCTCTAGCTCCTTCATTAGGGGCCCTGTGTTCCATCCAATAGCTGACTGTGAGCATCCACTTGCAGATCTCTTCTTACTCCTGGTCTCTCCAATTTCATGTTTGTACTAGGGGCATTTCAATTGTTTTAAAACTCTGGAGAGCTTTAGGCTTTCAGCTGTGGTATAATACTATGCGGATTAAAATAACATGAGAAATACAAATCAATCAATATGTTCTTATATATTAATATTAATATAATCCAATATCAAACATACATTTTGCTTTAAATTTTTACCAATTGGCACATGTTTACTTTTTATTTTATATTCATTTCCTACTACCATATTCTGACAGCCAACTTGACTTTTTCATATAGTTATATAAATGTGCATAGTCATAGATAAAATTTTACAGCTATGCCTATATGAATTATAGGACGGGAAATGATTTAGTAACTTTCATTTCACAGTATTTTCTCACCAGCAATATTAAGTCAAAACTAATATGCACTAGTTTTTATGTGGAATAACGACAAGCATATCTGTGTAAAACAAGTCAGTGATTGAAAACAAAGTGCTCAAAAAGATATTTGCCTGAGGTAGTACCTGATTTTCAATTCCTCATTACTGAAAACTTCGAATTCCTCAAGCTGCAGTGACTCAGGAATGCATCTATACGTAATAGCATTTGTAAGCAAGCCTTGTGATATGAATTTGTTCCTAGTACAAATATGGAGAGAGAGGAGAGCTGAGTCACCCAACTTGTCCTGTGGCATCCACACATGGCCCGTGACACACAAACATGCACTCAAAATGCAAGCAAGCAAGCAAGCAAACAAAGAAACAAACAATTAATACTTGAATGTAATTTTAAAACCCAGAAGATATACTATGAATTAATAATCTGAAGATATCCATATATACTTCCTCTGGCCACTCACCTCCTGTATGTCTACAGCTATAACTGACTTTCATCTTTTAGCTTTTTATTATTTTGTAGCATATTCTGTCTCACTTTTAGATGATCAGGCTAGAGTATAGGCTTAAACAAAACAGAACTCATCATGACCTTGATGCATAGTGTTCAAGCAGAAGAAAATGAAACTTAAAGTGAGAAAATAGATAGTTCTGAAATATGAAAATACCTCAACAGTGGTGACATTTATTTCCAAGTGACCACAGACTACATCAATGTAAAATGTGAACTAGTGTTGGAAAAAAATTTCATTAAGTTTAAAGGGACAGCCAAAGAAATGACAGTATTTTTTTAATTAATAGAAAAATCTAATAATTTGAAAAATAACTATTTTAAAATCCCTGGAGGAGCTAGAGAAAGTACCCAAGGAGCTAAAGGGATCTTCAACCCTATAGGTGGAACAACATTATGAACTAACCAGTACCCCTGAGCTCTTGACTCTAGCTGCATATGTATCAAAAGATGGCCTAGTCGGCCATCACTGGAAAGAGAGGCCCATTGGACACGCAGACTTTGTGTGCCCCGGTACAGGGGAACGCCAGGGCCAAAGGGGGGGAGTGGGTGGGTAGTGGAGTGGGGGTGGGTGGGTAAGGGGGACTTTTGGTATAGCATTGGAAATGTAAATGAGCTAAATACCTAATAAAAAATGGAAAAAAAAATCCCATTAACTGGGTAAAAAAGAATAGAAAATATAATTCCTGAAAATCTCAGAGTTTTCCATGTTAAAATTATAATTATCCATCAGTTAGAAAACATTCACCTTAAATGATGGATAATTAATCACAAAGAAGATCTCATGTCAGAATATTAAAAAAACTGAAAGTCAAGCTGACAGAATAAAATAAATGCAACAATAGTGAAATATATATATTAAAATGAAACATTAAATAAAATTTAGATTTTTTTGCAGAAGTAAGAAAATTATTTAAGTTAGTTGTGAAAAAGTTATTGAACAAAATGCTTTAAACATCATACATGCCAGGGCTACAATCCAGATGTCTTCTTTTTGAACACACTTAATTTTATTCATTGCCTTTCAAGATGAATTCTGGTATTTAATACCTATCCTCTACTTAAAAAACCTTAATCTTGCAGTCTTCTTCATATGTTTTAGTGAAGCCCATTAACACTAAGGACCTAGAAATAAGGTAAATTTGCTAGAGACTAATATTTGGCAGCTCATGGATATTGCTTTCTTTCAGTAGAAGCATGAGATACATAAGTATATAACATCATTTTTGAGTAACCCATGTAGGAATTTTATATTGTTCTTCATTCATTCCTTACCTCAAGAAATGTGATACGCAAGCGTTAGTATCCACATGCTAAGTTTATCCTGATTTATCAAACAATGTAACTTATTTCTTTTCTTTCATGACTTTCCCACTGCCAAAAACTGATAGGAAAAAATAAAGATACCCTTTATCACTCAGACAAGATGCTCAATTCGCATTGAATGCTGGGTATTTGCACTATATTAACGCAGAAACTTTGCCAACTCACTGGGCTCTTTTAGATTATTGAACTACTCTTTCTTGAGAAAACGTAAACTGTCCATTTGCCGCAAAGTACAGTGAGGACACCAGAATTCAAAGGCACATGGACTTTGGTTCATATCTCAGGAAATCCTCACAGGATAGGACACTAACTAGAGTCAGCCTAGAGTTTTCACTTTAGTTTTGAGACATCTCATTTCTTTGCATATGTGTCCTCTACTCTGACAGATCAAAATTATAGTCAATACACTATGAGGCTCTGTAATGTTTTGGGAAGTGTAAGAAATGTATAGAAAATCCTACAAGTGGGCTAAATTTTCCTTTATTAGCTACCAGGGAACCCAGTGTGGCCAATGCTTTTTCCTGTTCTGAAGTTTTCACTATACCTCTACAAATGCCTAGTGGCAGGAGAATTTTCATGTGACTCTTTATTTAAAATCAAAGGTCTCAAATGAATGTGTAGTCAAGTTGAAGTTGTATAGTAGCAAAATGTACACTGTAAACTCAGGAAAATTGCTTTCATTTTTACGTCACACAAAAGATTTCTTAAAAAATGTAAGAGTGCGCAGAACCACAACAGTGATGAAATGTAAGGAGACCAATTTAACACCAATTGGATTACTATAATCAGTAATGGAAATTTAACATCTGGTTCTTTATGTAACTGAATCACAGAAACTTAATATGGCTTATATATACTTGGAAGAAACCCTGTATTACTTTAGGATTATCACCAAATAAAGACTGTGCAGGTATCAAATGAGATAGCCTGGAACCACTCAGCCATTATTGTGTTACAAATGAGGAGTTAAGTACAGGGTGCACATGTACTTCTAATACAGAAATAGAAGGCTGCATTCAGAGCCAACACTGGGCACAGCACAGAAAATGAAGACAGAGTTACTTACTGAAGTAAAAGTCATAAAATGAGGTAAGACATGCTATAACTGGTTTTGTTGAAAAAAAAAAATCTTGCTCACAGCAATGTCACCATATAAGTACAAAAAATGATTGAGAATACCTTCAAGAATAAAAGAAAGGGAGAATCACAAAGTGGGGAGTTGACAAAAGTACCCAGTGGCCCTGTGTTCCTTTGTTTCCAAAATAACTTCTTCTGAGGTGACAGCACATGCAGAAAGGCACTGGGACCTTCTGATGCACAGGGCAAAGGCAGCTTCTGTCTTTTCTGCTCCTCCATTTTCCTGGCCAGTTTCTGCTCTACCAGGCAGGGAGTAGAGAGATGAGGTGAACATGATGAGGTCGGTTATGTGTTACTTGATTGTTGTTTTGTTCTGTCAAGCATCAAGGACTGCTCAGCACTGGGTCCACCATCGTCTCAGTTATGAATTTGCTGTAATCAATGCTCATTTACTTAGCTGAGTCTTTATGTTTACAAAACTGGTGGAACTTGCCATAAAGTTAGAAAGCGTGAGTAAGTGGCTGTTATGTGACTACTGTGTAACTTTCAAGCTGCAGATGCCGGAAACCTCTTCTAAGGCCCATGAAAAGTACAGACCCACAGTTCATGCTGAGACTTTACTGAAAGATACATTTTTGTTTTCGTTTTGTTTTTTATGTTGTTGAACTTAATAGAGGATGAAATCAAAAGTACTTCAGGAAATAGTAAGTCTACAAAATTCTCCCAGAAGGCTCTTGTTCACTTGGAATCACCACATCAAACAAATTCAGTTCAGTGGCAACAGTAAAAATTACTCCACAAAGAAGAATAAATAAGAATGGAAAAAATGTTTCATGGTTGGGTGACTACCCTGCACTATATGATTAAATGATTTGTTAACAACAACAAAAAGATAGAAAGAAATTTTAAACATGTTTCCTAGTTTTCCCATCAAATTCTGCATTGGGAATTTTGCCAATGAAATTAAATCCATTTACAGTTAAACCCCGAAAGACTAGGTTTTTGAAAGTTCCCCTGATAACAAAGCTACCCTTATTCTATAAGCTTGTCATACTCTCTAAATTACAAGATTTCAATTCATCAAACTCATTCAGACACACAATTTTAAAGATCAAGTTACCAGACTCAAGGCAAGCTTAACAGTATGTGAAGTGTTGTAATTTGCATAATCTTCTGACAGAGTGCCATTAAACTTGAAAATAAACTATAGCATCAAAATGTATAAGTAGTTCTAAGGCAACAGTGGAAATATAGTCAAATGACTTTTTAAAATTTAAAATAATTTTCGACAATTCTTTCCCACTTCAAACATGTATTAGGAATTCCTGACTCTCCTGAAAATTGGTTCCAACTTGTGTTTGAAGCATCTGTAACACTGAGGTAAAGCACGGATTCATAGGAACAAAATATTTTCAGTGTTTCAATGTTTAGTCATTGCAATTTAGTGCCTTTATAAAAGCAAAGTAGAGGAAATTATAATAGTAATTCCAAGTCGGGAGAAATATCATTGCATTGAAGTTCTCTCTTCTCCCTTAATCTCAGCAGTTATAGTAAGAATTTATTTCAGTTGCTGTTTAAGAGAGGGTTGATGTAATTGTTTCACCTTAATTATTTTCTATCTATCTATCTATCTATCTATCTATCTATCTATCTATCTATCTATCTATCTATCTATCTATCTAGGCTCTCAAGACAGAGTTTTTCTGCATAGCCCTAGCTGTCATGGAACTAAAAACCATATTTATTGTTGGGACTAAAAAAACGATTTAATGCTGTAACTGACATTGATGAACTTAAAATCACCATTTACTTTCTTTTGCCTTTCCCCATCTGTGCTTTAGGAAATGTTTTCATATGCCAGATAATGTTATTTACTGTTATTGGTTTTTTTTTCTTCTTCTTCTTCTTCAAGTTTTTGTCTGCTTTATTGCCATTAAGAGATTCCTGTTCTTCTCTCTGAAGCTGGCATTGTAGTAAATGCCTTTTTCCATTGCTACCCACTGCCAATAACAGACTAGCTGACAGTCAAAGAATTGGCCAGCCTGCACACTGACTTCCCTTGACAGGAAGTTTATGCTACTGTTCTCATGTGTGCACTTTTCCATGAATGTATTGAGCCAACTCAATTCATGTCACTGTTTTTGCTTGAAACAGCTTCTCACTTTGTGTGTTATTATATACCATGGTCTGCCAGGTTTTCTAGGAGCTGGCAGTCCTGTGGCCCTCCTTTTTTTATAGTACATGCATACACATCCAGGTCAACTACTGGGTGCACAATTGATTAATTTAACCGTGTGTTTAAAATGTTTACTTATTATTGATCTGTGTAGTGCAGTATGATACTTTAATTTGTTTGATTCTATTTTCCCTTTGTCTACCATTTTCTGATGCATCATTGTTGCAATTGTAAGGCATTTATTTAACTATCTGGTAGATTTCATGCTATCTGGAAAAGCGAGCTGACTCTCTTTGTTATCCTTATTTCTCTGAAGAAAATGCTTCCCACAGCTCCCACTTTACAGTCTTAATATTTTATTTTAAAGCCCTTTTTATTTAATTTGGCATAATCCTTTCTTTCTTTCATGTGGTGTGTGTTTGAGGTTAGCTTTTTATACCTGGGCCTCAGAATTTACATTTTATATTAACTTTGTAGCGTCTGAGAGCATTACTTTAAAAAGCATTCTTCATTTGATCTTCTCCTTAGATAATCTAATTTTACATGTATTAGGCTTCAGTAAGTTGTGTTCCCCCATTCCTAATATTCTATTAATATATTTTCGATTGTTTTATCCTTTGATTTAAAATGAATTACACTGGGCAGGAGTGAGTGAGCTTGGAGTATTCAGTTGTATGATGCTTTATGCTCTTGTAGAAGTCACAAGTTCAGTTCCCAATGTCAGGCGTTGTGGGTAATTGCAGGCTGGTCTCCAGTCAAGCTGAGGTCTGAACCCTGATGGTCATAATTCACCTACATGACACGGTAGGCGGTCCCTCATGCTCCTGGAACTGGGGCCCCTGCCTAAGGTACCACCTCCCACAGCCCCCACAAGAGAAGCATAGTCAGTTGTCATGTAAGCAATGGCCCAAGCTTCTGACCTTCAGGCTAAACTCCTCCCCAGTTACCTAGCAACAGTGAAGACCATAAAAGGGGTGCTCAGCCTCAACCTCACTCTCTTACACTCTTACTCCTTTGCCCTCTCACCTCTCTCATCTCTCACTTCTCTCTCCTCTCCCCTTTCTCTTTGTCTTCATTCCTCTCCTCTCTTGCTCTTTCTCTCTCTTTCTCTCTAGCCTTCCCCCCTCTCTCCCTCCCTCCCTCTCCTTCTCCCTCTCCCCCTCCCCCTCTCTCTGTTCTACCTTCTCTCTTTCCTTTGCAATTCTATAATAAAGTTCTTAAACCATAGAGTATCTACTCTGCTCCATCAAGGCCCACTGCGCACTCTGGAGAGTGTTGGGAACCTCTCTTTCCTTATCCCTCTCTCCAATATCCCCAGGGCTACAGGTGTGGCCCTGGGGCTCCCAGGTCAGGGGGGGTGGCTCCTCCACCCTCCCATCCCCCCACCCACCCCATCCCCCTCAGCATGGGTCAGAGGCTTAGATGCTCACCTAGGACTGTGTAAAAAGTGTCCTAGCAGCCTCCCAATGCCTGTGTCCGCCTGCCCAGAGCACAGGAACTCTGGTTGGAAGTTAGGCCCCTTTTCCTCCCCCCACTTCTCCCCGGGCCTCCCCACCCCCACCCCTTTAATTTGTTACCAACAGGGATCTCAAAATAATACATGGTGAATCAGATAAATAATAAAATATTAAACAAATGTTTAAAATAGGCAATGTTGTTAATGATTTTATTACTAAACTCTGTGTTGTCTCATATGCTGGGACTTGCATCTAACAAACCTTTTAAATTAGACAATGGTAATTTTCAGCTCACGATATGGATGGACTTTTTATTTTTTTAAGTCTTCATTTTCTCAATCTTCCTCCAGTTTCCTGATCATATTCAAATTGAACTTTTTACTTTCTATTATATGGAAATTTCAGTAGCTCATGGTTCCCTATGTATTTTTCCAGTTTTCTATTCCGAGTATGAGTCAGGAGGTTAAAGACTTTCCCAGAATCTCAGCCTCCAACTTTTTGTTTACATATTTGATTTACATTGGCATGTGTTTCTGAGGATATATAACTTCCTTTATATTTTTGTGAGAAATGTATACCATAATTTTGCATTAATGATAACTGATTTTGTCATAAACAATTTCTATCTTTATATTAAACATATTTACTTATATATTCTTATTCATTTTCTTTGTTTGCACACACCACAAATATAGAGGGAGAAAGAAACAGACAGGAAGAAAGATACACACACTATTTTGACTTTTCGTTTTAGCGAAATATGTGTAAAATCTTAAAGTGAAAGTAAATACAAATTTTGTGCTCAAGTTTGAGTGTTCTTGCTATGTGAAAGTTGAGAACTGATAGTGAACTCTACTTATTCTTGAACATATAAAATATATGTAATGTTTTTATTAACTCTTGGAAAATTTTGTACATGCGTCCAATGTATTTTGATCTTATCTCCCCACACACATATACCTCCTAGATCCAATATCTGCCCCCTTTGCCACTTCCCAACTTCTTAATTTTCCTCTCAAAAACCAAATCTACTTTGTGAGGCCATCCAGTGAAAATGGCCTATCTCACAGGGCCATACTCTTGATGAAAAATGGCTACTCATCCTCTGTTAGCCATCAGCTGTAAGGAACTCTTTAGGTTGGTTTGAGAGATCATGGTTACCTTTCTACCCCACACTGGAGGGTGAACTTGCACAGTTAAACACAGGGGCTGTGATTACACAAAGCAGTGTTTATAGCATGTTCAGAAGATACTGTTTGGCCCATGTCTTCCCCAATTTCAATATTTTAAAATATTACTGATCCCTTTTATGATGGTCTGCAAGCCATGTTGGGAGAAGATGTGATTTAGAGGCCTATCTGTGGCTAAGCACACCACTGGCAATTATTCTCTGCATTCTGACATATTTGAGTTTCTGCACTTACCACCCCTACTGCACAAATTAACTTTTCTGATAACCTTATCAGGTCCAAGAGGTGCACCCGTCTATGCGTGGAGAGGTCTTAATTTAGAAAGAAATATGATACTGTGTCCATTTAGCGAAACAAAGGTAGTAGATTCACCCTTGAGTCCAAAGGACTCTCCAACCATGGGATTTTGAATGTAGTTACAGTACCAGGCACATGTTTCCTCCAACATGACTATCACTAACTTGATTTCTCCATATCCTGAGACCAAAGCCTATGCTATCTTCAACAATAGGATCCCATCATTGTATTCTGATGGGCAACAACAAGCAATGCCAACAGTCTATATTGTTTGGTGTACATGTAGGACAGCTTTGAACAACTACTCATAGGGAGTTTTTCCTCATCTGGCACTGGCCTCTCTATTTGCTGACCTATGACACACACACCTATGACACACACACACACACACATATATATGCGCTAAGCTTATAAAATAGTAGGTTATAAAAGTAACGTTTTACTCACCAAATGTAAATTTTCATCTCAGAGGCTTACTGCTGAATTAGCTCACTGTTTCTAGGTCATTCTTAATTCTACCTGGCTGGTTCACCTCACCTGTTCTGGCTTAAAACTCCAATTCAAATTGACTTCTCTTGGATTCTAACTGAGTTGGTCTGCTTGGCCTCAAACTATCTGTAGCAATATTTAAAAAAAACAAAAATTTCTTCTGGCTCCTCCTCATTCTCTGGCCTGTTCCATAATCATCTACAACCAATCTCTATAAAACTGTTCAAGATAAACTGCCCCCACCCCCACCCCCGTGTGTGTGTGTGTGTATTACTGCTGCTCTCTTAAATCATCTCTCTTCTCTGTCCTGTACCACATATCCTATCTCTGACTCATTCTGTCAAACTTTTCTCTGATTCATTACTTTGTCCCTCAATTAGATGTCATTGTTTAGGATTAAAGTTGTATCATTAGTGTGTGCCCATACTCCAGTGGGTTTACACACACCTTCATCTTTGTATGTGATCCCTTGCCAGAGTAGCCATGTTGCTGGATACAGTAGGTTTATAGAATGCCTATTAAAAATGTCCACAGTGTACTTATCTCTTACCACTCCATTCCCTTCTCTACTTTTCTCAATCATAAGTATAAAATTTTAAATTCATAAATATTTTTCAAATAAATTGTCTAAGAAGGTAAAAATTCCAGAGCTCAATTTATGTATATATATATATATATATATATATATATATATATATATATATATATATATACATACACACACACACACAGAAACTTCTAGCCATTTGTGTTCCATTCAATTTCAGTAAACATTTTGAACATTTCTGTAAATTATTCATTTTATTCTCTCTACTCTTTTGATATTAGATTGAAAAACACTTAAAGTATTTTGTCTGTTTCTGAATTTACATACTCCCATGCTTCTGTAAATATTTGTACAAATACTCCATTTTCTCTGCCGTGTGCCTTAGCACAGATCTTAATTCAGGTTTCGTCCACTGTTTGAAAAGTATTTGACTTGTTTCATTCACAATTCTTTTGCTTGTAATGGGCCTGGAACAAGAGTGATGTCATGACATATCCAAACCTTAATAATTTCATCTTGGTATCAGCAGAAGTAAGGAGCAATCCCTCCCTATACTGCGTCTACATGCTCCAGTGCTACAATGATCACCTCTAACACCATCGAGATAGCCAGAGTAGCCTAATGACCAAATTACAAGTGTAAGTTCCTCTCTTCCTATAAGGGTATGTCCCCCATGCACCTGGAATTCCTTTTCATGCAAAGGAAACATTCCTAGCACCTTAGCACCTTAGCCCCAGCCAATAATGTACGCTCACCCCAAACCCCTTTGCAGTCTGAAAGGTTTATTTAGCCCTTATTACCTCCCCAGTCAAGAGAGCTGTACCAGTGAAAACCCTCCCAACAAAGGCTTACCTACCTGGATAAGCTTTGTTCCTTTCACTCTGGCTTGGTGCACAACAGTACCTGAATTCTCCGAAGGCAGAAACAGTGCAGGCGCCCACATGTGGGATCATCTAATGCGTGAGTGAGGGGCACATCCGTGACACAACACATCAGTGGGGATCAGTGGTCAACTTTCAGGAATCATATTTCTTCTATTGTGGGATTCAAAACCAGATTCATGTGGCAAAGGTTGTTTGACAAGCTTTTCTGTATCCGGTGCAGACTTTTTAGCCCACATAGCAATAATTCTCTCTCTCTCTCCTCTCTCTCTCTCTCTCTCTCTCTCTCTCTCTCTCTCTCTCTCTCTCTCTCTCTCTCTCTCTCTCTCTCTCCTGCACACACACACACACACACACACACACACACCCCATACACTCAACTAAAACGTTTTCTTTTTTTTTTTATATTTTTTATTAGGTATTTTCCTCAATTACATTTCCAATGCTATCCCAAAAGTCCCCCACACCCTCCCCCCCCCCACTCCCCTACCCACCCATTCCCAATTTTTGGCCCTGGCGTTCCCCTGTACTGGGGCATATAAAGTTTGCCTGTCCAATGGGCCTCTCTTTCCAGAGATGGCCGACTAGGCCATCTTTTGATACATATGCAGCTAGAGTCAAGAGCTCCGGGGTACTGGTTAGTTCATAATGTTGCACCTACAGGGTTGCAGATCCCTTTAGCTCCTTGGGTACTTTCTCTAGCTCCTCCATTGGGGAACCTGTGATCCATCCAATAGTTGACTGTGAGCATCCACTTCTGTGTTTGCTAGGCCCCGGCATAGTCTCACAGAGACAGCTATATCACAGTCCTTGCAACAAACGCTTGCTAATGTATGCAATGGTGTCACCGTTTGGAGGCTAATTATGGGATGGATCCCTGGATATGGCAGTCTCTAGATGGTCCATCCTTTTGTCTCAGCTCCAAACTTTGTCTCTGTAACTCCTTCCATGGGTGATTGTTTCCAATTCTAAGAAGGGGCAAAGTGTCCACACTTTGGTCTTCGTTCTTCTTCAGTTTCATGTGTTTTGCAAATTGTACCTTATATCTCACTATACTAAGTTTCTGGGCTAATATCCACTTATCAGTGAGTACATATCATTTGAGTTCTTTTGTGATTGTGTTACCTTACTCAGGATGATGCCCTCCAGGTCCAACCATTTGCCTAGGAATTTCATAAATTCTTTCTTTTTAATAGCTGAGTAATACTCCATTGTAGTACTCCATTTTCTAATGAAACCTTTTTCCAACATAATATTTGTATTGCTTATTTGAGAATGTTCACATAATGCATGATGCCCTCTTAAATTTGAAGATACTCCACACAGAATGTCTGTATGACAACATTTAAAATCCTACTTTATAAAGATGTTCCAGATTTGTTCAACAGAGTGCAAGCCTGGCTATGCAGAAATGCAGAATTGTATTCTCTCACAGTTATGGAGGTCAGAAGTCTGAAATCAATATGTCAGACTAGTTGATTCCTTCTGGTAGCTATGAGGGATAATCTGCTCCATGCAGGTCTCCCAGGTTTTGGTGACAGTTGGTTATTTTCCTTTCCTTGGCTTGTAGATGTCTCTGTTCCATATATGGAGGCTTTAGTGCGGTACCTCTTTACCTGTCAACAATGATGTTAAATCTGGGTAGAGTAAATCCATAATTAGAATCTGAAGTCTAGATGTCTCCTGTATATTTCCTTTCTCCTTTCTTTCTTTCTTTCTTTCTTTCTTTCTTTCTTTCTTTCTTTCTTTCTTTCTTTCTTTCTTTCTTTCTTTCTTTCTTTCTTCTCTCTCTCTCTCTCTCTCTCTCTCTCTCTCTCTCTCTCTTTCTTTCTTTCTTTCATATCTATCGGACTATCTATCCCTCTATCTCTATCTATCTATCTATCTATCTATCTATCTATCTATCTATCTATTTATCATATATCATCTCCTATACATTATCTTCCTTTTTTTTAATCCTGTCCCTCCATCTCTCTCCTACTACATCCTGGGGGAAGCACATTTCTATTAGTAAAGAAATGTTAGGAGGGATTCAAATTCATAAACAACTTTGAAAAACAGTCCTTTTAATTATGTTACATTTACTAGAATATGGAGTAGAAATAATTTATTGTGCTACATTCACCAAAAATAATGTTGCTTTACTTAACAATTAGAAAAATGGAAATAATAAGTGAATGCTTTGAATGGGTAGTTTATGACTAAATAACCTGTACTAGTGGGTAGAACTTTTGTAATTTAAGATCACAGCTTCAAAATCTTGGTAAAATTATCACCTGCCACAACTTGGGAAGAACAGAGACACATTTAACCACCAGTATCCATTTGTACAGGCTGATGCACACTTCTGTGACAATGTGTTACAAAGGAAGTGAGATCAGAAAATATTTGAAAAGTTAAAAGCATATCTACCAAGGGATAGAGAACTTTCATGAAGTTTAAGTTTTGGTTTTTTTTTTTTTTTTTAGTGGTTATTTTATTTATTTACATTTCAAATGTTATACTCCTTCCCGGTTTCCCCTCTGCATACACCCTATCTTATCCCTCCTTCCCCCTGCTTCTATGAAGAAGCTCCCCCACCCACGCACCCACTTCTACCTCACCTCCCTAGCATTCCCTTACATTGAGGCATTGAGTCTCCACAGGAACAAGGGCTTACCCTCCCATTGGTGCCAGATAAGGCAGTCCTATGATACATAAGCAACTGAATCCATGGGTCTCTACATGTGTACACTTTGGTTGATGGTTTAGTCCCAGGGAGCTCTGGGGTGTCTGATTGTTTGGTAATGTGTTCAACTTATGGAGTTGCAAGCCACTTCAGCTCCTTCACTCCTTCCCCTAACCCTTACATTGGGGTCCCCAAGCTCAGCCCTATGGGTGGCTGTGAGATTCCACATCTGTATTGGTCAGGCTTTGGCAAACTCTCAGGAAACAGCAATACCAGGCTCCTGTCAGCAAGCACTTCATGACATCAGTAATAGTGTTTGGGTTTGGTGTCTACAATGGGTACAATGGGATGAATCACTAGGTAGGGCAGTCTCTGGATGGCCTTTCCTTCATTCTTTGCTCCACCCTTTGTCTCTGCGTTTCTTTAAACAGGAAGAATTCTGAGTTAATATATTGAGATGGATGGGTGGCCCCACTCCCTCAATGGAGGACCATGAGTAACCTCTGGATATGGTCTCTACAGGCTCTCTTGACACACCCACTCCAGTAGTGACTGTATGACAGGCCCAAAAGCTTGGCTGCAGTCCTGAGGCAAAAAGTTCACAGAAACTTAGTCTCCTGGAACTTTGGCATCTTGCAAAACGAATGCTCCAAAATTGTTCTTGCATTAGTCCATGAACAGATCTGTGTACTTTCCTTCAAAATTGTTTTATTCTAAGTGCCTCTAAGGATTGATTTTGACATATAGCTAAGTTAGATGAGCCTCCACCAGTGTTCCAATATCCTAGGATATCACTGAGCCAACCTTGGGCTTTGAATTTTGTAAGAATGTTACTCATTCAGATGAAAAGCCTCCAGTGTTGACAGAGAGACAGTGAAAGAAGTCAGGCATTACAATTTACTGGAATAGAGCCAGAAATCTCAGAGCTAGTCTAGAAAGTATATTTAGAACAACAGCCAAAGTCACTCCCATACACAGGAATTTACAATGGCCTAAGAGGAAGGTGGATTATACAATAGACTAACATTGAAACTATGGCAAGGGCATGAAGCCCTTGCCCCTGGCTTCTAAGAATAAGCTGACCTTAGATGGGGCTGCTTTTGATCCCAGTTGTTAACATTGATTTTTATTGCAGTTAGTTCCTGTCAACTTTTATGTATGCATTACTCAGTTTTGTGTAAAAGTCACTTATAAGTCTGATGCTGGCTTTGAGAAAACACATTCAGATGGATACTCCCTTGTATTCTCATCTGTTTGTCACCCCACTGACTCCCTGCCTACCTGCATACCAGGACCCTGATTCCCTGTGGATTGAGGGATCCACTGAGTCTAGTCTGCAGCACTTTATCTCCACTTTGTTGAGTATTTCAGCTAATGTCATCCCCATTGGGTCCTGGGAGACTCTTATTTTCCTATGGCTACCTCCAGTTCCCCATTGCCCACTGCTACAAGCTTCTATTCAATTTCCCGAACTTGTCCTCCCCTGTTGCCTCCCACACCTGATACTTTCTTTCTTTTTCCCCTCTCTCTGCCTCTACCTCCCTGGTCCCTCCATTTTTCTATATCCTGTGATTATTTTGTTTGCCCCTCTAAGCCAGATTGATGCATCCACACTTCAGTCTTCCTTCTTCTTGGTCTTCAGTTCCAGGACCGCCACATAAAATTAGATACACTGAATCTAGTAGAAGACAAAGTGGAAAAGGTCCTGGAACAAATTGGCACAGAGGAAAATTTCCTGAACAGAACACCAGTGGCTCAGGCTCTAAGATCAGCTATAGACAAATGGGACCTCATAAAAGTGCAAAGCTTCAGCAAGGCAAAGAACACTGTCAACAGGACAAAATGGCAGCCTACAGATTGGGAAAAGAGATTTACCAACCCTACATCCTATATATCCAATATATACAAAGAACTCAAGAAGTTAGACTCCAGAGAACCAAATAACCCTATTAAAAAATGGGGCACAAAGCTAAACAATGAATTCTCAACTTAGGAATCTCAAATAAGAAGCACCTAAAGAAATGATCAACATTCTTTTTAAATTTTGGAATATTTTATTATGTAGAGTACTACATGTTATCCCCTTTGCTAGTTTCCCCTCTGCAAAGTGCCTATCCCATTCCCACTCCCTCTGCTTCTATGAGAGTGCTCTGCCACCCACCCACCCACCCACCCACCCACCCACTCTCAGCTCACTTTCCTGGCATTCCCTTACACTGGGGCCTTGAACCTTCACAGGACAAAAGGCTTCTCCTCTTAGTCATCAGAGAAATGCAAATCAAAACAACACTGAGATTCCACCTCACACCAGTCAGAATGGCTAAGATCAAAAACTCAGGTAACAGCAGATGCTGGTGAGAATGTGGAGAAAGAAGGACACTCCTCCATTGCTGGTGGGATTGCAAGCTTGTACAACCACTCTGGAAATCAGTCTGGTGGTTCCTCAGAAAAATTGAACATAGTACTAACTGAGGACCCAACTATACCACCCTAGATAAATACACTAAAGATTCTCCAACATATAAAAAGGACACCTGCTCCACTATGTTCATAGCAGCCTTATTAATAATAGCCAGAAGCTAGAAACAACCCAAATGTCCCTCAACAGAGGAATGGATACAAAAATGTGTTACATTTACACAATGGAGTAGTACTCAGTTATTAAAAACAATGACTTCATGAAATTTACAGGCTAATGACTAGAAAATATCATAGTGAGTGAGGTAAGCCAGTCACAAATGTACACACATAATATGTACTCACTGATAAGTGGATATTAGGGAAAAAGCTCGGAATAACCACAATGCAACTCACAGACCACATGAAGTTTAATTCTTCATCATGTCTAAAGACCGACTTCTTTTCTTTCACCAAAAATAATAGATGAAACAAAATATTTTTAAAAGAAATCCAATGAAGTTATTCAATTAAAATTTGTGATGTGGCTTTATATCCAGAATCAGTTTCAGGGTGTTTACCTTCTCATTTCTTCCCACAGAGACTAGGATCCCAGGTTTAGTTAAGGAAAGGGTATAGGGACATAACACAACAGAATGCTTTAAACTTTAAATCTATCTCAAACATGAGCTTTGGGTGTGGACGTTGGCACTTGAAACTGGCAGGAAACAAACACATAAAAAAGCACAAAGGAGCTGTGAGAGAATTAATGCCAAGTAGCATCTGACTTTGGACTATAAAATCCAGTGTGACTGTTGAGAGACTTTAAAATAGCAATTGCATGAGATCCTGCAGTGACTGTGAAGGAATATGAGCCTCAGTGATCTGCAAGACTGCAGGGATACTTTGGGCACACTTAGAACAAAAATTTGCTGCAGGCTAAGGAGAATTTTCCTTCTTACTGTGAACTGTGGTGGAATCCAATGTCCATTAAGCTCATATGATGCTGCAAATGAAGAGTCATGTAGTAAATTTCTTTTAGAGTTCCAGTGCCACAAAGAATGAACAAATGTTTCCTTTGGCATCCTAAGAACTTAAAGAATATGCACATAAACAAAATTACTAACCACTTGTCTTTAATAACCTGAAGGATTACCCATTTTTTTTCCATTTGAAAGTTACATCAAATATAAGAAGCTTATTTAAATTTGCCTAACAAGGTTTTTATAGAAAATATCATATAAACAATGGGTAAATGACAGATTTTCTGTAGGAATTGATTTCAGATTTTAATATCTGATGATCCTTTTCATGCTTTGTTTAAATGATATGAAGTCAAGACATGTATAGTTTGTATGTGATGATATGGATTTATTGGCAGAGCATATTGGAAATTTTACTGAAAGAGAAAAATGTTGTTTATTCTTTGTTTTATTACAGAGCTGAATTTTTGAGGGCAAGCTGGTCTCCTTTAATTTCTCAAATTTCTGTGCCTTCAGTAAACTTTCATAGTTGTTTTGAAATAGTAAAGCATAGATATCCGTTTGACATAGAATGCAGTCATGAATTATATTATATTTATTTATTGGCTTCATATTTATTCATTGAGAAAAACATGTAGAAAGAGACTGGAGTCAGAGGAATGACATTTTTTTTTGTTGTTGTTTTTTGTTTTTTTTTTTTTTTAAATCTCAACCTTCAGGATGCAGAAGACAGACTAGACTATACTGTGAGAACCTATTCAAAATGAAAAAAAATGTTCACAAGGAAAGACACACACACACACAAAAAAAAGACTGAAGAAAAGAAAAGAAATAACAAAGAAAATGAGACACTACGTATATATGGAAGATAGCTAAAACATATGTATGTATAAGTAGTTTAAATCATGCAAATCTTGAAAATGAATATTATTTTGTGAATTGAATTTCACTATGAAGTCAAGATTGGCCTCAGACTTTCTTCAGTTGCTTATTTGCCAAATATAGGGATTACAAGGATATGACACTACACAAAAAAATTATTTATGGAGTTAGGTATTCACAAAAAGTACGTGGCACTGGGAAAGTGTGATTTACGTTAAGAAAGCTGTGTTTCTAGAAACATATTCTACTAAAACATGTGATTAAAATTCATTGTGTTAAAATAACTTCAATCAGATTCTGAAAGCATTATTCTTTAATGTGTTAATATACATTGTAGATTACACAAAGAGTACATTAGGAAACCAGGAAGTAATTATGCAGTTTCCATTCCTTTGACTAACGAACTCTTGTTAAAGGAGTAATTTTTTTAAATTTGCTCTTTTACTTAAAGAACATAGGAAAATTACTGACTCTACAAAGAGAGGTACCAATTATGGTAATATCTAAGAGACCTCCACCATTGTAAACTAGGATTAGTAGTAGAAACCAGTTCATATTTCTACTTAAGGCTTGTATTTACTATAGGGAACTTATCTTCATTTTCTTTTCCTGGCTACAATATTATTATGAGCATTTTAGTCATGTAGTCTTACAATAAAATAAGGGGTTTGAAAACAATAAATCATGTTTTAGACTTTTGCAGATGTTGAGCAAAGAATCATGTTACTACCTTGGAGACACACAGCTTCTATGGTATAAATACTTATAATGTTTGAATATAGATTTCACTGTACACACCCAGATGTTGATCACAGTGTTTATTTCTCTAAACACCCAAAGTGGCTGGAAATCAAAGGTTGAGTTGTAATTTAAAGTCAAGTAAGCTGGAAATATTTCTGAAATGCTTTATCTGAAATAATATTTTACCGAGACTCTAGTTCCTGTGATATCTGTCTGGTAATTAAACTTCTATGTTTTCATAATAAAGAAATGGTAAGATTTTTTCACTAAGATATCCAAATTAAACAATTTATTAAAATCTTGATTGATTAACAAAATTTGAGAAAATTTCAGCCCCCAGATACTTCTGTATATAGGGGGACAAGTACTTAAGTTTAACTCAATGGCAGTTTTAAATTTATTATGCCTATTTTTCAAAAAGAGTAACCTTCAGGCTGTACTGTACTGTCAGTGCCCCTGGACTCTTGTATTATAATTAGCTCTTCTGGAGAGTGGGGCAAAGAAGTAACAGTGCAAAGCTTTTGTAATTTGTGAATGCTTACACTAACTAGGTTTTCTTTTGAGAATTTATCATAAAGACCATAGTAATTCATCAGAGACTACTTGATGTTGACTTTATATCAAAGTTTATGTATAATATTCTCTTAATAACTTTGGTAGGAAAGTGCTAAGTATTAAGACAAAATTTAATGAGTGTCACAAACTATGCTAGTGTGAAACATGGAAAAATCAAGTGTCGTTTGAGCCAGGAGCTAATAGTAAAAAAAAAAAAAATCATGAATTCTAGCCCTGCATTAAAAAAATCAAAGCACATTTATTCAGTGAGTGATTTTTGTTTTCCATTTCACTTTGTGAATAATCTCAGATTTAAGTTGAGAATGTGCTCAATTCTTAAAAGTGTTCTACCACCACCTAGTGTCCGCGTAGAGGAACTTCATGTTCATAGATCTTCCAAATTTTAAATGAGTAGCTGAAATTCATAACTGGAAGGGTAAAGTTTTGATGATATGATATATACAAATCTATTCAAATATAATTATATAAAATTACTCCTGATAACACTCTAGAACACAGAGATTTTAGATATAAAATAGCTATAGTCATTGTTAAAACGAGATACTATATTTAATATTCGATATAAATATTTATTTAGACATGTTCTTTCTATGCCACAAAGGATATATTATCTGTCTTTAAGAAATATATTTTGGGCTGGGAGTGGTGGTACATGCCTTTAATCCCAGCACTTGAGAGGCAGAGGCAGGCAAATTTCTGAGTTCGAGGCCAGCCTGGCCTACAGAGTAAGTTCCAGGACAGCCGGGCTACACAGAGAAACCCTGTCTCAAAAAAAAAAAATATATATATATATCTTGCGGGTAATAAGCAGCTGTTTGCTGTTTAGTAGGACTCAGGCCAGGTGAGAAGGAGAAGATTCATGCCAAATGCCCTTGGTAGACGAGGACACTGACTATAGAGATGAACCTATTTTAACCATTTTCTGTATCAGTATATATATAGATACAGCCATTTTCTGTCTTTCGAGCTACAGATTAGTGTAGTGCTCACTCCTCATCAAAGAAGTTTCTTTTTTTTCTTTTTTTTCTTTTTTTGCAGCAGCAGCAGAAGGAGGTTCCTAGAGAAATTCTCATGATGACAGTTCATAGAAAAAGTAACCATGTGTTATCCTGTAAAATTTTCTTTACATTATTTAAATTTTTAATTTAGTTATCTTTTTCTACATATTCACTTTACATCCTGCTCATTGTCCCCCTCCAGCTTATTCCCTTCCACAAACCTTCCGCCATTCTGTCATCCCCTTATCCTCTGAGTGGGTGGACCTCCCATGTGTATCCAACACACCACCACCAACTCTCCACACACCACTCCTGCCCTGCCCAGGACCCTGGCTCTTCAAGTTTCTGCAAGGCAAGGTGCTTCCTTGACCATTGAGGCCAGAAAAAGCAGCCCAGCAAGAAAAACATATTCCACTGGCTGACAACAGCTTTTGTGATCGCCCCCGTTCCAGTTCTTCAGGACCCAACAGAAGACCATGCTGCACATCTGCTAGTTATGGGCGGGGAATTCTAGGTCCAGCTAGTGTGTATTCTTAGGTTGGTGGTTCATTCTCTGAGAACCCTACGGGTCAGGTTAGTTGACTGTGTTGATCATCCTGTGAAGTTTCTTTCCCTTTAGGGCCCACAATCCTATTTCCTATTCTTCCATATGAATCCCCAAGCTCCATCCACAGTTTGCCTGTGGGTGTCTGTGTCTGTCTCAATCAGCAGCTGAGTGGAGCCTCTCAGAGGACAACTTGCTCCTGTCAGCAAGCATAACAAAGTGTCATTCAAAGTGGGATGGGTCTCAAGTTGGGTTGATTATTGGTTGGCCATTCCCTCAGTCTCTGCTCCATCCCCTGTCCCTGCATTTCTTGTAGACAGGATAAATTTGGGGTTGAAAGTTTCATGGGTAGTTTGGTCTCTCAATTGCTCCACTGGAGTTCCTGCTTGGCTATAAAAAGAGTTTCTTCTGGTTCCGTATCCCAAATGTAGTGAATGATGGCTAAGGCCATCCCCATTTATTCTGGGGCTCCTACCTTATCCGAGGTCTCTGTATCACCCCACCTCCTAGCCTTGTCAACAGATATCTCCATTCATCTGCTTAGCCATCTAGCCATTCTTCTTGTCCTTCCCATACCTGATCCTGAATCCCCTATTCCACTCCCCATCCACCCTCCCTTCCAGTTTCCTCCTTCCATCTGCCTTTTATAACTATTTTATTCCCTCTTATAAGTGATATTCAAGCTTCCTTATTTTGGCTGTCCTTGTTTAGATTGTTTGGGTCTGTGGATTGTAATATGGTACCTGCATTTTGTGTCTAATATCCACTTATAAGTGAGTAGATACCATTCGTGGCAGTTTGGTCCTGGATTACACAACTCAGGATAATATTCTCAAGTTTCATCCATTTACTTGAAAAACTCATGGTGTCTTTGTTTGCAATAGCTGAGTAGTATTCCATTGTGTAGGTGTACCACATTTTTTTTTATCTATTCATCACTTGAGGGACATCTAAGCTGCTTAGAGTTTCTGGCTGTTATGAATAAAGCTTCTATGAACATAGATGAGCAATTATCTTTGTGGGATGACGTGGCATCTTTTGGATATATGCCCAGGAGTTGCATAGCTGGGTCTTGAGGTAGAACTACTCCCAGTTCTTTTGTTATCTTATTTCTCTGACTAGAACTTCAAGTACTATATTAAGTAGATAGGGAAAGAGTGGGCAGCTGTGTCCCTAATTCTATTGGAAATTCCTTTAAGTTTTTCTCTATTTAGCTTATATTGCCTATTAGCTTGCTGAATATTGCTTTGATTATGTTTAGGTATGTGCCTTGTATCCCTGGTTTCTCTAAAACAATTAATGTGAAGGGGTTTGGGGTTTTATCAAAGACTTTTCCAGTCTCTAAGGAGATAATCATGTGCTTTCTTTTCTTTCAGTATGGTAGATTACGTTGATGGATTTTTGTATATTGAACCATCCCTGCATCCTTGGGATGAAGCCCATTTATCTTGAAGGATGTTGTCTTTGATATATTCCTGGATTTGGTTTGCAAGTATTTTATTGAGTATTTTTGCATCAATATTCATGAGAGAAATTGGTTTGAAATTTTATTTTTTATTGAGTCCTTGAGTGGTATAGGTATCAGGCTGAGTGTGGCCTCATAAAATGAGTTTGGGAGTGTTCCTTCTGTTTCTACTTTGGGGAATAGCTTGAGAATATTGGTATTAGCTCTTCTGGTAGAATTGTAAGCTAAAAGCATCTGGCCCTGATCTTTTCTCTCCTTCCTTCCTTCCTTCCTTCCTTCCTTCCTTCCTTCCTTCCTTCCTTCCTTCCTTCCTCCCTCCCTCCCTCCCTCCCTCCCTTCCTTTCTTCCTTCCTTTCATTTGATTCATAACTAATGCTAATTTCTTTCTTTCTTCCCTCTCTTTTTTGGGGGGGTGTTTAATAACTGCTTCTATTTCTTTGGGGGTTATGGGGCTACTTAAATAGTTTATCTGGTCTTGATTTAACATTGGTAAGTGTTAATTGTCCGTTATCATTCATTTCATTAAGATTTTCTAATTTTGTGGAGGCTTTTGAAGTAAGGCCCAGTGAGTCTTTGAATTTCTCAGTGTGAACTGTTCGTTATGTCTCTTTTCATTACTGATTTTATTGGGATACTGCCTCTCTGTCTCTTATTTAGATTGGCTAAGGTTTTTCTATCTTGGTGATTTTCTCAAAGAACGAGTTTTTGGTTTCTTTGATTCCTTGTACTGTTACCTTTCTGACTGATTTATTTCAGCCCTAATTTTGATTATTTCCTGTGTTCTACTCCTCTATAGTGTGCTTGCTTCATCCTTTTCCCCCTAGATATTTCAAGAGTATTTTTTAAAATGCTGATATGCGAACTTTCTAATTTCATTATGGAAGCACTCAGTGCTGTGAGCTTTTCTATTAACACTGCTTTCACTGTGTCCCCTAAATTTGGGTATGTTTTTGGATTAATTTTCATTGAATTATAGAAAGTCTTTAATTTCTTTTGTTATTTCCCCCTGACCCAGAAATCATTGAGTAGAAAATTGTTCAATTTACATGAGTGTGTAAGCTTTCCATTGTATCTGTTGTTGCTGAAGTCCAATTTTAACCCATGGTAGTGTGAGAAGATGCAAGGTTTTATTTCAATTTCCTTTTATCTGTTTAGGCTTGCTTTGAGATCATGGTCAGTTTTCGAGAAGGATCCATGAAGTGCTGAAAAGATGATATACTCTGTTTTGTTTGGGTAAAATACTCTATGGATATCTGTTATGTCTATTTGCTTCATAACGTCTGCTAATTTCATTAATTCTCTGTTTAGTTTTTGTTTGGATATCTTGCCAATTGGTGAGAGTGGGGTGTTGAAGTCTCCTACTATTAATGTGTGGGTTCTATGTGCAATTTAAACTTTAGCAATGTTTCTTTCACAAATGTGGGCATATATGTTCAGAATTGAGAAATACTTTGATAGATTTTTTTCCTTTGATGAGTATCAAGTACCATTCCCAGTATCTTTTGATTATTTTTGTCAAAATTCTATTTTATTAGATATTAAAATGGGTACTCCAGCATGGTCCTTAGTTACATTTGCTTGCAAAACTTTTTTCTAGCCCTTTACTTTGAGATAATGTCTATCTTTATTGTTGAAGGGTGTTTCTTGTATGCAGTAGAATGATGGATCTTTTTTTAATTTATTTTTTTAATTAGGTATTTTCTTCATTTACATTTCAAATGTTATCCCAAAAGTCCCACAGACCCTCCCCCAGCCCCCCACTTTCCTACCCACCCACTCCCACTTCTTGGCCCTGGCATTCCCCCGTAGCCTGTGATTCTTTTTGTTTGTTTTTGTTGTTGTTTGTTTGTTTTTAATTGGGGAATTGAATCCATTGATTTTGAGACCAGTGATTATTAGTTCCTGTTATTTTGATTTTGACAGTATTAGATTGTGTGTGTGTGTGGGGGGGGGTACTTTCTTTGATTTTTGCTGCTGTTATGGAACTACTTATTTCCTTTGTTTTCTTTGATGTAGTTATCCTTCTTGTGTTGGGAATTTTCCTGCTAGTATTCTCTGAAATTGTTGGCTTTGTAGGTATATAACTGTTTTATTTTATGTTGAAATATCTTGCTTTCTCAATCTATGGTGATTGGTGTAGTAGTCTTACCTGTGTGGTTCAGGTGAAGGAGAGTTGATGGGAGAATGTAAGTCTGCCCAAGATAGCAGCCTGCTCAGAGAAGTTGGGCTTGGCACAGAGTAGGAAAGTGGGTAGGGGAAGGCAAGATAACCTGTATGGCTCAGGAGTCTCAAATCTGATGGAGTTGGGGGGATAGGCAATGAGGGAATATAGGTCTCCCTGGGGTAGCAGGCTGGTCAGGGCAACTTGACATAGCCCAGAGTACTCAGAGAGCTGGGAATATGGGTGGGGGAAGGGAAGCACACCTGTATGTTTTAGGAGTCTGATGAAGGTGAAGAAGAGGTGGTGGGAGAATCCCTGTCCAATTATCAACACCTGTAGTTCAACACTTACTCCTAAAACTCAGGGTACATTAGTGCCAAGATGCTGGAGTGGGTGGGTAGGGGAACAGGGTGGAGGGAGGGTATAGGAAAATTTTGGGATAGCATTTGAAATGTATATAAAGAAAATATCTACTAAAAAAAAGAAAGAAAATAAAAGAAAGAGGAAGAAGGAAGATTGGAAGAGTCAGAGGACCAGAATATCTACTTCTCAAAATTAACTTCTAGACATGACAGCAGTGCCATAACCATGAATTCCAGAAATACAGTGCTTTAAACAAGATCCAAATAACTGTAACTCCAGTTGATATGCCTATTCAAGTAGGAGAAATTCCATGAGGTCCCACTCCTAGATGAAGAACTGTAGGTAATCAATGCTTGATGAAGGAGAAGAAAATTAGGCTTAAGTTCCATGATTGGTTATGAAATTGGAGGTAATTAACTCTAAATGCATCTACATATGAGAAGCACTAAACACACTCAGATTATGTAGTATTTTATGTATGATTGTGTATATATATATATATACATATATACACATAAGTATTGTGGAAAGACAAAAAGAAAGAGAAGGGGAAAGAGAAGAAGCCAGAATCCATGTGAAAAAGGTTTTGGGAATAGGAAGTAAGAGGACAGTTAAAAATGATGTGAACATGAATGGAATTCATATATATACATATATACACACACACACACACACACACATATATGTGTGTGTGTGTGTGTGTGTGTGTGTGTGAGAGAGAGAGAGAGAGAGAGAGAGAAACAAATGAAAATGCATATGATGTGTTTTAACAATGACAACCAAATATGGTCATTATGATTTAATTTTATTGTGCATACATGAAAACCCACACTTGCAATTGTTCAAACACACCAGTAATTAACATACGGTGATTCCCATGTTAGCTAAGGTGCTCTTGTCTGTCTCACTATCTGTTACAGTTCTTATCAGGAGACACCAAACACCTTTACTAGGTGAATATTTGTCCAGCTTCAGTTTTCATAACATGACATTTAAATGTCATTCTCTGTTGTTTTATATTTCTTTATCAATCAAGAAATTGGTAATTTTAAACATTTATCATTAACCAAGAAATCTGACTATAATAATCTTGAATCAGTAACAAGAGGCCTAATTTAAAACATTTTTATCTTTTAAAACAAATTTTGCAATATAGTATTTGATATTAGAAATCCTATATTGAGTAGCTAGAAACTATAGTATTAATGGGCATTTTATACACCTCATCTGTCAAGAAAAAGGACACATCAGTATTTTATTAGGTTCCATTAATACTTGCAATTAATAGGAGATTAGAATAGGAGTGCTTTTTGTTTGTGATTGGTTTTACATTAGTTGTATTGCTACATTGGAATGAATTTTTGCAAAATTCTAAAATCTGCAAACCTTCTACTTAATTTTTATTTCTAAATATTTAAAATTAGGTAAATTATTTGAGAATCTTGATATCAAATTTGAGAGAATATTTTGCTTATGTAATATGTTATGGGTTACAGTATTTTTAATATTAAAATAACAAAATAATCTATAATAAAAAACATCAACTATTACCTCAAAGTTGGATAAGAAAAAAACAACAGAAGGAAAAGAGCCCAAGAAAAGGCATAAGAATCAGATACCCACTCATTGGCACATACAGGAATCCTATAAAAACACAAAACTGGAAGGCATAACTCATGTGCTGTAGCTGTCCAGTCATTGAGAACTGGGTCTAACTGAAAGAGGGCAAGAAATGAAAAAGGATGGGAGGTGGTGAGAGAAAGCTGAAGCCAAGACAAAAGTTTCTGATCAAGACTCAAAGTGTAATACTTAGCACTGTATTTATATAGGTGTTAGCATTCTGTCTAAACTACACACCACAGTTACCTGGCAATAGCCAGGTAGGTCTGGCCCACTATAAAAGGGGCTATTTGCCCCCTTCTCCCTCTCTTATTCCTGCTTTGTACTTGCTTTTCTCTTTAGCATAGGTTCTGGACTCTTCCCTTCCCCCTTCCATTCCCCCCACTCTCCCCGCGGTCATGGCCAGTCTCTTCTTCTCTACTCTTTCCCTCTCTCTACCTTTCTCTGCCTCTACTACCCTCTTACTCCCCTCCCCATGCCCCGAATCAACTCTATTCTTTACTATACTGTCCTGTGGCTGTTCCTTCAGGGGAAAGCAATGCCTTGGAATGGGCCCACCCAGGCACCTTCTTCCCCCATACCTCATCACACCCCCATAGAGCATAGGAAATTGCAGGTATGGCAAGGTGGAAGACTCCACCCAAGTCATTAAGGTCCAATTGTGGCAAACACTTAAAGTCTATTTCACCTATTCAAGGCTGGAGGAAGGGCACAATATGCAGAGGACCTGGTGCAGACTCATGCACTCTACTTCAGTCTCTATGAGTTTATATAAGATTTCACATGTTGATTTAGAGGGCCTTGTTATCTTGGTATCCTCTATTCCCTCTGGCTCTTAAACTCATTCCACCTCCTTCTCTTTATGGTTCTCTGAGCCCTGCGCATATGGATTTGATGGAGACATCCCATTTAGGGCTAAGTGTTCCAAGGTTTCTCACTCTGTAATGTCTGGATGTGGGTTTCTATATTTGTCACCATAAGCTACAGAAAGATGTTTCTCTAGTGATGGCTGACCAAGACACTGACCTATATGTGTAACAGAATGTCATTAGTAGTTCTTCTGTCAGTACATATTTCATGCTTTGTTTTTGTATTTGGTTTCTATACAGTATTTGATTTTAGCATAGGTTCTGGGCTATCTATCTCTGGTTGTTTGTTACCCAAGCCATGTCAGGTATGGGTTCCATCTCATGTTCTGGCCCTTAAGTCAAATCATTTTCTTATTTGTTAATTACCTCCACAAGCAGCAAAACACCATTGTAGATAAAGGATTTGTGGATAGACTTGTATTTATGGTTCTCTTTTAGTGATGTGAAGAGTATTTTCCTGTAGCAAAGATTCTAGAATGTAGGAGTGAAGATTCTATGCAATGAGACTTTAAATGTCTGTCCCAGCTCTGCATAAAGGCACAGAGAACTTATATTTGTTATGAAGGCTAAGGTCCTCACTTACTCTTGTTCCCAACTAGCTATTATAACTTAAATAAGCTCATACACACACACACACACACACACACACACACACACAAACGTGTGTATGTCTGTGTGTGTGTATCCTACTAGTCAGTGAGTTACCTATCCTTCAGTCCTGGCCTGCCTCTTCCTCCACATCTCAATGACAAATCATCCCACTTATCACTTTCCCAGAGTTCTATCTCTCCCACTGAAGTCCTGCCTATTTGATTCTGCTTTACTATAAGCCATCTGCTTTTTATTAAAAACCAATCAGAATTTGGGAGCAGAAGTTTTTGCAGAATACCCAGGTAGAAGATGATCCAATAAAAATAACAAAAGTCCCATCTGCATTCAACTCTCTGAAGAGCACAGAAATCAGCCTTTGAATAACAGAAAAACAATTTTACACAGTGCACAATATTAACCGAACAGCTTTATGTAGGCACCAGCTTGACTTCTCCATGTTCAATGAGTTCTGTAAATGTTCAGCAATGCCACATAGCTTTTAGACTGTATAGATTATCTTGGAAATAGTCAGAGTTGGGGGAATTTCCATGGGACTACTTTGTCCAACACCTCAATTAGATATAACCCAGTCCTGATACTGGAAGTTTCCTTTGGTGAAAAAGAGATGGATATTTGGGACTCTCCCCAATATTTGGTGGTTTCATCTAGATCATCTTTTTTTTTCTCATTTCTATATTAGATCATCTTCACATGTGTATATATTTTAGGGGATTTCTATTGTGTTAGGCTTACATACTCCTCCTTTAATGGCCTTTAATTTTATCTGTCTCTCCTCATATTTCTTCTTTACTCCTCTCTTCCCCACTACCCACTTATTCCCCCTTCCATCCCTCCATCTATTCATAACTTTCTATTCCATTCCCCTTTCCTGACAAAATCGATCTGCCCCTACCTAGTCTCTTACTCTATGTTTATTCTGTGGTTATATGGAATGTAACTTAGTCATTTTTTGATTAACATCTAATATCTGCATATAAGAAAATATATAACATATTTGTCTTTCTGGTTCTGAATACCTCACTTAGGATGTTTTATTTTTCCTGTGCCAATGAATCCACGATTTTCCTCACTTTCTCTTCCATAAGAAATTTCAGTGTGTCTTGTTTTATGTTGAGGTCTTTGATTCATGTAAAGTTGACTTTTGTGCAGAATGATGAGGTGAATTCACTTGCATTCTTATATGTGCAGACATCCAGTTTCACCAGCACCATTTACTAAAGAAACTCTTTTTTCCAGTATGTATTTCTTATTTCTTCATAAAAAGATTGTTTACAGGTGTGAGGATTTATGTCTGGATCTTCAATTTGATTCCATTTATCAGTGTCTGTTTTTATGTGACCAACACCTACTTTTTATTACTACATCTCTGTGGAAAAACTTGGTATTGGAAGTGGTGATACCTCTAGCAGTTCTTTTATTATGAAGTATATTTTTAGTTATCTTTGGAGTTTGCATTTTACAGATCAAGCTGAGAATTGTTCTTTCAAGATCTGTGAAGAATTGTGTTGTCGTTTTAATGGAGTTACACCCAATATCTAGATTGCTTTTAGTAAAATACCCATTTTTACTATGTTGATCCTACATATCCATGAACATAGACGATCTTTATATCTTCTGAAATCTTCTCCAGTTTGTTTCTTCAAATTCTGGAAGTTTTTATTATATGAGTCTTCTACTTCTAAGGTTACAGTTACCCAGGATATTTGCATTATTTGAGGCTACAGTCAAAATTTTTGTTTCCCTGATTTCTTTCCCAGAATGTCATTTGGATATAGAAGAGCTACTAATTTTTCTGAATAAATTGTTTTTAATTCAACTAATTTTGAGAAAAATGTTTTCCAACTGTAAAATTAAAAACCATAGCTCAATATATTTAGATATAGCCTGCCCTAAATTAAGATATTTTAATCGCCTGATTACTGGTTTTTGAGAATAAGCTACAGACGCCACTCATCCATGTACTTTGCTGTTAAGCAAACATGACAGGTCCAGTGTGCAGCCTTGTTTAGTATGCTAAGTGTATTCAATGAATTTTACTGTTAGATACTTTCCATTGGAATGAAATTCCCTATCTTAAACCAAGAAGAATCCTTATTTCCAAACAGCTTTATATAACTTGCTCCCTCCTGACGACAAAGGGGAAAACAAAATGCATTTCCAAAACTAAAGCCATTTTTACAGGAACACTGAACCAGATAAAGAATGAAATGACAAAATAAATATGTGTACAATATATTGTTACTGGTTAGTTAATGTTGTAAATGTTAAAAGTATTATGGTCTTCACATCAATGGAATTCCTTAAATCTTGAGAATTCCATTTTTTTTACTACATATTTTTTTGAGATTTTTGTTTAATTACTAAATTAATTCTCTTTGCTCCCTCCAAAACCTCCCATACACCTCTACCCACTCTCTTTAAAAGTCATGGCCTCTTTTTTAAATTAATTGCTATTGAAAGAACATTTGTATGTGTAGATGCACATGTATTCTTAAATATAACCACCTCAAGTCATATAATGTTACTTGTATGTATGTGTTCAGGGCTGGCCTTTTGGCACTAGAAAACAAATTGATGTGCTCTTCCCTAGGTAAAACTACCTCTTAGCTTTCCCAGCTTTCTTCAGGTGCCTATAGTAATTTTGTGCTCAGGTAAGGCTCATGGGCTTTTCTACTTCCACTTTGGCATGAACAAATTGTCATCCGTTTTCAGATCAGTTTTCAGTAGTCATGTTGGTGAGAATTTATGTGTAAGGCTTTGGTATAGCTAGGAAAAAAATCTCACAGAAAATTCCTTGGTCTTCTGGCTCTTACAATATTTTTGCTCCGACTTCTATGATGTTCCCTTAGCCTTAGGTATGGGACGGTTTTATAGGTGAATCCATTGACCTGAGTGGTCTTTAACTGTTGTAATGAAGAGCTTCCTCAATGAGGATTGATTACACTTAACTGTCGATATAATGGCAAATATTTATAAATTGTTAGTGATTATGCTTGTTGAATAAATTGTGCTTGTAGATTATGCTTTAGAATGTGTTCTATCGTATTTCAGACAGACAGTTAAATTTGAATTACAGTTTGAAATAGGAAATAAATATAAAACATATCTAGAAATATGATAGACCAGCAGATAGGATTGTGATAAACCTTAATGTGTAACACAAATAAGGAATATAATATTCATGAAAGGATGTATATATACAAACTGCTTAAGAGCAAACAGAATACATAAAAGTACTTTATATAAATATGAAAATTAGTGAGTGGGGAGCAAGACTGAGATGACCCCCAGCCCAGCGCAACATGGGCCCAAGGTATATACATCACACCTGCGATGACCCCTGCCAGGTTCCACACAGATCAGGCAAGAGATGACCCCAGGAACCTCAAGGTTCTAGGGGCCATTAATATAAGCCAATTAAGTGCTGGTAAAACGGAAGGAAAAAGAAGCAGAAGGTTATGGGCACAATGAAGAGACTTGAGGGTAGTGAGGAACAACCTGATGTGAGTAGCCAGCCAAGAATGCCAGAGAAGTTGGTTATAATGCCCTGGTGTGTGCTGCCACTGTGGGCCATGTCTGAGTCTGTGGTCTTGCAGCAGAGGGGCTCTGTTACCATCAGGTGACGATCTTGGTTTTGGTGGCTGCCAGGAACCATGTTGATGTCTGAGAAATCTGGAGATCAGGTCCCTCCCTCACCTCACTTGGAAAGCACAATAGAGTTGGCCCTGATTGCTGGGACTGTGGGTGAACTGACCTCAATGGTGTGAACATGGGAAAACTGACTCTGCATTTAATTAAGATGGTTAGAGACTGTGGTGTTCCTTAGAATCTCCACACTTAGTTAAGATTGATGGCTGTTAATGAAAAAGATAATTATGAAATTCAACACCACATATAACACAACACAAACACACACACACACAGAACCATACACACACACACATACACACATACACAAATATACACACACACAGGTGCACAAACATGGGCAAGGGGAGGAGTAGACCTTGAGACTGTTGCTCTATTATGTTCATTATAATGAGTTATTGCTCCAGTTATACTCCACCTCATTAAGATAAAGCAGATTTGTCCATTCACTATTATATTTTATGGAGATAAGGAACATGAATTTTGCTTTAAAAATCTTGAAGTGCCTTTTTTCAAAGTTAAGATAAGCCTTTAAAGGTTATGCTGAAATCAGAAAGTTATCTTATGAGGAAGTCTTTTCTGTGATGTAGTCTATTAGGATCTTAATGGAAAATAAATATGTCATTTAACTTACAAACACTTGCATCTCAAAGCACATTTTTTCACAGCTCTTTAATGGATTCTTACTCATTTTCAGAAATACATTAAATATTATGGAATATAATTAACTTAAAATTTGAAACTGATTGACAGAAGTGCACCCCTCTCCCCCATATTATTGTTTTTCTACTATAATAACAATGTAAATAACAAAGGGTATGCTATAATAATTTTCACACTTTGGCAATAAGAGACTTAGAGTTTCTGGAACTGGAAAGTAGTTTTATTCTATTTGTGGGAAATGTTTATATTTAGTCTGAAGACAGAACTGAAACTCAAAGGCAAACTCTTAATTTTCACACGACTAATCAAAATATGTAGATGGCCCAATTGATTCCCGAGATTGTGAACACTGGAGAAAATTCCATGAATAGTATAGACAATGCTAACAGGAGGAAGACATAGCCCCCTCTGAGTATTAAAAATGTTGTCATTTTCAATTCCAAAATATTAAAACAAATTGCATTTATCAGTATTTTGAGTAATCACAGTCAACATTAGGTAACTTTCTTAAGCATTTCTCCACACTAGTCCCAGGTGTTTCTCCCCAACGAAGATTATTTTGCTCTTCTAGTAGGCACTATGTGTGCATGCATGCGTGCGTGCATGCGTGCGTGCGTGTGTGTGTGTGTGTGCGTGTGTGCATGTGTGCGTGCATGCATGCATGTGTGCATGCGTGTGTGTGTTTGTGCGTGCCTGTGTGTGCGTGTGTGCATGCATGTGTGTGTGCGCGTGCATGTGTGTGTGCGCATGTGTGCGTGTGTGTGCGTGCCTGTGTGTGTGTGTGTGTGTGCGCGTGCGCGCGTGTGTGTGTGTGTGTGTGTGTGTGTGAGTGCGTGCCTGCACCCCTGCAATTTCCCTTGAGTATGTGAAGCTCACCTTTCGATTTTACTCAAGTACTGCAAAAAACTTCTAACCTCTTCATGTTTTATGTAGCTTTTGAAAAAATCAGTCAGTTTTCCATGAAACAAACGTCACTTTAGGCTGTATTTAACATTTCAAATGGAATTCTCTCCTCCTCCCAAGCTGACTTCCATTTGATACTCCTTCTGACTTTTTTTTTTTAATTATCCCACATAGTTCACAGGTTTGTCCTTGTTAACTTTCTTAATTTAAACTTTTAAATTTTAACCAATTTTTCACCTCTGAGACACTGCATTTTAATAGCTTCCTATTCTTAACAACTTTACTTCTGTAAACTTCCAAACACATTGTAACTCAGATTTAACACCAGGAAGGGAGACACACATCATTTGTAGTTGAGGGTTAATTTAATAATTTGTGTTTCATAAGAAAATCTAGCCTAGAATTACTATTAGTTTATATTGACATAGAGCTAATGGTGCAAAATTCATTTAAATTAGAAAAACAAAATATAATATCAGTCTGAATTTATTTTTATAAAATTTACTTTAAAATGTATCGTTAATTTGGCTATATTTCATCACTGGTTAGATTTGTTAAGATACTAGCATGTCTATAATCTATGTTTTAAAAGAAGAGTAGCTTGAGAAAATAAAATATGTTTCTAGTATATAACTTGTTTCTCTAGTTCTTTCTCATTTGGATGGTGGAATATTTCCCTTATCCACTTCTACAAGCAGGAATGCTAGCAAAAGAGACAAAATAATATGGATATCTTTACATTTTATGCAAAATTTAACATATAAAACCTTTGAAGAAAGGAACTTTCAGACAAATAATGAATATTTCAAGAAACAATAAGGCAGAAAAATACTTTGGCAGAAGGTGAAGTGTATATTCTCAAACTCAAAGGAGGACATTATGAAATCTGCACAGACCAGCTCCTATATTTGATAAGGTGGTCTACATGGCACACTAGCAGCTATCACTGTCAGCATTCACTGAAATCTGCACATACAAAGTTTTCATCAGCACCAGCAGAGCAAGTAAACCCTGTGTGGCCCATGCATGAAACAGTCAGAGATCTAGGACTAGCTTAGGTGAATGGCGAGGCCAGGAGCACCACCTCTGAAATACGAGAAAGAAGTTCAAAGTTGTCTAATTAGCTACCAGATTGTAATGATAAATCCATAGCATAAAAAGTTTTACACCTGAATATTGATTGGGATAAATTTCTTCTTGCAGTATTGTTCTCAAGAACAGATAGTACAAAGAAAAATCAGAAACAAATAGTCCCCTGAATTATTACAAGTGTGCCTTCATTCTAGTACACATTTGACCATTGCAAACGTTTTGTTGATAATTCATCACTTGATATTTAGGTGATATTTTTGGCCATGTAATTAGGCTCATGTCCTCAAGGGGGCACTTGAATATAAGGCAAATCAATTCACAGGCCCAGTTTCAAAGCATTGTAGGAAAATGTTTAATTTTACCAAGCAAAACATTTATTTTGACATTTTCCACATGCAAAGCCTGTGGTCTTCCAATACACTTCTGAGAACTACAGTTCTCTGTGTGTAAAATGTTAGATGTTCTCCTGTGTAAGTAAACCACATTCTTCCCCATCACAGAAAATTGTTCTACACTAAAATGGGCCTTGTTTTAGCATTAGATGTGGGATAGGTATATGCAGTTTGTTAGGAGTAAACAAAATAAAAAATGAGAACTGACTGACTCTAAAAAGTCATTTCCCACAATGCTTTGTATTTCCAATGCTTATATTTTAATAAACTAGGGGTGTTGTGGAATAACTCAATCAACTTAATATTCTCTACTCGGGGATATTCAATGTACCCAGCAACCAGTCACTGGTAAACATCGGTGAAATAGAGAGTAGCTAGCCAACTTTAGGTTTAATTATGTTTAAGGAAGACAAGACAGATATATGACCATGCTTGCTCAGTTAGTCAACAGGGTCTCCAAGGAGGGAGTGAGGATTAAAGAATGAAAAGACAATTAGACAACAGTACAGTATTGCTCCAGCAATTAAGTGGGTTTACTTTTTTCCAGTCTGCTTTTATATCATTCTAGGAACATGAAAATAATATGGCGAGTTATAAGACATAAAGTAGTCAAGAATCAAACAAGGCATAAACAAAGCAGTCAAGGAACAAGCAAGGCATAAACATGGCCCCATGGTATTCAGGGACTTATCAAGATGATCGAGATCTTGAGTCTACTACTTTGTCCAAGTCCAATGTGAAATTCATGCCTGAGCTTACTTCCTTGTCCTAGCCCAGTGTCAAGTTCTAACCAAAATCATTGAAACAGCACCAAGAGCTCTCTACAGAAATGAAGAAATGTTGCACAGTTGGCTTCATAATATCTTACTAGATGACTGCCAATATGGCTTTGAACAAAAAATACTTTTATAAAATAAGAGTAGATGACCTCTTGAAAAATAAAGAATACCCAAAAGAAAAATCTCATTTTCTATGGGAGAAGAGGATGGTTATAACTCTAAACAAATATCTCTACAAAGGAAGCATTTTGTGTTTTACATTCATGTCACAGGGTTTTCTCTGTCCAATAACATTAATGCAGAGGAGGCATGTGATTGGACAGGGAAAAGGGAGGCAGAGCTAAGAGTTGCAGAGACACAGAGCATCTCAGAGCAGGAAGAGGAAGGAAGAAAGCTGCGGACGAGTACTCAAGTGGCATTTACCAGCCACAAGTAGCTATTATTTCACAAGGTTAGAAATATTGGGATAAAGCTTTTTTGTTTGTTTGGTTTGGTTTTTTGTTTTTTGTTTTTCAAGACAGGGTTTCTCTGTGTAGCTCTGGCTGTCCTGGAACTCACTCTGTAGACCAGGCTGGCCTCGAACTCAGATATCTCCCTGCCTCTGCCTCCCAAGTGCTGGGATTAGGGATAAAGCGTTTTATCATTATCAATTGGCTCTGAAATTATTTTACTGGTATCTTGTAAATTGTAATTCTACTAATACATAAGCCTGATTGGCTAATTAAGATTTAAGAGTCTTGACTACCAGTAATTAAGTGTAGAGATGGCTGACCGTGGGTTGTGTGGTAGTGAGAGGAACTTGGGGGCCCCGTCCAGATTTGGCCCTGTGGTCCAGTGTGGCTGGAGAGTAGGTGGGCCTGCAAGAGTGCGGAAGCATGATCAGGTACCACAGAGAGGTGGTGGCTTCATTTTTTTTAATGCTTCCTGCAACAGATGGTGAAACAACTTGCTGGCTGGGCACGAATCCACTAGAAATTTAATATTATTAGCCGGAAAGTTCGAGTTTTACTTTATTTATTTACTTTTGTTAAGTGAGTAACTGGGTAGTGTTAAAAAAACAAGTCATGTACTCTAACAAGGGAGTTGAAACAAAGAGACTGCTAGCAGAGCTGAGGACCCCTACTGTGGAAAATTACAGGGTGCTCTGAGTTGGGAGAAGATGGAATTTGCCTGCCTCTTAAGGCAGAGGGATTAAATTGTGAATTTAAAATTAGGATTATTTGCTTTTAGGATAAATTTATATTAAGATTCTGTCCAAATCACATGGGAAATTTTGCCTGTCTCAGAATAAGATAAGGAATATTACTCACTGACTCCAGAGTACAGAGTGCAGTGATAATCATTGCCTACTTTGAAAAGGTGTTACTTATCTATGTCTGTGGCTCCAGGTAGAGAGCTCAATAGACAGATATTATACAGGTATTAATAAAATATGTCTGTGGCTCTGGGCAGAGAGACAAATGGAAAGATGGTATAGATTGTTTAACCAGCCACAGGAAGCTCATATTCTGCTAAAGTGGGCTCCACAGGAATCTTGAGTGTCTTTTCCTGCTTGACAAGATAAGAAATGGCACATGCAGTATCTTAGTTTACTGCATTTGTTTTAGATTGTTTCGATTTTCAAAATGGGTGTGATTTTGAGTTTTGTGGTTATATTATTCCTCTAGGAGAGAAGTCTAAATAAAGTTTTTTTCTGGTTACTGTCTCAAGGATATGCTGATTTGGGAGAAAGTTTTTGTCTTTGCATTTTAGAAAAGGTGATTAGTGTCTCTACACTATCCAGAGTAATATGGATCAGACATAATGAAGGGAAACTACCGGAAGAACTAGATTTAAGAGAAACAAACAAAAAAGTTATCTTGATGATACTAAACTTTAGTTTTGAATATTTTTTTTTTCAGACAGGGTTTCTCTTTATAGCCCTGGCTGTCCTGGAACTCACTTTGTAGACCAGGCTGGCCTCGAACTCAGAAATGCATCTGCCTCTGCTTCCCAAGTGCTGGGATTAAAGGCATGCACCACCACTGCCCGGCTCTAAACTTTAGTTTTGAGATTTATATACTGAAGAATATACAGGCTTGGTGAGTCTTATTGTAAGACATGCCTAACTGACCTGCTTGAACTCTAATGTCTTAGACTTTCAGAGAGATCCAGTCAGGACACAGACATCAGAGACTAAATTAATCATTGGAGTGGCCTGATTTGGCCAGCTAACTCCATCATTTTCCCTACCCTTCCTACAACCTCTTCAAAGATATGTCAACACCCATATTCAGCTTGAAGAAGATATGAAGAGCCATTGCCCAGTTACCCGGGCTTTGGGGCTGGAGGTACTTACTCCTTCCTTAATTTTTTTTAAGTTTCATTTTTTATATTAGATATTTTCTTTACTTACATTTAAAATGTTATCCCTTTATCTGATTTACCCCCTGAAAATCACCAAGGGCCTCTTCTCACATTGATGTTGAAAGACCCCCGAAGGGAGACCCTCACTCAAGCACTCAAGCCCCGGGACAGCCGCGGACCCAAGAAGACACTGAGACCGTACTCAAATGTAGAAGGCAAGATTTAATAGAACAACAGCAAGAAAGCACATGGAACATAGACCAGAGCTCTGGGGTCGAAACTCATGCACCTAGTGGTGTAGAGGAGAATCGACGACCAGCCAAAATTTTTCACAGGCTTATATAGTAAAACTCAAGGGGGGAGAACTGGGCAGGGAGAGTACAAGTTTACATCACTAGGGGGGTTCTGCCAAGGGACAAGGGGTTCTGCCAAGGGAATCTACGTAACTAAGGGGTCATGTCCTATCATTTGGCAATGTATCCGGTTCATTTTGAGGTTGTTCCAGGAGGCCCTTATCTCAAGAATGTTCTTGGAACAGTCTTTAGTTGGGAGGGTTCGAACTTTAGGGTGAGGAGTTCAGGAATGCATTCTGGGGTGAAGAGTTTAGGGGTGTTCCGGGAACAATCTCTAGATGGGAGGGGTCGGGCTCTGGGGTGAAGAAGAGTTCAGTAAAAATTTTTATTATGCATTCCCCACTTCTTCTAGAAGATAGTTCTAATCTTAGAACGAGTTTTCAACCTCCTGAAGGACCCGATATTGTTGTCTTAGTACCATAACTTGTACTGCGTTTATCCTTTCTCTAATAAAAGCTACTAACTTATTAAGGATGCATGGGCCAAAAGTAAGCAAAAGCATAAGTGTAATTAAAGGTCCTGCTATAGTGGAGAGGAGAGTGGTGAGCCAAGGGGACTTATTAAACCAGCTTTCAAACCATCCTTGTTGGCTTTCTCTTTCTCTTTTACGTATATCTAGGCGTTCTCTAAGTTTAGCCATAGAATCTTTGATTACTCCTGAATGGTCAACATAAAAACAACATTCTTCTTTTAAGGCAGCACAGAGTCCTCCTTCTTTAAGGAATAATAAGTCTAATCCCCTTCTATTTTGCAGCACCACTTTGGACAGGGAAGTTAAAGATTCTTCTAATTTGGTTATAGACTGTTCTATAGTTCTAAGATCAATATCCATAGCTGCACGTAGTTCTTCATAGTATTGGGGGGTCTTAATTAAGGCAGCGGTTCCTGTACCTACTCCAGCTGCTACTCCCAATCCTAATAGAACTGCCAAAGTTAAGGTAACGGGTTCTCTTTTCCAGCGGACCTGATGTTCAAATTTATCTAAAAAAGAGCTATCATCATGATACAAGAGTCTGGGAATAAGCTGAACCAAAATGCAGAAATCTTTGGAACTATTAAAAACAGACATAGACACACAAGGAGTGAGACCGGTATTGCAAGCCCACACTGTGTCTAGGGGGGGCACTAGATACTGACCACTTTTGCTAGACTGGATGTTCTGGGTCTGATTACAGAGGTGCCCTTTATCCTGAGGTACCCGGCCCAGACAAAGCCCTCTTCCTGAAACTGCTGCTAGAGTCAGCTTTCTGTTTTCTCCCCAAAGGCATTGAGAATGATCTGAAGTAGTATTATAAGTCCTGATCTGAGCTATTCCTTCATAATAAGAGGGGCTAGAGGCATAGCATAACCAGCATGATTGAGTCATATTAGGGTTAGTTCTATTCAGAACTAAAAAAGCTCCTTGGACTAGACTGACCAGACGGTCCTCTGTTCCTAGGGGCGGTGGGGAAGCCAAGGTAGGCTTTCCTAGGGAGGGTACCACTGTGTTGGGCTGTGGAGTTGGTGGAGCTGGTACAGTCGGGACCTTTGGGGGAGCCAGTACGACTGGGGGGCCCTGTTCTATAAGGACCTTGTTGGGCCCTACGAGTGTCACTGCTGGGTCTCTCACTGTCAGTCTGATTGTGAAAATGAACCCAGGATCTCTTAGTGGAATGTATACTCGCCAACCCCACCTATTTCCTTTAAGCCAACTTAGACGGTGTTGTTTTCCGTTCTCGGTGAACCTTATACGTAGGGGGTTGCAGTATTTACCTTTGCATGGTTTACCACAAAAGTAATCTGATGCCCCCCCGCATTCTTGTTGAAGCCTCTTGTTCTGACCCTGACCAGGGCAAACATAAAAATGTGCAGCTCTAAGATTAGCTCGGTAGAATTGCCCCGAACACCCATATGTGCTCCCTATCCCATTTGGGACACACCGCTCCTCAGGGGGTGGGTTGCTAAGATCAGTATGATCTGAGAGGTCCCAATTAGGGGATCCTGCCACTAACTTACAGACGTCAGGCGTGAGATCAGGCCACCAAGTCCAGAGGGGATGGACTGCAGTGGTTGCCCATACAATGTTTCCCTTTTCATTAAGCACCTCCCAGGACTGTTGAATTGGAGCATGAGGGTTAAGATTCCCTAGGTCTAGAGTGGCGCCTGCGACGCAGACGAAGCTTAAGAGGATTGTCAGTGGCTGCCACTGTCCAATTGTCATCGTGGTTTTCTTCATCTTGGCTGGCGGTCCTCTTGACGTGGGAGGCATGGATCCAGGAGGCGATTCCGTCAACTTTTACCGCAGTAGGGGTTGTCAGTAACACCAAATAGGGTCCCTTCCACCGTGGCTCAAGGCTGCCGGTTCGATGCCGCCTGACCAAGACTTTGTCTCCAACTCGGAACCCGTGGGGTACTGCGGTGGTCCCTGGGGTATAGGCTGCTTTCAGTTGGTCCCAAATCTGGGTCCTAATCACTTCTAGGGCCTTTAAATGAATAAGCAAAGAGGAGGGTAAGACAGGGTCAGAGTCGGAAACTAATGTTCCACCAGCTTCCATTAAGGGGGGAGGTCCTCCATACAGAACTTCAAAAGGAGTGAGCCCGAAACGACCAGGGGTGTTTCGGGCTCAGAAGAGCGCAAGAGGAAGGAGAGCCACCCAGTCTTTTCCGCCGGTCTCAATGGCTAATTTAGTCAAGGTCTCTTTTAAGGTCCTATTCATCCTCTCTACCTGTCCTGAGCTTTGAGGGCGGTAAGCACAGTGTAATTTCCAATCGATGCCCAACTGAGTGGCCAAGCCCTGACTTACCTGGGCAACAAAGGCTGGTCCATTGTCGGACCCGATTACCTTAGGGATTCCAAATCTTGGCAGGATTTCTTCAAGGATCTTCTTGGCCACAATCTGGGCAGTCTCTGTTTTAGTGGGAAATGCCTCGACCCATCCTGAAAAGGTGTCTACAAATACTAACAGATACTTGTTACCATACATTCCAGGTTTAACTTCAGTAAAGTCTACCTCCCAATACACTCCAGGATGGTCTCCCCGTTGTCTCTTTCCAGGTTCTCTGTAGGCTTTAGTTGCATTAGTGAATGCACATGGTTTGCAGGAGTCTATAATCTTTTGAGCCACTGACTTCAGGTTGAGGACTTGGTATCGGGAATTTTTAATTAGTCTCATCATTTTTTCAACTCCCAGGTGGGTGAATTGGTGTAGTCCTTTCACAAATTTTATTCCTTCTTCGGGAGTTAATTCTATTTTCCCTTCAAAAAAATATGGGAAGGGATCTCTGGTCCACCATAGCTCTTTTATGTTATATCTCTCGTCCTCAGTGCTTTTGGGCGGATCACCTTTTTCAGTTAAGATCATGGCCCCTTGAGCAACTTGTTTTGCTACTGAGTCTGCCATTCGGTTGCCCCTGGCTACCAAGTCTTCTCCTCTTTGGTGGCCGGGGCAGTGGATGATGGCTACCTTCTTAGGTGCATGTATGGCTTCCAACAGGGCCAGAATTTCTTCTTTGTTTTTAATGTCTTTACCAGCCGAGGTCAATAGCCCTCGCTGCCTGTAGATGGCCCCATGGATGTGTGCGGTAGCAAAAGCATAGCGGCTGTCAGTGTAGATGTTAATGATCTTACCTTTAGCCTCTCGGAGGGCTTGAATAAGCGCTATAAGTTCAGCCTTTTGTGCCGACGTTCCTTCAGGCAAAGCGCTTGCCCAAATTACCTTTTTCCCGTCTACCACCGCAGCTCCAGCCTTTCGCTTCCCCTCTATCAGGAAACTGCTGCCATCCGTGTACCAACTGGGAGCTCCAGGCCAGGGTTGGTCAGTCAGGTCACTTCTGGTTTCAGTTTCTTCAGCGAGGATGTCCATACATTGATGTACTGGGACGGAATCATTTGTTAGAGGGAGAAGGGTAGCTGGGTTGAGGATGGCAGGGGGCGCAAAGGTTACACGCTCATTTAGCAGCAGGCTCTGATAGTGTGTCATTCGGGCATTTGTCATCCATCTGTCAGGTGGCTGCCGCACGATACTTCTAAGGCATGAGGGGCCACAACAGTCACCTGTTGTCCCATTGTCAATTTGTCAGCATCTTTGATCAACAGGGCTACTGCTGCAATAGCTTTCAGACATGTGGGCCATCCACTAGCAACAGGATCTAATTTTTTTGACAAATAGGCTACAGGTCTCTTCCATGGTCCCAGTGCTTGTGTCAACACTCCCCTGGCTACACCCGCTCTCTCGTCCACATATAGGACGAAAGGCTTAGTCAAGTCTGGTAATGCTAGCGCGGGGGCAGTCATTAGAGACGACTTGATAGCCTCAAAAGCTCTTTGGTGTTCTTCTTTCCACTCGAAAGGAACCCCTTCCTTAGTCAAAGGATATAGAGGTGCTGCTAGGGTTGCAAGGCCTGGAATCCAGAGTCTACAAAAGCCAGCAGTCCCCAGAAACTCACGTACCTGCCGTGGGGTAGTTGGCGATGGGATCATCATAACAGTCTTCTTCAGGGCCTCTGTGAGCCATCTTTTGCCCCCTCGGAGGGTATACCCCAGGTAGGTTACCTCAGTTTGACAGATTTGTGCCTTTTTAGCCGAAACTCGATACCCCAAGTCACTCAGTTCTGCGAGGAGCCTCTCAGTTCCCTGGTGACACAGCTCCTTCGAGGCTGCCGCAACCAAGAGATCATCCACATACTGTAGTAGGGTAAGCTGAGGGTTTCGAGCACGAAAAGGCGCGAGATCCCGATGGAGGGCCTCGTCAAACAGGGTGGGGGAATTTTTGAACCCCTGTGGTAGCCTAGTCCAAGTTAGTTGACCAGTCTGTCCACCCTCTGGTTCCCTCCATTCAAAAGCAAACAGGAGCTGACTCTTAGGGTGCAAACGCAGGCAAAAGAAGGCATCTTTTAAGTCCAGAACTGTATACCATGTTCTCTCAGGTGGGAGAGAGCTTAATAAATTGTACGGGTTCGGGACTGTGGGGTGAATGTCCAGGACCCTTTTGTTAACCTCCCGGAGGCCTTGTACCGGGCGATAGTCATTAGTCCCTGGTTTTCGAACCGGCAGAAGTGGTGTATTCCAGGGGGACTGACAGGCCACTAAAACTCCTTGGCCCAGCAACCTCTGGATATGAGGCCGGATGCCTTCTCTAGCTTCCTTGCTCATGGGGTATTGTTTTACCGAAATGGGGGTGGCATCAGCTTTAAGTTCTACCACAACCGGAGGCACTTGTTTAGCCAACCCCATTCCTGCTTGTTCTGCCCAGACATTGGGGAACGCAGTTAGCCAACCTGAAGAGACTGCATTTTTGGGTTGTTCTTCATGCAACCGGTACTCTTCCTCTGTGTTGAGGATAAGGCAGGCAACAGGGGCCTTTCCCCAGCTTACTTGTGGGCCTTCTGAAGTAAATTGGACTTGAGCCTTTAGTTTGGTTAGCAGATCGCGCCCCAAGAGGGGAGCAGGGCACTCAGGTATCACCAGAAAGGAGTGGGTCACTATATTCTTGTCTATCTGAAGAGCTCGTTTGGTCGTCCAGGGGTAAAATTTACTACCAGTGGCTCCAATTACCATGGTCTTTTTGGAGCCCAGCTTGCCTAGGGGGTTAGTGAGTACTGAATGCTCTGCTCCGGTGTCTATCAGGAAGTTGACAGGGGTCCCCTCCACGGACAAAGTTACCCTAGGCTCAGGGAGGGGGTCTGAGCCCCGACTTCCCTAATCATCTTCTAGGGTCAGGACCTTGGATCGCTCCCGCTTTTTAGGGCAATCTCTAGCCCAGTGTCCTTTCTCTTTGCAATAGGCGCATTGGTCTTTTTCCAGTGGTATCTTTCTGCCACCTGGCGGTTTCACTTCCCTGTTGCCCAGGAGCCCTATTTTACCTTTTCCTGACTGTCTATCATTCACAACTGCGGCCAAAATTTTACTCAGATTTCTCTCCTGACGGCGATCCCGTCTATTTTCCCTCTCCTCTATTTCTTTCTTCTCTCTCTCTTGCCTCTCTTCTTCTGTTTCCCTCTTATGATAGACTTTCTCTGCTTCTTTTACTAAATCTTGGAGCGTATGATCTTGGAGCCCCTCCAGCCTTTGCAGCTTTTTCTTAATGTCAGGAGCGGACTGACCAATGAAGGCCATGGCTACAGCGGCTCTCTGCCCCTCTGACAAGGGGTCAAAAGGGGTGTATCTCCTATATGCCTCCATTAGACGCTCAAGGAAGACTGAGGGTGGTTCAGTCTGCCCCTGCAAGACCTCTCTTACCTTAGCCAAATTGGTGGGCCGTCTAGCGGCTCCTCTGAGACCTGCCACTAGAGTCCGGCGATAGACAAGGAGGCGTCCCCTACCTTCCGCGGTGTTGTAGTCCCAGTTGGGGCGGTTCAAGGGAAAAGCCTCGTCCACGAGGTTAGGGAGGGCAGTGGGTGTGCCGTCCTCTCCCAGAACATTTTTTCTCGCCTCCATCAGGATTCTTTTTCTTTCTTCTGTGGTAAAAAGAACCTGCAAAAGCTGCTGACAATCATCCCAAGTGGGTTTATGGGAGAACATAAGTGACTCAAGGAGCCCAGTAAGTCCAGAGGGGTTCTCTGAGAAGGGAGGGTGGTTAGTTTTCCAATTGTATAAATCAGAAGAGGAAAAAGGCCAATACTGTAAAGGAATGAGATCATTAGGTCCTGGTGCTGGCCCTCCTACATGTGCTCTGAGTGGCAAGGCAACTGTTGAGTCTGCCCCCCCTTCCTCCCCGGGGCTTCGGCCTCGGCGACTCCGAGTCCCCCCCGCCGGTCCCTGAGCCCCTCTCGCTACTAGTCCCTGTGGTGGGGCAGCTGCAGGTAGCTGTTGGGGCAAGGGGTAAGGGGGAGGTTGGGAGTCCATCCAGAGGAGGTCGTCAATCTCTGGATAGATCTTGGGGGGTGCTGATGGGCCGGACTTTCCGGCTGCATCAGACTGGGCAACCGCTACCGTCAGCTTCGAAGAGTTTGGGGTCCAAGGTTTGACCCATGGAGGTGGGAATTGGACGAGATTCTGCCAGGTCACAATGTAGGGGATCTGATCAGGGTGACCCCCTTCCTCCTGAAAAACAATTCGCCTGATGGCGGCGATTAGTGACAAGTCAAAAGCACCCTCAGGTGGCCAGCCCACTCCAAACGTTGGCCACTCGGAGGCGCAAAAGGTCTGCCACGGACCCTTTCTGACCTCCACCGACTGGTTGTGGGCTCTGACCCGCACCTCCTTCCAATGCTCCAGAGTCAGAGAAAGGGGAGTGGACACAGATTGTCCCATTTCTAGAAAAACAGTAGTCACAACAAGAGCGGACACGAGACTAAGACAAAAAAGAAACCAGAAACGGCGGCGACTCCGCGTCGACCACAAGCAACTCAAAGAATCAGATGGCCTCTCTAAGGCCGGCCGATTGAGACCCTCTGCACGAGGTGGGACTCGAACCCACGATCCCGTGACCAAACGCGAGGTGGGACTCGAACCCACGGTCTCGCAACAAGGTGCGAGGTGGGACTCAAACCCACGATCTCGCAACAAAACGTGAGGTGGGACTCGAACCCACGATCTCGCAACTGGGCACGAGGTGGGACTCAAACCCACGATCTCGCAACCCCAAATGGTCTCTTGGCCTCCAAAGGGGTCCACCAGGCGTCCCTGGTTCTCCCCTGTTCCTCCTGGGACGTCTCCCAGGGTGAACGGACGGTGGACACCTGGACACATCTATCCTTATCCACCCCACGTTCCCTCTCGGAGCGCGGTCACTGAGCGTCCGCAAAACCGAAACTGCGATCGCACCAAACTTAGAAACAGAACACAGACATCAGACCAAAACAGAACAAAGAATCTTACCTCTAAGTGGGTATAGGACCTCTGGGTGGTCGCGCTGATTCCCGGCCAATGCACCAAATGAAAGACCCCCAAAGGGAGACCCTCACTCAAGCACTCAAGCCCCGGGACAGCCGCGGACCCAAGAAGACACTGAGACCGTACTCAAATGTAGAAGGCAAGATTTAATAGAACAACAGCAAGAAAGCACATGGAACATAGACCAGAGCTCTGGGGTCGAAACTCATGCACCTAGTGGTGTAGAGGAGAATCGACGACCAGCCAAAATTTTTCACAGGCTTATATAGTAAAACTCAAGGGGGGGAACTGGGCAGGGAGAGTACAAGTTTACATCACTAGGGGGGTTCTGCCAAGGGACAAGGGGTTCTGCCAAGGGAATCTACGTAACTAAGGGGTCATGTCCTATCATTTGGCAATGTATCCGGTTCATTTTGAGGTTGTTCCAGGAGGCCCTTATCTCAAGAATGTTCTTGGAACAGTCTTTAGTTGGGAGGGTTCGAACTCTAGGGTGAGGAGTTCAGGAATGCATTCTGGGGTGAAGAGTTTAGGAGTGTTCCGGGAACAATCTCTAGATGGGAGGGGTCAGGCTCTGGGGTGAAGAAGAGTTCAGTAAAAATTTTTATTCTTCATTGTCTAACGAGGCCATCCTCTGCTACATATGGGGCTGGAGCCATGGGGTACTCCCTGTGTACTCTTTGGTTGATGGTTTAGTCGCTGGGAATTCTGAGGAGTCTGGTTGGTTCATATTGTTGTTCCTCCTATGGGGATGCAAACACCTTCAGCTCCTTCAGTCCTTTCTCTAACTCCTCCATTGGGAAATCTGTGCACAGTCAAATGGTTGGCTGTGAGCATCTACCTCTGTATTTGTCAGGCTCTGGCAGAGCCTCTCAAAAGACAAGTATATCAGATTCCTGTCACCAAGCAATTCTTGGTATCCACAATAGTGTCTTTGGTAACTGTATATCGGATGCATCAACAGGTGGCACAGTCTCTGAATGCCTTCTCCTTAAGTACCTGCTCCACACTTTGTCTCTGTTTCTCTTTGCTTAGGTATTTTGTTCCTACCTGGAAAAAGGACCAAAGCACCACAATTTGGTATTCCTGCTTCTTGTACTTCATTTGGTCTGTCTGTGAATTGTATCTTAAGTATTCCAAAATTTTAGGTTAATGACTTATCAGTGAGTGCATACCATTTGTGTTCTTTTGTGACTGGGTTACTTCACTCAGGATGGTATTTTCTAGTTTCTTCCATTTGCTTAAGAATTTCTTGAAGTCATTGTTTTTAATAACTGAGTAGAATTCCATTGTGTAAATGTACCACACATTTTGTTTCCATTCCACTGTTGAAGAATGTCTAGGTTCTTTCCAACTTCTGGCTATTATAAATAAGACTGCTGTGAACATAGTAGAGCATTCCTGATCTTTCCAAGACTTTTATCATGAAAGGGTGTTGGATTTTGTCAAATGATCATGTGGTCTTTATCTTGTAGTTTGTTTTCATAGTGGATTACATTGATGGTAATCCACTTAACCTGCTTCCTTGGGATGAAGTCTACTTAATCATGGTGAATGATCTTTTTTGTTGTGCTCTTGGATTCTGTTTGTGAAAATTTTATTGGGAATTTTTGCATTGATATTCATAAGGGAAATTGGTCTGAAGTTCTCTTTCTTTGTTGTGTCTTTGGTTTAAGTATAAACGTAATTTTGGCTTTATAGAAGGAATTCGGTAGAGATCCTTCTGTTTCTAGTTTGTGGAATATTTGGAAGAGTATTAGTATCAGATCTTCCTTGAAGGTCTGATAGAATTGTGCACTAAACCCATTTGGTCCTGGGCTTTCTTTGGCTAGGAGTCTTTTAATGACTGCTTCTATTTCTTTAGTTGTTATGGGATTGTTTAGATAGTTTATCTATTCCTGATTTAACTTTGGTACCTGGTATCTGTCTAGAAAATTGTTCATTTCATCCAGATTTTCCAGTTGTGTTTTCCAGTTTTTGTACAGGATCTGATGGTTTTTTGAATTTCCTCAGTTTCTTTTGTTATGTCTTCTTTTTCATTTTTGATTGTGTTAATTTGGATACTCTCTCTATGCCCTTAGTCTGACTAAGGATTTAATCTATCTTGTTGATTTTCTCAAAGAACCAGCTTCTGGTTTTGTTGATTCTTTGTTTAGTTCTTTTTGTTTCTACTTGGTTGATTTAATCCCTGAGTTTGATTATTTCCTGCTGTCTACTCCTCTTGGGTGTATTTGCTTCTTTTCGTTCTAGAGCTTTCAGATGTGCTGTTAAGCTGATAGTGTATGTTCTCTCTAGTTTCTTTTTGGAGTCACTCAATGCTGAGTTTTCCTGTTATCACTGCTTTCATTGTGTCCCTTAAGTTTAAGTATGTTGTGCCTTCATTTTTGTTATGGAATATCTTGGTTTCTCCATAATTGGTAATTGAGAGTTTCGCTGGGTATAGTAGCCTGGGCTGACATTTGTGTTCTCTTACAGACTGAATGACTTCTGCCCAGAATCTTATAGCTTTTATAGCCTCTGTTGAGATGTCTGGTGCAATTCTGATAGGTCTTCCTTTGTATATTACTTGACATTTTTCCCTTACTGCTCTTAATATTCTTTCTTTGTTTTGTACATTTGGTGTTTTGACTATTATGTGACAGGAGGAATTTCATTTCTGGTCCAGTCTATTTGGATTTCTGTTGGCTTCTTGTATGTTCATGGGCATCTCTTTCTTTAGGTTAGGGAAGTTTTCTTCTATAATTTCATTGAAGATTTTTACTGGTCCTTTAAGTTGGGATTCTTTGCTTTCTTCTATGTCTATTATCCTTAGGTTTGGTCTTTTCATTGTGTCCTGGATTTCCTGGATGTTTTGGGTTAGGAGCTTTTTGCATTTTCCATTTCCTTTGATCGTTGTTTCAATGTTTTCTATGATATCTTCTGCCCCAAAGATTCTCTCTTCTATCTCTTGTATTCTGTTGATGATGCTTGCATCTATCACTCCTGATCTCTTTCCTAGGTTTTCTATCTCTAGGGTTGTCTCACTATATGATTTCTTTCTTGGTTCTATTTTCAGTTTTAGATCCTCGTTTTGTTCAATCCCTTCACCTGCAATTCTTTAAGGGGTTTTTGTATTTCCTCTTTAAGGGCTTTTACCCATTTACCTCTGTTTTCCTGTATTTAATTATGGGAGGTATTTATATCCTTCTTAAAGTCCTCTATCATCATCATGAGATGTGATTTTAAATCTGAATCTTGCTTTTCTGATGTGTTAGGCTATCTACCAGGTGCTGAGCTGAGAGAACTGGGTTCTGATGCTGCCTAGTGGCCTTGGTTTCTGTTGGTAAAGTTCTTGCAACTTGCCTGTCACTGTCTGGTTTTCTGTGGTGTTAGTTGGTCTTCCTGTCTCTGACTGGAATTTGTCCCTGCTGTGGGCCTACAAGCCTGTGATTTTAGGTGTGTCATCACTCCTAGACAGACCAGCTTTCTTTTGTGAGAGGTTTGGGTACAGAGGGCTGTGAGACAGCCTCAGTTCCTGACTACAGATGGAGAACAGAAGGATCCTGTCCCCAGCTGCTCCACTATTGCTGTGTCCTGTGTACTCCTGGAAGGTCCCACTTGGACAGTTATTGGAGAGAAAGTGATGATCTCACCTCTGAGCTTAGTAATGAGAACACCCTGGGAGACCTGCTCTTTCCTAGTGGGATTTGAGTGTGGAGAGCTATAGAGCAGCCTTAGCTCCCAGGTGCAAATGGAGAGCATAAGGCCGAGGTGGTTATTCTAAGGTTGCCCTTCTGAGAAATGTAGAAGTGGTCATAATTAGAATAGGGAGGAAACAGCTAGAATTGATTGTGTAGACATAATCTTATTTGGTAGAAACCTTTATAATTGTTACTATGTTGAAATCATAATTTCTTATTTGGTACAGGATTTATTTTGGTAAATTCTGTATCAAATCAAAATCAAGCAAAATCAAGATTTTCGTTGGCATAAATTTCTTCTATTTATAGAAAAAATTTAAAGGAGCAAGGCTTAGATCCAGTCCTTCTAGAACTGTTATTACAAACTGATCTGAGATGTTAAAGCCTGCAAGTTAAGACCAAATAGCAAATTCATGTCTCTGAGTTTATTGTTAGGGTGTTTTTAGATAATTTAATTAGAAATTGATTTGAATAGTTAATGGACAACAATCAGATTACTTTATATAGATTGCTGGTTTTCAAAAATGTTAGAAATCCACAGAATATGACATTTAATGTTTTTTATTCACTTGTTGTTGAGATATTTCTGCTCCTAGCACCTCCCCATTCATTGATTCAAAGATACAGCTATCCCGGGGCCTAGCAAACACAGAAGTGGATGCTCACAGTCAGCTAATGGATGGATCACAGGGCTCCCAATGGAGGAGCTAGAGAAAGTACCCAAGGAGCTAAAGGGAACTGCAACCCTATAGGTGGAACAACATTATGAACTAACCAGTACCCCGGAGCTCTTGACTCTAGCTGCATATGTATCAAAAGATGGCCTAGTTGGCCATCACTGGAAAGAGAGGCCCATTGGACACGCAAACTTTATATGCCCCAGTACAGGGGAACGCCAGGGCCAAAAAGGGGGAGTGGGTGGGTAGGGGAGTGGGGGTGGGTGGCTATGGGGGACTTTTGGTATAGCATTGGAAATGTAAATGAGCTAAATACCTAATAAAAAATGGAAAAGGAAAAAAAAAAGATACAGCTGTGTATCTCTACCTCCAGATGAGGTGGTACATTGTAGCTAGGTGGCCACTGGGCAGAAAGTATATATTTCTCCTGCAGACCTATACCATTCTTGAGAGGGCACAAGTTACAGGTTAGGAGAGCTTAGTTTTGCCAAGACAGAATAAGCTAGTCTTTAATTTACTCTTTCTCTAGGTCTGTCAGATGATCCTGGGCCATCATCAGACTGAAGACTGATACTCCAACTTATAGATATATAGAAGGATGGATCTAGCTTTGTGATAGTCTTACCTAGCATGCACAGGACTCTAAATTAAATCTGTAGCACACGATTTAAAAATTGAAAATAAGACATATAAATGAGTAAATTATTTCCTGGTATCACACACTATGTATTCCTTTAAATGTTTGCTCCAAACTACTCAAAAAAACAAACAAACAAACAAAAAAACCCAGATTCCATTGAGAGTGAAATAAGAGAAAGAAAACAACTAGCTCTTCATGTACAGAGAATATAGGAAAACTCCATTAAATGAAATACACAAGCATAATCCTTTCAATTCATTTCATTTTACCCATTCATTTTGGCCAGGAAGCATATAACTGCAAAAGTAATTGCTTTGGACATTAAAACTTTATATTATGGCTTTTTGACCCATTGCTCCCTCTAAAATACTGATTCTGTAATAGCTCTAAAATTTTGAATTACTTCAACAGTATGAATCTCCAGGAAATACTCGTTTCTAACAGAAAGTAATTAGACCTCGAGGCTTATAACATTGGAGATCTTAGTAACTGAACATACATTGCCTGAGTTGCCAGTATTAGGTTTTATACACAGACTTAACTTTTATCTTAAGAATAATAGAACTACTGGCTAACCTTAGTTCAGACATTTGGTGTTTACAAAACTAATGATATTTTAAACTGAAATATGTATAAATACAATGGTATACTGTACAACTTCCTAGGATAGCACTCTAGGGGCTGTTTCTCTAAGTTTTATTTTACTCATGTTCGAAGGAAAGATAAAGTCTTGAAGCACCAGTTAATTGGATGTCAAGATATCAAACAATAGGACTGATAACCATTCAGTGAGCTGCCTTCTTTTCAGAACTTGTGTTGGATAAATGATCAGTGAACTTTATAGTATTGGGATTTCTGTCTCCTCTTAACCTTTACATCCTGTGGATTCATTTCAAAGGAAGCTCCCTGTACCAAGCAGAGATTAAAGGAAAGATTAGAAAATGATACCGAATGTTAGCGTTACACTGGTAAAATATATCAGCAGTCTAAACTGGCCAGTTAATCATATAATATAGACCTCAGTTAAGGTGCTTCATACAAATAAAGGTAACAATTGTAGAATATTACTTTTGCATGAGAATATACAAATAAATTTCAAGAAAATTATAATGGAAAATATCTCTATGCATGCCTATGTTAACTGTACACTTATATCTCAAATATTAACTACAATATATGATGATATTTTTGTTTGTAATAACACTAGACATGCTTGTTATATTGTCCAAGGAAAATGCAATTTGGAGGATGCTTCATGATGTCAAAGTTTGATATAATGGTTAAAGAATGTATGACACAATCAACACAGAAAAAATTACAAGTTTGCATGAGAATTTACAAATAAACTAAACAGAGATTTTGAAATAAAAATATAAATGATGGATTGTTTTTATTTCTCTGAGTTAACAATTTCTAAATGTGAACAATCATGACGATGAAGAGAATTGGAAATCTGTAAGCGAAAAGAGAGCAGCTCAGGTGTTGAGCACAGCTCACTATTTATGAGAAGAATATGTCAGGTGACAAAAGAAGTAGAGATGTGAGCTGAGCTGTATAAGTACCCTAGAAAATCAAGAACTCTCAGTTGTCAAATATTCAAGACACTTGAGAAAACTGATAAATAACATCTGATAGACCTTTGTTCTCCTAAAAGTAATAGCATTTCTGGCATTGACCTGGTACAACAATAAACCTCTCCAAACCTTGATATCCCTGCTTGCCCAATAACTTATTTTATGTACACAAAGATTATTTTCATGTGTATTGAAATTTTTTTCTGACAAATTAAAGTTACCATAGAAAAAAATGAATTGATAAGAATCTGGGATTGGGTTACTATGAGAAAGTCCAAATATGGTCACACTGAAAAACTGGAAGACTTAAACAAGAACAGTTAAAATGACTGGGAGTTACATCTATCTTCCTCCTGACCATCTACAATCATTCATTCCTCACACACACAAAGACATACTCACAACCAAAGTCCATGTCCTCAGTAAAGAAAGCAAGGCCTCCTTCAGCTGATGTTTGGACAGTCATGTTAGACATATTTGTGTAGTTTCTGATATTGCTAGGAGATACCATCTCATAGCAAACTTTCTGATAACCTGGCTCTCACGTGCCATCTACTCCTCTTCTCTCTTCCGCAATGCTCCTTGAGCCTAAAGTATGATAATATTTTGTGACCTAAACAACTCCAATGGGCTTGCCAAAGTGGACAGGAAAAAATCCCATGAAACGTCAACCATATACAACTAGTTCAACAATAGAAGAAACTTGGGAGCAGAGGAGGTAGCCTTTACCAGGAAAGAGAACTCCAATTGTTTGTTCAGTGCCAAACAGTCAAACTGAAAACATATGGGCAGAGAACAGTTTTACTTAGAAGACTGTTTGTGTGTGTGTGTGCCCGTGCACGCTTGTGCACGTGCATGTGTGTACATAAATGTGCACATGTACATGTATACATTAACAACTAGTAATAAAAGAGGCCATGGATTTGAAGAGATTGGAGAGAAGTGATAGGAGAGCTTGGCTGGAGGAAAGAGAAGAGAGAGATAGTGCAATTGTATTTCCTATCAAAAACTTAGAACAAAAGAATTTGTTGAAACTTTCAAACTGTCAAAAAGGTCGATATGGTGAAGGAAGAAGAACTTACTGGATTTGCATGAGTGCAGTGAATGGACGGTACATTCACATATGAAACAAAAGCATACAGAAGTAAGTAAATTGAAAGGGGAATAAAATAACTTATTTTTAGCAGTTGGAGTTTCGGACTTGACAATTCAGTGATAGAAAGTGGAAGACTGATGTTTAGGCTTCATGAATCCATATACATTAAACTCCAGGACTGCTACTGCCCGTCTCTTCTTCATTTGTCTAGAGTCATTTGCAAACAGCTTCCTAAAACACCAATTATGTTTTAGAATTGACAACTTTTAGAAAACAGTCTTGGACTCTCCTGTTCCATGGGCCTCACTCAACAAACTGTGTACTTTATTTCTCCTAATATACTAAGACAAAGAAAGTGAGAACCCAGTCTCAGGCACAGGCATTGAAAGTGTCTGATCTAAATAAGTACTTGTGAAAAAGTTCATTTTTATAAGAATGTGTCTCTGAGACCTCTACTTGTTTTCAGATTCTCTAACCAAAATTACATGTGATTTTACCGAAAAATATTTTAGTTTTTTGGTAGGATTTCTGAATTAAAGTGAATCAAAATATGTGTGAAAGATGAATATATGAGAATATATGAGAGCTAAAAGTGAAGAAACACAAAACATGTTTTCTATTAAAGTAAATAGAAAAGAAGAAGTAGAAAGCCCTTATAAGGTGAATCTTTTAGCCTCTACTATGAAACAGGTAAAAATTTAAGTGTATTAAATATAAGCTAATTCAAAATCAATCACAGGAAGAGTAGCTGTAAAGGCATTACACTGAATTTCTTGATTTGAGAGTCATGTGAGTGGCACCATATCTCAAAGCTAGAAAGCCAAGTAGCATCTTTTTTTTTATGTTTTCATTACTTTATTAGATATAGGATATTTAATACTCTCATTTTCTCTGAATTTCTAACATTATTTATGAGAAAATTAAATATTTCATGTTTTATAAAATTGCTCCTGCTAATAATGCTCTAAGAAAATCTTCAATAAGATTTGAGAATAATAAATGACTAGAAGAAATACTTTTGGTTATGAGAAAACAAATGAGATTTATAAAAACAACATATTTATTCCAGCTCTTAGTAACAAATTTTCCTTTTTCTCTTTTTTCTTTTTTCCATTTTTTATTAGGTATTTAGCTCATTTACATTTCCAATGCTATACCAAAAGATCCCCATACCCACCCACCCCCACTCCCCTACCCACCCACTCCCCCTTTTTGGCCCTGGCGTACCCCTGTACTGGGGCATATAAAGTTTGCCTGACCAATGGGCCTCTCTTTCCAGTGATGGCCGACTAGGCCATCTTTTGATACATATGCAGCTAGAGTCAAGAGCTCCGGGGTACTGGTTAGTTCATAATGTTGTTCCACCTATAGGGTTGCAGTTCCCTTTAGCTCCTTGGGTACTTTTCTCTAGCTCCTCCATTGGGAGCCCTGTGATCCATCCATTAGCTGACTGTGAGCATCCACTTCTGTGTTTGCTAGGCCCCGGCATAGTCTCACAAGAGACAGCTACATCTGGGTCCTTTTGATAAAATCTTGCTAGTATATGCAATGGTGTCAGCGTTTGGATGCTGATTATGGAATGGATCCCTGGATATGGCAGTCTCTACATGGTCCATCCTTTCATCTCAGCTCCAAACTTTGTCTTTGTAACTCCTTCCATGGGTGTTTTGTTCCCAATTCTAAGGAGGGGCATAGTGTCCACACTTCCGGGAGAGAGCACATACTAGCAGCTTGACAACAGATATCCAAATTTAAGCAATTACCTTTGCATAGTGGAGCTGCTAGCAGTGGGCAAAGCTTGACATGATCATTAGTTTTTATGCAGTATTTAGAGCAAATGTGTTACCAGAAATCAAATTTGCTCTTGACAGATACTGCTAGGGAGCCAAAGTACAGAGCGTGTCAAAGGTTTGCTCTAAGTGAACATGTTCCTGAAAGAAGATGCCTGAGAGATTTTTAAACTTAATTTTGGTGCTTCCTCATTTTTAAATAAGTAAACATATAATTGTTTCTATGTGATATTTAACATGAATGAAGAATGATTTCCTTATGTTAAAGTTTATACTTCATTGATAGTGGTACCTCATGTTATATGACCAAAAGAAGTTGGCCCAGCATATTGTCATGGATATAAGAAAACAGGAAGGGATGGGGTAACCATGCAGTGTCAAATATAAGAAGCCATGAGCAACTGCAAAGATCAAATTTGGAGCTTTGAAATCCTTTTCTAGTACTGATGCTCTTCCTCAACTAATTCCTAACCTTTGAAATTATTAATTTAAAGACATGTTACAGTATGAAAAATAAATTTCCACATATTGTAGCTGAGTTTGTTGGAAAACAATTATGCACCATTTTGGTCTTCAAACAGTGAAACTTCAGAAGTCTTGTCAGAAAACTCAGGACGGATCAGGGACAGGTAGCAGCTGCTAGGCACTTCATGAGTAGGACGCGAAGACCTCCCGCACCGGTTCTTACAGTCTCCTTGCTTGCTTGCTGTCTCAGTGTACTGAATGTATGCCAGCAGCAGATTGCAGACCTCAGGCTAGAGACTGGGAGTTCAAGCTAGGTCTACCCAGCAGCCAGAATGCTGTGACTATCTGTCTTGCTTTGGCACCAGATTGCTACCTATTACACCATGGTCTTCTTCATGCTTGTGGCTCAGCTTCTTCCTATTGCTACATAACTCCCGAATGCTGCTCATTGTCGGTTTTATACAGTTCAACCCACTCTTCTAACTTCAGATGTACTGAAATCTATCTTCTACTTGGCAGGCATCACCTCAGGCACAGGTCAAGAGAAATAAAACATGAAGGATGGAAAAGAGTGGTAAGGGACCGACTTACCACCCTGTTCCTTACTTACACGGTGCTAAGGAACATAAAAGGACAAGTCATTACTGATCCTTAAGAAAGAATGCAGAGAAGACCCCTTATCCAGCAAAGGTCCTTCTTGGATCAATCAGCCATAGTTTGATTCAAACTGAAACTCCCAGGATAAAGAATTATCCGTGGAAATAATAATCTGATCCATGTCAGACTAACTTTTTGCTTCATAATGGTAGAAGGAGCTTCCAAAACTTAAGCTGTTCAGGAAAATACAGCTTTGTGTTATCTAGGCCTTGCATGTGTACTTGGTTTGGTGAGATTGGCTTGCATCAGCAGTAACAAGGCTTTTACAGAGGACCTGGCATAAGTTCCCAGAACCGACTTGGGGATTCAACCTGTTTGCAACTCTTGTTCCAGTTCTGTACTCTAAAGTGTCTGCATGGACACTTGCAATTAGAGATTCATACAAGTAAGATAAAAATGAAGATTTTAAAGACTGTTTAAATGAGAGTTTCAGGTAACACATAGCCTCCCAATGTAATGAATTCTTTCTGCTGTAGTTAAGATATAAACAAAAATAAAAATAATTTTTTAAATTCATCACTGAATTTCTTTCACATAAATTATATTTATACAGTCTAGACATTCAATTCTTGCTATGGCTTATGGGGCTAGACAAATCCTAATTACAGCAAGCCAGTGTCTTCTCTACATTCTTTCTTAAGGATCAACATATATACATACATACATACATATATATGTATGTATGCATGTATGTATAATTTGACAATCTTCTTTCTACAGATTTTATATTATATTCCTTGAACATAGAATTTTTTATCATTCTGTAAATATATTATGACTTTATAAAATTCAAAATCCTTACATTTGTATTGTTATATACATATAAACAAAGGAAAAAAATCACCCTAGGAATCATTAAATAAAGAAAATGTTGGATGACTTATTAGAATTACCAACAAGCATCTTAACCATTAAGATATTTCTTAATTTCTTAAGAGACCTCAGTTCTAGCACATAAGGCCTTGGTAAGAGAAATAATGATTTGTTTCTCTATATCGGAACTAAAGAACCTAGTGTCAAGCTCCTTCTTCCTTAGCTTAATGTTAATAGTGTTCATAGTTTCAGGGGAGTTTTCCAAATTGGATATTGCATATTTCTCATGACTAGGTGGTGTCTCTGCATAAAGAAGAAAAGCCATTTACCATCTATAGTGCTTAAACCTTTCAAATAGAAGGGAGGGTTTATGAGGGAAAAAGGAAAATTTTCTGTAGATCAAATTGTTTTATAAAATGACCTTCTACTAATGCATGGTTTACTTATCAGAAGATAAGTAAATAAAACATAGGCATTTTGAGGATAGCTAATTAGATATATCAGTTATTACTACCTGATAAACTTATGTGCTGCATGCTACTTTTAGTGTTCTGGGTAAAATGAAATGTATATTTAGGTCAGTAAGTATATTTAACTTTACACTTATATAAAAATCTTAAAAACAATATATGGAGATATTTCTTCTATACATAAAAATAAATAGAAAATTCCCAGACAAATACAGGTACAAATGTAAGGATTTTGAATTTTATAAAGTCATAATACATTTACAGAATGATAAAAAATTCTATGTTCAAGGAATATAATATAAAATCTGTAGAAAGAAGATTGTCAAATTAACATCTGTTTATATTTTTGATAATATATTTGGTAGATATAGTGAGATTAATTTATAATTTTTTATGTGAACTTGTTCAGAAATAGCATGCAATCATATTTTTGAAAACACATTTGGTAGATGTACTAAGTCATATAGACATATAGCTTTATAGTTTTTTACATATGAACATATTCAAAAAGTACATAATAATATATATATTCTATAAAATTAGTAATGATCAAAATAATGTTATCTTATTCTACCAGTGGGCCAAATTTATTTTATGAATAATTCACAAGTGATCATAGGTCATTTCAGGTAAGAAAATATTCTTAGAAGTTAACTTAGGCACTGTTACAGGAGGCAACTAGAACAAATGTGTTAATATAAGTAAGGAAGAGGTTAAGTAAGAATTGTGTAGTGAGTAACAGTTGAGATCATCATGAATAAGTAATATTTATGAAAATCACTTGGAATATCCAGAAATAAAAACAATTAAGAGAAAGGGAAAAGGAGGAATATAAGGGAGAACAGACTATACAAAGATTTACAGTTGTGTAAAAAGATTTACAGGAAAAGAAGATAGAGACAAAAGACAGGTCATATAGAACCTCTCCAGTAGACAAAATGGTCTGTTTAATTTTTCATATAGAAAAAAAAAACCCACAGGAAGAAATTCTGTCAGAATGTAAAGTAGATGGACTTGTTTTAAATACTATATTTGACAGAAAGCAAGAGTTGCATATTAAATGTCCATGGCTACAGTGCAGAAAGAAAATCTATATTTCATGAAGATGAAGAAAACTGGAGAAAGTTAAGATGTGTTTTACAATTGATATCAGCAAACATTTCTCAACAAACAGTTTTAGGAACTGATTAAGTACACTATCTCAAGAGGGACAGTCAGCTTTCAGCTTCAGTAGGAGTCATTAAGTAAAAGTTGTCGATTTCTCCTGAGATACAGATAACTGTCATTTTATGGAATCTAATTAATTATATGAAATGGGGAATACTTACCAAAATGACTAAGTAGTGCAGTGTTATGATTGCACCTAAATTTCATGTGACCAAAATGGTGGAACTGTAGAGAAATGAGGATAAACTGGGGTGCCAAGTAAGCTGGAAAACATTATGAAAATCAGGGGACATGAAAAGCTCCCAGGTGGTGCCTGATTTCACATTTCCTAAATAAAGAAATGAACAGTGGTTCATTTCCTTGTGGTTAACTGTTTGGAGAAAACTAGCTGCAATTCGACACAAATACAAGAGTTTCCTAATTCAGGATCATGGGACTGACCTACTTCTTTATTCTAAGGGGTTCTTTAATTTTCTTGGCAAGAAAGTGTAGAGAAAGTAATGTGAGAGGTGGAAAATTACAATGAAAAGTGTTAAATTAATAAATTATAAGGTTAAATTTTATTAACAAGATAACAATGGAATTGGTTACATATCACTATTGAATATGGCTCTGGGGAAATACTTGAAAGGATTTAAATGACAATAATACTTCAAGAATGTGGTTAGCCTAAAATCATTTCTGATATAATATAATTGCACATACTAGAAGAACAGTTGAACAAAGTTATATAGATAGACTAGAAACTCAAGATATAGGAAAGACCTTAGGTTTCTGTGAGATGAAAACATAAAACATAAAACTTAAACCATTTACTTGGGTTTATTTCCATATTTGTGCATCAGTGTGTATTACATTTCTTAACTCAATAGCTAAGTTATGTACACAATATAGGAGTCCAACAGCAGAGTATGGATAAAGAAAGTGTGGTGCATTATACAGTGAAGTTATTTTGTCAGGGCTCAGAAATAAATAAAACATCATATTTAGGAAATAAATGCAACTGGAAATAATCAGTTTAAGTGAATTTAGCCAGTCTTAGCAAGTACATTTGGATGTTTTATTTTTGGTCTCTAGATTCTATCTATAACTGTACATATGAGTAGAAAGTAGAAACAAATTTGCTTGTGTAATAATAAAACAAACTTCTGTAGTGTAATAATAAAAGTGGTGAGGGAGAGTAAAAGCAGAGAAAAGAAGTTATTCTCAAATTACATGAATAAATACAACAAAAAATTGCCTTATGTTTGATTTGTGCACTTATACCTACTATCCTCTTTTGATTGTTTTTCTGTATCCTCAACTCCATAATACAATTCGTTATTGTGCATTTAATATTGTATTCCATAATATCTATTGTTGTGTGTATTTTCTAAGGATTCTCCTGTTGTTAGTAGCTATCTTTATTCCACTGTGTTTAGATGAAATACTAGGAGTTATTTCAAATTCCACACATTTTATACCCCAGTATGTGGTCTGTTCTATTGAAAGTCCCATGGGCTACTAAGAATGCATCTTCTCTTGAGTGTGGGTGGAAAGTCTTGTAGATAATGCAATAGGTCATTTGGCTGCATCATGCCATCTAGGCTCAATATTTCTATATGGCTTTGTTAGTCTGTATGGAGAAAGTGTGGTATTGAAATCATCTATTCATTTCCTAGGGCTTAGTTTTTGGCATTGTGTAAAATTATCATTTGTTTTATGAAATTAAGTGCTATCTATGAAACTCTGTATAAAGGTAAAATTCAACAGATGGAGAAAATAGCAAACTCTATATTTAATACCACGATTGCATGTAGAATAACCAAGAACTCTTAACCATATGAACAAAGCAATAGTTCGAACAATTGGAAAAACTATAAAAACAGATATCACAGTAAAGACAAGTAAGTACATGAAAAAAAATGTCCAGAATCCTTTTCCAGTGAACCTTTTCCACTTTGAACATATAAATTTAAAATAAATAGAGTACCACCACACACATAGCTAGAATGGCCAAAATAAAATAGCAATGACCACCAGACGAATGAAAAAGAATTGAAAGATGGATCAGGCATACATTGTTGGTGACACTGCACTGGAGATAATCTAAACGTGTTTTAACATTTCTTAAATTAAAATAATCTAAACTGAAAATGCCATTATACATACGAAAGCTATACTCATGAGCATTTATTATAACATCTTAAAAACTTAACAGTGAATTTATTTATAATAGCTCTGAAATAAAAGAAAACAACTCAAATATTGTCTCATAAACAATCACTTAAAAGTGTAATGCAATATTTTAGGGTATACTAGTCAATGCCAACAAAGAACACAACACATTGTTCTTAATTTCTGTTAACATATTTTACAATAAATCTCAAAAAAAACAACTCTATAGTACAAAAATCATAGAAATGGAAGACAATGCCAATTAGATAGACTTAGTCAGTCTACAATGAATATATTGTTCAAAACATAATTTTGTATAAAAGAAATGTTTATAATTCATAATTGTCAATTAAAAATAAAACATTGGTACATAAAATACTTAGATTTTACCAAAATAAAAGACTGGCATTGACAAAATGTTACATATATGATATAGCATTCACAATAGAGCAAAATGGGAGAAACAAGAAGTGACACAGAAGGAGCTAGTTATGTTCATAAAGAATTTCATATGTATGACATGAGTATGCAATTGTATGAGTATAAATGCATAATTATGACTGAGGTATCTTGTAAATGAAATAGGTCCCAAAAGCCTGTGGATGAGATAAATTATTCCTATGTTCACAGATGAGTGAGTATATGTAAAATTAGGAGATTTTGAATAAGGTTTATTAATAGGCATTTATTTTATGGTTGTGACATATTAGCCTTATATAAGAAATGTACAGAGTCTCTCTTTATTATTTAAGCTACATATAAGTTAAAATTATCTCAAACTAATTTAAAGAGGAAAAAAGCCAGATGTTGGCATCCTTAAGAGATCATGGAAGGAGGCTCAATACTGATAGTGTGAATTATGTCAGTGAGAAAATTCATGAAAAATTATTTTTGGATTTCACAGATTACATCATCTGAGTTCTTTAAATCCTTGGCTTGGAAATGTTTGGGCTATAAAAAGAAAAATGGAATTAAATTCTAAAAAGGCTCACTTATTTTTCTTTACTGAAAGTGATATTATGTTTATAGTAAATTCTGGACACAAGAAGATTTTGTAAATATTACTATAGTAATGATGGTATACCAGCTGTCATAGTTGGGGTTATTTTTGCTGTGATGAAACACCATGACCAAAACAACTTGAGCAGTAAAGGGCTTATTTGGCTTAAGCTTACAAGTCATTGTACATGATTTAAGGAAGTCAGGACAGGAAAACAAAAGGGTAGGAATTTGGAACCTGAAGCTGATTTATGAAGAGCCCATGGAGGAGCACTGCTCACTGTTTTGAATCATTTTCAAGCTTGTTCTCCTGGTTCTTTATAAATACCAGGACCGCAGGTCCAGGGATGGCACCACCCATAGTGGGCTGGATCCCTCCCCATCAACCATTAATTAAGAAAATCGATTTTTCTCAATAGAGGTTTTTTTTTTTCCCTTTCAGACAACTCTAAGATGTGTCACATTTACATAAAGCTATACAACATATCACCTGTAACAGGGTTACTGGGATAACAACACATAAAACAGACTGTAACACTGTGTCCATGATCTACTAAGAGAATAAATGTATAAGAAGACTCAGAAAATTGTCACAGACTTCTGTTTGTGGATTCTCAACACAATTGTAACATTTTAACGCCACAAATAATATTTCTTTACAGAAGAATTAGCTGACTTTGCTTTGAGGGCAGGCTAACCTACTATGCATCCATTCCTCCTCCTCCTCTTCCTCTTCCTCCTCCTCTTCTTCCTCCTCCTCCTCTTCTTCCTCCTCTTTTATTCTCTCTGTCTGTCTGTCTGTCTGTCTGTCTCTCAGTTTTTTAAAAACAGGGTTTATCTGTGTACATCTGTCTGTCCTGAAACTCTTAGAGACCACGCTGCCTTTGAATTCAGAAATCTAGCTGCCTCTGACTTTGGATACCTGTGTTTAAAGGCAGAGATACCACACATGGCAACCCATAACTTCTTAACTACTGTCATTTGATCCAAATGTAAATTTTTATTAATGTTGATTTAATTATTTAATACATGCTAGGTATAACATAAGACTTAGTGGTGTTTCTGTAACCTACAATTGTAAATTTGTTAGTAAGTTGTTTGAAACGTTCATCCACAAATCTGTCTCTCTATCATCTATCTATCTATCTATCTATCTATCTATCTATCTCTCTCTCTCTCTCTCTCTCTCTCTCTCTCTCTCTCTCTTTCTATTGACCATTCATTGATCTTTATGACATATGCATCATAGTTTACTATATCCAGTTAACTCCACATTTCTTTTTCTATATTTGTTGAGATTTGAATACTTACATTAAGCTTTTTATTTCACAATATCAACATTTTTAAAACAAGGAGTTGTATGTTTACTTCTATTATATGATACTAGTCCTAATGTGCTGGTTAACTGAATTTTTGTACTTCTTCTTTTTTTTTATTATTAGGTATTTTCCTCATTTACATTTTCAATGCTATCCCAAAGGTCCCCCATACCCACCCCCCCAATCCCCTACCCACCCACTGCCCCTTTTTTGGGCGTTACCCTGTACTGGGGCATATAAAGTTTGCAAGTCCAATGGGCCTCTCTTTGCAGTGATGGCCAACTAGGCCATCTTTTGATACATATGCAGCTAGAGTTAAGAGATCCAGGGTACTGGTTAGTTCATATTGTTGTTCCACCTACAGGGTTGCAGATCCATTTAGCTCCTTGAGTACTTTCTCTAGCTCCTCCATTGGGGGCCCTGTGATCCATTCAATAGCTGACTGTGAGCATCCACTTCTGTGTTTGCTAGGCCCCGGCATAGTCTCACAAGAGAGAGCTATATCTGGGTCCTTTCAGCAAAATCTTGTTAGTGTATGCAATGGTGTCAGCATTTGGAAGCTGATTATGGGATGGATCCCTGCATATGGCAATCACTAGATGTACTTCTTATTTCAATGCTGAAGATGAAGCTCACTTAGATGTTTGGCTAACAATGGGACAAGAAGCTAATGTTCTGCTTGTCTTCCTTCAAATATTTCTTGTACCATTGAAAATTTGGTTTCTAAACAGGATTTGACTTTGATTTTTATTCTAAAAACACAGACCAATTTTTATCTTATCTTAAAATTTGCCTCAGTGTTTTTCTTTCTCTCAAAGAATGGAGTTCAGTTCCAAGCAACCACATTTAGGTGGTTCATAGCTGTCTGGAACTCTAATTCCAGGGGATCCAACACCAAAGCACTGCAGGAGCACTCACACATGTGACATGCATTCACATAAACACACACACCGATACACATGCAAAAGCTGGCATATAGAGCAGAGTGTAGAAGGAGAAAATAAAGGGAAAGATGAACTTTTATTATCATTTCAAAAATTAAATATATGTGAAACATATGTTTGAATGTGTTGAATATGGGCTTTGTGTGTGTTGAATATGTGCTGAATATATATATATATGTACATATATATTTTTTTTCAAAAAGTTAAAATTTGGCCTGAGAAACAAGGCAATTAACTGTTTCATGTTTTACATGTCATTTATTTTCTACTACATATATTACAGAACCCTCAAGTGAAATGGATCTCTATTGTTTAAAAATAGCATGTCTTTTTACTACTTTTTAAAAAACTATAAAATAGTTAGTGATTTGGGGATATTAACTCAGTCACATGTGATTTTGTTCCTGGGAGGCCTAAAAGGTTCATGAGCTCCGTGCACCTTGGCACAGACATTATTGAAAACAAATCTTTTTTGTCCCTCATTCAATTAACATTTTAAGAGCAACTACATTTATAGAATCACTGTGGTGAATTAGCCTCTAAATGATGTATGAAATGAAATATCCCTGCCAACTTCAGATAATGGGCTGAATTCTGCTATGCTCAGTTACTTCCTTGAATGTGTGCATGTTCAATCCTATTTAACTTATCTGTATTTTTTTCTACAAGCATTTTCCCCCTGGGAAACCTCTTGTAAAGATGGTAAGATACAAGATACATAGTATAAAGAATTACTACAACTAATTCAGGAAATATCACTGTACTGGCTAGTTTTGCATGTCAACATGACACAAGGTGGAGTTATCACAGAAAAAGGAGCTTCAGTTGGGGAAATGCCTTCATGAGATCCAACTGTGGGGCATTTTCTCAATTAGTGATCAAGAGGAAAGGCCCCTTGTGGGAGGGGCCATCTCTGGGCTGGTAGTCTTGGTTCTCTAAGAGAGCAGGCTGAGCAAGCCAGGGGAAGCAATCCAGTAAAGAACATCCCTCCATGGCCTCTGCATCAGCTCCTGCTTCCTGACCTGCTTGAATTCCAGTCCTGACTTCCTTTAGTGATGAACAGCAGTATGGACATGTAAGCTGAATAAACCCTTTACTCCCCAACTTGCTTCTTGGTCATGATGTTTGTGCAGGAATAGAAACCCTGACTAAGACAACACATCAACACTGACCTGCATCCCACAAATTATTTAGGACTAGAAGTATGTGGTGTTTTCCACCTGTGAATGTTACAAAGAACTCAAAAAGCCTCCCAGGTTAATTGTCTGCTAAGGAAATATTTCAAGCATCTATTGCTAAAATTTATAAATTCTTCCACTGAACTACTCAAAGATATCTATAGTAAGATCACTGCTAAAACAGTTTTATCTGACTTAACCGTCCAAAAGCTTTGAAATTCATTTTCCAAGTATGAAATAGTTCAAGTATTAGAAGTTTCAAGGGGGAAAATTCACCCTAGTTAACATAATAAATAGGTACATATTATTTTTTAAAAGTATATTATTAATTTTTCTTTTTAAAATATGAATTATCCATTTTGATTTTAAGTAGTTTCAAATGCCCCACCCCAAAATATTTAAATCCATATAATTATAAACAGGTTTCATTAAAAAGCACAATTATGATTGTCAATCATTTCTTTTTTATTAGGTATTTTCTTCATTTACATTTCCAGTGCTATCCCAAAAGTCCCCCATACACTCCCCTCCCCACTCCCCTACCCACCCACTCCCACTTCTTGGCCCTGGCATTCCCCTGTACTGAGGCAGATAAAGTTTGCATGACCAATGGGCCTCTCTTTCCATTGATGGCCAACTAGGCCTTCTTCTGATACATATGCAGCTAGAGACACGAGCTCCAGGGTTACTGGTTAGTTCATACTGTTGTTCCATCTATAGGGTTGCAAATCCCTTTAGCTCCTTGGGTACTTTCTCTAGCTACTCCATTGGAGGCCCTGTGATCCATCCAATAGCTGACTGTGAGCATCCACTTCTGTGTTTGCTAGGCCCCAGCATAGTCTCACAAGAGACAGCTATATCAGGGTCCTTTCAGCAAAATCTTGCTAGTGTATGCAATGGTGTCAGCGTTTGGAGGCTGATTATGGGATGGATCCCGGGTATGGCAGTCTCTAGATGGTCCATCCTTTTGTCTCAGCTCCAAACTTTGTCTCTGTAACTCCTTCCATGGGTGTTTTGTTCCCAATTCTAAAAAGGGGCAAAGTGTCCACACTTTGGTCTTCGTTCTTCTTGAGTTTCACGTGTTTTACAAATTGTATCTTAAATCTTTGGTATTCTAAGTTTCTGGGCTAATATCCACTTATCAGTGAGTACATATTGTGTGAGTTCTTTTGTGATTGGGTTACCTCACTCAGGATGATGCTCTCCACGCGATCTTAGGACCACTGTTGAGTGGAACACATCTTCTGTTCCATTCCAATCGTGCGGGACCAGCATTAGGGAAGCAGAAAACCCGGCCTGACCAGGGTCAATCATTTCTTAATGAGATTTTTTTTTTTTGTCTGTAATCCAACCTAGTCTCTATTGCAGGAGCTCAGCATAAAGTTTGCCTAGTCAGCATAATCCAGACACAAAGTACAGAATAAAATCTTTGTAGAGATACCTAATTCAGGACAGCATCTCTTTTTTTCTTAGATCCTGGCCAAAAATGGTTTTAACTATTACTTTAAGCTGAGTTATTTCTTCATTATCTTATGTCATATTAGTTTTATTTTCTAAAAAGAAACTTTCAGCTGTGACTATACAGTATTTATTTTGAAAAAAAATGAGCTGTAATTTGAACATACATAAAATCCACCCTATTTTGTGCAATAAATCAACCTGTGGAATATTGACATATGTCTAGGTTCTGCTTTCTATGAACAATCTTGGGTGGAATCTATGAAGGAACATTACTACAAAATGCTTTGGGGAAAAATTGCTGTAAGTAAGGGAATATGGAAAAATGAATATCAGTTAACTCCACTATCATTGAAATAGAAGCAACCGCCTTCTAGTGAAATCTAGTTGTTTTATTGGATATGTGAACAATTCATTCAAAGTTCTGTTTCATATTGTTTCTGAATTAATGTTAGAGGAAATGAATGGGATCGATTTTATCAAAGCCAGTGGTTGTTACTGAGGCCATAGTAGAGATGAATTTCTAATTCTTCTATAACCCCTACAGGAATTCCTCACTCTTCCTCTGAGCACATGTGCTAGAGTAGGTGGACTAATGTACGCAATGGTTTAGTACCTCAGTCTTGATTTGGCCAAAGGATCTAGACATGATACACTATTTCACATATATTTTTACCTTAAAAGGTGTCCAAAATATCAAGAAGTACTCTAAGGTACCAGCTGACACTTGCCCTCATTGATTCTTTTGTCTTCCTTTTTAAAAGCAGCACCTAGTTTCTCCAAATGGTGACAGTAGATTGCCACTCCCTACAGTGACTCTGCTTCTTCCTCTCTGAACTTTGTCACAAAGAATCCAGTGCAACCAGGGGTAATGTTAGCTTAAAGTTTGGTGGATTTTTTTATTGTGCTCTTAAACTGAAGTATTTATACTTCAGGATACAGTAAACTTCAGTACTGAGGTGAAATTATACAATCATGTCAATACAAATATTTACTCCAGAGCTTATATGTGAAGCAAAAATTACCTGATCAAAAATGCCAATAGTCCTGAGGTTCACAATGGGTACACTGCACCTGGGACAAGTAAAAATATAAAACCACTGTGCTGTATTACAACATCAGGCTAGAAGGTTCTGGCATCTGTGAAATGTACTATGATTTTTAGATACAGTGGCATTGTCTTTACTTCTGGCACAACACAGTTTCTCTGAACAAAAGTGATATATGTAATTTATTGCCTTGCTAAGTCAACACTTTATAAGAACTTATAATAATAAATCTTCCATATTATTGTTAGATGGCAAGTCTATTCTGGCACTGAAATATGTGTCACATTTATGACAATCAATAATAATTAGTAACTCTCCAGGGTATAGTATTTAAAGGAGAAGAAGAAGAAGAAGAGGAAGAAGAAGAAGAAGAAGAAGAAGAAGAAGAAGAAGAAGAAGAAGAAGAAGAAGAAGAAGAAGAAGAAGAAGAGGAGGAGGAGGAGGAGGAGGAGGAGGAGGAGGAGGAGGAGGAGGAAGAAGAAGAAGAAGAAGAGGAAGAAGAAGAAGAGGAAGAAGAAGAAGAAGAAGAAGAAGAAGAAGAAGAAGAAGAAGAAGAAGAAGAAGAAGGAGAAGGAGAAGGAGAAGGAGAAGGAGAAGGAGAAGGAGAAGGAGAAGGAGAAGGAGAAGGAGAAGGAGAAGAAGAAGACCTTTAAGTGACTGAGTTTTACAAAGATTAATGTTAGTTAGGGTATGGCATTAGTTTCTATAAGTTGTAGTGGTTCAAAAATAACAACCACTAAATAGCCTTGAAGAATAGTGGCCAAGAGTGTTCCATCCATGTCCTTATGGTCTCCTGTTAGATATGATTTATTGCTAGCTTGAAATATCCTAGAGTTACTGGAAAATATAAAATCACAATTGCAATAATTGCTCAAACCTGTGTCAATATTTGTAAAACTCTATCTTAATTAGTGATTGATTTGAGAAGGTAAGAGTCACTTTGACAGCACCCTGGCAGTACATCTGAGCTGTGAGAAAGCTAGCTGAACATGAACCAGTGAGCAGTGTCCATCCTTTTTTCAGCTTCATTTCCTGATTTAGGTCCTGAACTGATTTCTCTAGATCATGGCCTCTAATACCTGGAAAGTAAAACATTTTCAGTGGTAGTTACTTATGTTTATCTTGTGGTATAAAAATTCCTGTGGTGAGGATGAGAAGGCAGAAGCTCATTTAGAGGGGAAACAAAGACATGCTGCACCTCAGCTCTCAATTAGAAACTCCTGCACAACTGTTTCAAGACTGCTGTAGTCATTTCTGCTGAGTACTTGTAAGTACTCAATTTGATGATGCTATATTATCTATCGACTGCTTGCTTTTTATTCTTTTGCCTTCTTCATCCTTAATAAACTCACTCATTTTAAGAAAAATGAAAAACAAGGCTATTGTAGACATTTTTCCTTCTACAGAAAAAGTTATCAATCTTTTTGTCACATAGGAAAACAAAAATACATTATAATAAACACATTCAAGATGCTTACAAGTCTGATATGTGAAATCTAAAGATAATAACAGGAAACACTAATGTTGATGTTCACCAGTATTATCTACAAGTCATGACAACTTTTTTTCCAAAGCAACAGAGCATGTGCCAGAATGGCATGTACTGCTTCCTTCTTCTGCAGTGTCTTGATGATTCACTAGTATGCCTTGAGTAATTGTAAAGAAAGGACCAGATCAAAAATGCAAGTCTTGAATCTATGCCATAAAGAGACGAGTTTGAGGTAGGTGACATTTTTTATAATTGCAGAGCCTTCATGCACAAGGGTAGTTCCCTTATAAAAGCTCTCAGAGAAATGCCTAATTATTCTTAACACAAGACCATACAGGAGAAGTGACTATAACAACCAGGGAAAGATCGCCCATTGATACTCAGATCTATATGTGCAATGGTTTTTAATTCCTCAGTCCCTACAAGTATAAAAACTATCTTCCTGAAAAGTTCACAAGCTGCCTGATTTGTAACATTTAGTTATAACAGTATAAGCACCAGAGACAACATTTTATCACTGAAGTCACATAGCTGAAGATAGTAATGCTTCCAAGAAAAAATACTATAATTTAATATGTTTTTAGTTTCTTTGCTTCTAGATAAAGATGTTCTATGTTCTTGAAGCAGATAGTCTGTACATTTCTTTGATTCTAGTCCTTAATCAGGTTAATGGTACTTTGTAATCTATTCTCTTTAACCACACATGGATTACATATGAAATATTCACTTTATTTTCATGCTTATGGATCCGTTACAAATTTTATATGTGTATTTTGTAGGTATGTGACAGTATATAGATCTCTAATCCTCTTTGTATTAATTTTTCTGGTGAAAGTTGTGCTAGAAATCTAGATGTTTGATACCTGTGTTTACTAAATTATGTGTTGATAATCATAATATATCAATTACAAAAGAAAATAAAACTTTATTTGTAAATAATTTTATGTATGCAACCATATCTTGATATAAATTTAATTTCTTCTTTTTGTTTTAGGTAACATTAAAGTTGAATAACATGCCTTAAAAATTTATTGACAAGGTTTACTCAACCTGTTGAGTAGAGGTATGAAACCAATTTAGCATAAAATACTTTTTTAAATGACAAAACTTTACAAGAATGGCCTAAATATTTTTTTTCTAAATCATGAAAGTGCCAATGGCTTGAACTGATTGGTTTTTGAATTCTTTATTTTTCGAGAAGGTGAAGATTGATAATTTTTATTCCAATAATTTTATGTGAAAATACTTTAACTCAAAATATTAAGTATTTTGTTTGTGCTAGTGATATGTTACATCAGTTTGCTTTAAATTGTCTACTTATTGAATTATTTAATTATTTGAGTGTGTGCACCTTCATGATTTTATCTATATCATATATATGACAGTATCAAGAGAGAACAGAATAAGGCACTGGATCCCTGGAAATGCATTTACAGGTGTTTGTCAACTACCTGTTGTGACTCCTGGGAATCAAATACGGGTCTTCTGTGGGAGTAGTAAGCATTCTTAACTCTGCCATATCTTCAGCCTTAAATCACATATATTTTTAAAAACTTCATACATGTCTACTCCATGCACTTCACTCTCATTGTTCCTTTCCTTATTTCTATTTTCACCTGTGTTCTCCTGCCCCCACACTAATAGCCTCTTATTCTTTAACTATTATTGTAGCACATGCATACATACATGTGTGTGTGTGTGTGTGTGTGTGTGTGTGTGTACATATGCATCTACTGAATCCACTTAGCCCAACACTTATGTATGTATGCCCAGGGTAGAATGCTTAGGAACTAATCTGTGCTGATTAGTTTTTAGTTAATTGAATACAATTTAGTGTTATTGAGAAAGAGGGACTTCAAATAATAAGATGTATCTAATATATACCCCATAGACAAATCTGTGGGGATTTTTCTTGAATAATGACTGATATGAGAGAGCCCATCTCAGTATGGACAAGTAGTCCTGGGTTGTATAAAATTGAGAAACCTGTAAGAAAGTAAGCCAGAGGAAGGAAAGCCAAAGAGTGTCTGCTTCAGTTCTACTTAGAAGGGTGAACATAATAATCAAGGGAAGTAGAGGGTGGGAGAGATTTGGGAGGAAGAGAAGAGGGGGAAAGGAAAGAGGAGGAGATGGAAGGAAATATAGAGAGGGTCAGGAAATTGAACAAAGGTGTGTAGCAATGGGGGATGGGGAATTGGAGGTAGTAACCAGAAAGTCCCAGATGCCAGGAAAGCAAGAGCCTCCCAGGATTCCATGGAGATGGCATTATCTGAAATACCCCACAAAGGGAAGAGAGAACCTGTGGAGTCCATATCCAGAGGTTAGGCATTAGCCACTCAGTTGAGAGATGGGGCCACCCACCCATCTCCAATTTTTTTTTAATTAGGTATTTATTTCATTTATATTTCCAATGCTATCCTCAAAAGCCCCCACACCCTCCCCCACCCACTCCCCCACGCACCCACTCCCATTTCTTGGCCCTGGTATTCCTCTATATTGAGGCATATAAAGTTTGCATGACCAATGGACCTCTCTTTCCACTGATGGCCAAGTAGGCCATCTTCTGATACATATGCTCAGGGGGATACTTGTTAGTTCATATTGTTGTTCCACCTATAGGGTTGCACATCCCCCCAGCTCCTTGGGTTCTTTCTCTAGCTCCTCCATTGGGGTCTTGTGATCCATCCAATAGCTGACTGTGAACATCCACTTCTGTGTTTGCTAGGCATCTCCAAAATTTTAACCCAGAATTGCTTGTGTCTAAAGGAAATACAGGGACAAAGAGTGGATCAGATACTGAAAGAAAGACCATCCAGAGACTTCCCCACATGGGGATCCATCCCACTGATACCAAACTCAGACACTATTGCTGATACCAAGAAGTGCTTGCTGGCAGGAGCCTGATACAGCTGTCTCCTGAGAGACTCTGTCAGATCCCATCCAATACAGATGCAGAGACTCACAGACAACCACTGGACTGAGCACAGGAACCCCAATGGAGGAGTTAGGGGAAGGACTGAAGGAGATGAAGGGGCCTTATCTGAATCAATGGGAGGGGAGGCCCTCAGTCCTGTGAAGGCTTGATGCCCCAGTGTAGAGGGATGCTAGGGCAGTGAGGAGGGAGTGGAGAGGTGGTTGGGGGAGCACCCTCATAGAAGCAGGGAAAGGGGGGATGGGAGAGAGGATTTGCATAGGGGAAACCAGAAAAGGGTATAACACTTGAAATGTAAATAAATAAAAGCAAAGATTAAGACAAAAATATAAATCTTAAAAATATATTTCCAGGATTGGAAGATAATAGTAGCATTTCAGTCTTTCTTATAATTGTTGAATGGAATATTAAAGCCAGAAATGTCCAGAAAAAAAAGTATTCTAGTAAGTATCCTAAATCCATGGCTTCTGCTGAAATTTCTACGTTCATGTTCTGACCTTGAGTAACTAGCCTGTATACCCTCAGTGAACTGGGACTCAGGATATGTTGGCTACATAATTCCTTTTCAAGCAAGTTATTTTTGGACATGGTCTTAGTCATAAGAAAAGAAAGCATACTAGGACATCAGCCCTGGAAAAATCTGACTCTCTCTTTCAGCATCCATTCACCACCTGTATTTCTTCATCTAGGGATAATAACATGTGGCATTTCCCCAGTCAACAATGACATGAAAACTGATACGGTTACTATGCAAATTTTGTCCAGGCACCCATGTTGTTGAAATTTCATGGAAACAGTTTCTCTTTCACATCATGGTAACACTTACCTAGTAACAGGCATTCTGGTCTTCTGGCATTTAAAATATTTCTACTTCCATTTCTGCAATGTTGTGTGAGGCTTAGATGAGTTCCATTCAAAATGTGTATCAGTTAAGAGCAGTATATCAATCTTCATTCTCTATACTTACAAAATGTGAATCTCCATTATAGTCTCCATATATTGAAAAAAAAGAACCATCTTTGTATAGTGAGAGCTACAACTATCTGTGAGTATAAGTATTTAGAATACAGTTAGAAATTATATTAATCTAAGAAAATGGCAGATTATGTTATCTTCTAGTGTCTCTAAATTTTATACTATCATACATGGACTGCCCCTCATCAAACAAGCCTTAAGTCCACTAAGACAGTTGCTATGTTCATCCAAGATAAAGTGACATTATTGCACTGCAAAGAAAATGAAATCATAAAACTGGTTGATAAATTTATGGAGCAAGAGAAAGATCAATATTAGGTGTACCCATGTATTTGTAAATTATAGGTCCAAATTTTTATATTTGTTTATAACTTGTAACCTCTAAAGGATAATTATTTTTTAGAAAGTAGAAAGGGATCATTGTCAGGGCCTAGTAGAGGGCATAGTAAGAAACATAAACTATGAAGTATAAAATGGGAAAAACATGGGAAGCTTTAACTGGAGGAAAACAAAAGGAAGGGGAAGAGAAAGGAGAAATAAATGGCACTGGTGAAGTTTGAACAAAAACATAAGTTTTTCTTATAAGTTTTGTTATAAGTTTACTTAAAATTCATATATAGCACATATATCATACAATACATACATGTAAGTATTTACGTGATAGACTTTTTTTTTTTTGTTCTCAAATCTAATTAAGCTAGTTGGGTGATTGTTAGCCTCTCAAGAGCAATGTACTTGGTAATAAAATTCTTAATACCAAGCATAGGAAACCTTCCTTCATGTTTTTGATCAGGGAAATAGAAGTTTCTCACATAGTTGGGTTATACTGTGTCCTTGATTGCCTTCCAGAACTTTAGGCTAAGACACTATTTCTGAAGATACCATTAACTTTAGACAGAGGATGTGGGAGATTTGAACTGGAACTGACCTGAAACCCTCCTTCCTGGGTATTTTTCTTCATAGTATCAGAAAGCACTACACAAGTTACCAAAGGAAAAAGACAAGCAGTAGTCCTAAAGCTGTAGAGTCTATGAAAAAGAAACTGTCCTTGCCAGAGATCCCCAAGTTTCATGTTTTAAAGTAGCATTATGTTTTCCACTGACAACTTAGATTCTAAGTTATATCAGTTGTTTGATCGGTATGAAAGAAAATTACAGAATCTATATTTTTTTCTTCTAATAGATAAAGGTGTTATACTAATCAGTTCACAGGAAAGTATTAAGAACATATATCTTCTGGCAACATGATCTTAAATACAACCCCCTTTTCTATGATATACATATATATCTTATGTACATAGTAAATGTACATATACTTTTAAAATTTAAACACATATTTTGCCAGATTTATTAAAAATTTATGAGTGAAATATGAAAACAAAGTGATTAAAGTCCCATTAAAAATAAAACAAATTTTCTAATTACACAGGCTGATCTTTTTTGTATTGAGTTATTTTACATAAACCTAAAAGAAATTTATTTTGTATTATTTACAAAGGTTTTTAAAGACTTGGATTTTTAATAAGAAGTAAGGAAAAACTCATCCTTGGAGTTCTACATCAAATCAAATTAAAATACACCATCTGAAGCTTATATTTAAGGATATAATCTGGTAATTTATTAATGTCAAACTGTATTCTATAAATGCATAGTACGTAATACTACTTTAAGTTGGAGTTCTATCTACTTAGAAACTAAACTGTTTTCAGGCTTTGTACTAAGAATTCATTACACAGTTGCATTTTCTTCTTCCTAACAAAGCATCCGTTGTGTTCTGCCTGTTTAAGATGCTGTTTAGGTTTGCAAGTCTCAATTTTCAGTGGGAATGAACTACATTCCAAGCACATTACCCAAGGTATTGTTCTCCTGGGCCTAAATCTCAACTAATGAAGCAAAGCCTATACATACACATCTATTATTTTCACATGGGGAATAGACTCACAGGGTGAATGAAATTGGCAATTTACCAAAAATACCCAAAGTAAGCCTTAAATTGAAAAGTCCCCAGGATAAAAGAAAATATAAATACTTCAAGTGTGGAAAGTGTTAATAGAGCCAAACCACTGATTATCAGAGGAATTTTATGGCATTTCCTAACATAAATATTTTATTATGGATTGAAAACTGTTTCTAAGTTTTTATTTTACATTTTTAGCTTTCAATGCTTTTATAAACCTATCAAGAGAACAAATTACTGAGATATTATATAAAACTTCCATTGGCTAAGACCTTTAGATTTGCATAACTAAATATTTTTATCACTTTTAGGGTATACATAAATATCTTGATTTAATGGTGTTGACACTGGCACTTGAATACCTACTGAATGCCTATCAAACATTTCCAAGTTTTATAAATGATATTTTATTTATTCCCTGAAATGTCATAAATGTACAGAATTATATAGATCATATCTACCCTCATTCAATCTTCATAAACCAGACTGTTTGCCTCCTGACTTCATAACCTCTTGTTTGTGTGATAACTCACTAAATCCAATTATAAAGACATTTCAATTGAAATTTAGATGAGAGCCAGAAATACAATTGGAAAAGGGGAAATTTGGTATTGAGGAAGACGAATACTAAGTGAGCTTTGTATCCAACACTCATTTCAGTATTACTGTGGTCATCATTGACTTCCGAAAGATAAATGGTTAGGTTTAAATCCATTTAAGGTTAGCACAAAACTCAAGCCTTTCAAAAACTGAAATTGTAAATGGGTAGTCTTTTCTTCTGCTCATATGATATGTGCTGACTGGTTTTATGACACCTACCTTTGGAAAACAGAAGGTCTAAAATATTTTGATAGAAAGCCATTATATATCTCAAAATAAAACCTGATCAAAGAGAACTTGAAATACTTACAAGTATACTTTAAAGGACTCTTGTTTTTATTGTAAGATAGGCTTTTCCCCATTCAACTTGGCATATCCATTGGTGTCATCCTGTCTATTTCATGTTTGGACAGTAATGTTTGTGACACTTTATGGGTGTAGCCTCTGATATACTCAGACTTAACCCTACGTAAAGAACTATAGGCAACTGGGCAAAGGTGGAAAAAAAAGACATGGTCTTCCCCATGAAACTTGTAGAAAAAAATTAATAAATTTGAAGGAGAGTAAAAGAAGTATATAGAAAATTTATATAAAAAAGTATATATAGAGAAGTATATAGTAGGAGAGGAAACAGGAAAATATTGCAATTAAACGTTATTCTTGAAAATAAAAATAACACAGAAAATGGGGTGCTCATGGTAAAAACCTTTGCCTTACTTAAAAGAATCCAATGGTTCATCTGGAAATAAGGGAAGAATTTTTTAAACTCTTTTTGAGGAGCCGATTTTTATTTAAATAGGGAAATACAGATGACAGAACAGGGTGTTACAAAAGGGAAAACTCTGAAGGGATAAGGATAAATAGGAGGAAATAGGGTAAACATATTAATTCTCATTATTTAAAATCTTATCTAATGACTATACAGTACTTACTTCCTGTTACTTCCTAAGGTTTTGAAAATATCTCTTGACTCAAAGAATTCCAGAATTATCCCTTTTCCTTCATAAGTTAAGATTTACTCCCTTTATAGCTATCAACTGCTTCTCTATTTTAACATCTAAGTGAAATAAAATGTGCATATTCATATAAAAGTTATTTTCTATGTATCTTTTACAACTCTGTGTATTATTTTAAAAATTCATTAGTGTTACTGAAAATGTTTGTAGTTCATTCTTTAAGACAAAGACTAGATCACATTATTTGTTCCAGGTTGGAGAACTGTTCATGTTCTGATGCAAGACTGCTTCTCCAAATGCACAAAGTGAGAGCTCTAGATGAGCTGCAGTCACATTCTAGCACGGTTCTTGGTCTTTAGGGTAGCCCTTGCAGCAGGTGTGACATTCTAACTCAACCTGGCTCACCATTTATTTCTGAGAGATAAGTACATGCAGATGTCACCATTTTATTAAATGTATCTACAAGTTATTTTGTCCTATAGAAAACCTGATTTTTCTCTGTTAAATTATGTCACTAGGATAAATACAGCCAAATAAAGACTAGGTTAACCTGGACTGGCGACTTATTATTGTGAATAAAATTTAGCTGGAACCCAGATGTTCCTGGATATATAACTGTGATTCATGTGTTTACTCCTTCTATTAACAGCAGTGCCTTCAATGCAATATGAACCCCTGGCCCTGAAAGCCTACACTTGCTCTCTGGTGCCTTCTTAAAAAAAAAAAAAAAAAAAAACTCACAATTGTCTGCTATAGAATTGAATTACTGTTGTATTTTTTAAAAATAGAAGATGCTGTTTTCAGATAAGTTTTTATTTTTAATCTATAAGAACTTTAAATAATGTAATAAAATACTAACTCTATTGTCTCATATGTCTCTAAAAGTTTTATAACTTGCATTTTAAGTTTAGGGACTAGTTACATGTCAAAATAAATTGTAAAAAAATATATTTTAAAAACAAGACTGTTCTATCAAATTAATTTTGGAGTGTTTTTCAAATGTCTTATTTACCTACTTAAGTACACATACACACACACATATTTTCCACAAGTTCCCACCCTCTTTTATTGATGGTTTTCTGTGTAAATTGCACCAATAATATTTACTACTAATATCTTCTTTTCAAATTTTAGTTTTGTTTTATGTGTGTGTGTTTGTGTGTGTGTGTGTGAATGTGAATGTGTTGAGTGCAATTGTGCATGTGTGAATGTATGTGTATGGGTTTTGTGTGTACACATGTATGTATGTGTATTATGACTGTATTCTTCAAATCTAAATTTCTTACTACCTTTGTGGAGCAAAGATTTAGATCCTGACACTGGAGGTATAGGATGTAATCTTATGACATGCAGGCTGACAACAGAAATTGGATCTTCTGGAGAAGCAAGACATTTTCTTTAGAGCTGAGCCAACTTTCCAGACTCCTCTTTAATTTTTATAACTTTATAAAAAGGCTTGAGTCCATCTATACTTTCTGTGATCTATAATAGTTCTTTAGACTATTGCAAATTAATTCTACGTTTTATATTTTTTAACAAATTCTCTAATGGCATTTTGAAAGGTTGACATTTAATCTATAGTAAAAATTGTGGAATATAATAATGCTTGCAATATGTATTTTCCAATAAATGGACATAGCATATTGATAATTGGTTATTATGTTTTCTTGTTTATTTACCATGATTATGTAGAAACCTTGACCATTTTTTTTGGAAAATGGGGCAAATTTTTAACATTTTGAACAAATTTAAACAAAATATGATATGAAAACATGGGTTTCTAAAATAGGAGGCAATACAAGGTATTGAGATATAAGGTGTTTGTTTTAATATAAAACAAAAATTTTTACAGATTAATGAGTACCTTTCTTCCATTGAGTAAGTACATAATACTATTAGAATAGAAAAGTGGAAAATAAAATATTATTAATAAGGAAGTGTTAATTTGGTTGATTAGAAAGCTGTCATCTCAAGGTTGGTAATATTTACCTTTTGCCAGGAGTTAATCACACTCTCAAAAATGTGATTACTTTTATTAATACGGAGGCTTGATTGCCACAAGCAATTTTAGACAAATGGAAATAAAACTTCAGGAAACATGTCAGGGGAGAGTGAAAGTCTTGGTTATCGATGATATAAAGTCTCAAACATTGGAACAGCTGTGACAGTCTATTCGTCACATTTATGCAAATGATCCCAACACTGAGAAAAGTCAAATGTATTTTTACATACACCATCTTGGACCAATATATTGTCTGACTTGAAATTTGCATAACTGGTCCTTCTTAAAAGGGGGATCAAAATACCCATGGGAGGAGATACAGAGACAAAGTGTGGAGCAGAGACTGAAGAAAAGGCCATCTAGAGACTACCCTACCAGGGGACCCATTCCATATACAATTACCAAACCCAAACACTATTGTGGATGCCAACAAGTGCTTGCTGACAGGAGCCTGATATAGCTGTCTCCTGAGAGACTCTGCTAGTGCCTGACAAATACAGAAGTGGATGCTCACAATGATATATTAGATGGAAAACAGGGCTCCCAATGGAGGAGCTAGAGAAAGTACCCAAGCAGCTGAAGGGGTTTGCAGCCCCATAGGAGGAACAACAATATGAACTAACCAGTACCCCCAGAGCTCCCAGGGACTAAACTAAACCGCCAACCAAAGAGTACATATGGAGGGACCCATGGCTCTAGCTGCATATGTAGCAAGGGATGACCTTAAGGGATATCAGTAAGAGGAGAGGCCCTTGGTCCTATGAAGGCTCAATGCCCCAGTGTAGGGGAATGCCAGGGCCAGGAAGCAGGAGTGGGTGGGTTATGATTCATGGGGAGGGGAGATGGGATGGGGTGAGTTGAAGGGAAAGGGAGGAAAGGGGATAACATTTGAAATGTAAGTAAAGAAAATATCTAATAAAAATAAGAAACACCAAGAAAGAAAGAAAGAAAGAAAGAAAGAAAGAAAGAAAGAAAGAAAGAAAGAAAGAAAGAAAGGAAGGAAGGAAGGAAGGAAGGAAGGAAGGAAGGAAGGAAGGAAGGAAGGAAGGAAGGAAGGAAGAAATTTGCATAACTAAGAGTCACATGCTACTATGTGGAGGAACTTTAATCCAGCAATATAGCTGCTGTGGCAAGGGATCACACGCAAAGGCTTCATGTCCATGTTTTCCATATGGAATTCAGACACACTACACACCTTTAATCCCTGTGGGTGGAATACAGGCACTCCTGTAGTTTACACTTTTAATTCCTAACATTGAAAGTAAAATCAGTTTGTAGATAGAAATAGCCACATTTGAAAGTGACATCTAATTGAGGGACAAAGTGATGAATTAGAGGAAGATTTGACAGAGTGAGTTAGAAATAGGATATGTCCTATTCCCATGAAAACACAGAAGAAAGAGGAGACTTAAGGCAGAGTAGTCAATAAGGAGGAAAGGATGGAGGGAGACACAGAGAGGGGGAGGGAAGGAACGAAGGAGAGAAGGAGAGAGAGAGGAGAGAGAGAGATAGAGAGAGAGGGAGGATTAGAATAGTTAGTTGTTAGTGGCCAAGCAGATTAGAACCAAGTTAGTGTGTAGTCAAGCAGAGCAATTCAATCATAAGCTGAAAGAAGGCAGTTTGAGAGGAGCATGACAGAATGTAGACAGAACTTGAAATGGTGAGCTTATTCAGCAGTATGCCTCTGAAATGACGATTATAGCTGGCAAATAAAGGCCACACTTACAATGTAACAATGAAAAAGAAACATACACAAATGGAGGGAAAGGACAGAGGGAGAGGAGAGAGAGGGAGGGAGAGAGAGAGAGAGAGAGAGAGAGAGAGAGAGAGAGAGAGAGAGAGAGAGAGAGAGAGAGAGAGAAGGAATCATGTGGGACATAAGCTCTTATGGAGATGATCAGAGGCAGGCTTGTAGCTCAGAAGATTTATTTAATACAACTGAATAAAGGAGACAAGTTTATTATACACCAGTGAATGAGTAGCTCTTCAGGATGTAGCTGAACTAGGTACACAATCTCTGTAGCAGGGCAGTTTCAAGTTGTAGTCTTCCTTTTTTAAAATTGTATTTATTAGATATTTTCTTCATTTACATTTCAAATGCTATCCCCAAAAGTTCCCTATACCCTTCCTCCTCCACCCACTCCCCTACCCACCCACTCCCACTTCTTGGCCCTGGCATTCCACTGTACTGGGGCATTTAAAGTTTGCAAGTCCAAGGAGCCTCTCTTTCCAATGATGACCGACTAGGCCATCTTCTGATACATATGCAGCTAGAGACACGAGCTCTGGGGGTACCGGTTTGTTCATATTGTTGTTCCACCTATAGGGTTGCAGACCCCTTCAGCTCCTTGGGTACTTTCTCTAGCCCCTACATTGGGGGCCCCGTGTTCCATATTATAGATGACTGTGAGCATCAACTCTGTATTTGCCAAGCACTGGCATAGCCCCACAAGAGACAGCCATATCAGGGTCAAGAGAAAGCTGTGGTTGATTATTTCTGCATGCACTGGTTTCACCTAAGTGTCAACCATTCTGAACATCTATGCTTTGACCTCAGGAAGGTTTTGGCATTCCTCTGAGCCTGATCCAAGGAAGGCTTTGTCATTTCTCTAGCTATAAGACACTGCAATGCCAGCCGGGTTGCACTCAGGTTTAATCTCAGCACTTGGGAGGCAGAGACAGGCGGATTTTTGCGTTCGAGGCCAGCTTGGTCTACAGAGTGAATTCCAGGACATCCAGGGCTATACAGAGAAACACTGTCTCAAAAAACAAAATAACAAACAAAACAAAACAAAACAAAAACAAAAACCAACCAAACAAAAAAAGACACTGCAATGCCTAACAACCAAGGCTGTGCTTATGTCAACAGTGCACATTCACTCAGTTTACTTGCTTCCCACACTGTCGCATTATATTTAAAACCACAAATTTTATAAATGGCATTTTACAATAAAACAATATTACATATTTTAACTGAACTCTATACAAAGTAGCATCTTGTGTCTTAATCTCTCAATTTTAAGAAAATGGGCAAAATAACCTTATAAACCTTAATACTGATTGTCAATTGACTTAGGACAGGAGCCTGCAGATATGGCTGTGAGAGATTAACTATATAGGAGCACAGTGACCATTTACCTAACACTCTTGCTGCCAGGGGTTCAGTTCATAGTAGTCTATACCATTTTGAGGTCACATATCAGATATTCTTCATATCACATATTTACAATATGATTCACAATGATAGCAAAATTGCACTTATGAAGTAGCAGTGAATCAATATTCTGATTTGGGGTCACCAAAATATGGGCTACTGTTGTATTAAAGGATAGCAGCCTTAAAAAGTTTGAGAACTACTGGACTATACCTTTAAAATGTGAGCCAATAAAAACTGGTTTTCAAATATGTCCACTTTTTAGGTTATTTTATTACTGAAAGAGAAAAAATAATGCATACCCTAATGACTTCGCAGGGTTTTAATTCACTGCCAATTCTAATCAGCAGATGTTAGAGCAGTTCACTAATTATTTCAAGGTACTAAGATCATAAATCTCTATACATGGCTTTAATTAATACTGGCTAAATGTTGTAGAAATTATTTAAAATACCAGCCTGGAGCTTCTACCCCACCTTGATCATTGAGTTCCCCGATGAAGGACATACTCACACCTTTATATTTACTGTAAGCCCAAGGAACACAATAGCTGGGCTACCACCCATGTTGTTAGAATCTACTTTCCAGTTGATAAGCCCAAGTTAATACTTATTATTTACTATGTTCCATCTGGGCTGCTCTTAATTTTAGTTGGGCAGCCCTCAGGGCTACAAGCTCTAGAATCTTAACCCCGTCAGCTTCTCCTTCCGCCCCTTCTGCATATTATTCTTCTTTTCCTTCCTCTTCATCCAAGCCTATGAAACCGAAACTCTTCTGCCAAACTATTGGATGTTGGCATCTGTCTCTTCTGCCCAACTATTAGCTGTCACCATCTTTATTTACCAATCACAATTAACTGAGGGCAGGGTCACTTAGCTAGAATTTACATGTGGACTCTCTCATCTCTGGGGCAAACAGTTTTAGGAGTCCAAATTAGCATTAAAGTACAAGCCCAGCTATTGTTCTCTTTAGGGCTTATTGTAAATATAAAGGCTGTGAGTGTGCTGTTCATCTGGAAATTCAGTGATCAAAGTAGGGTAGAAACCTCCGGCTAGAACTTTAAGTAATGCCTTCATTTAGACAATGATAATTAGAGAGACGTGTGAAGATTTGTGACCTTAGTACCTAGAAAGCTTAGGACCTTAGAAAGACACGTAACTTTCCTTTTCCCTTTCAGGCCTTGCCTCGGAGTCATTTTAGTTTTGTTTCTCCAATTTCCAAACCAGGAATGGTATTTACATCTCGTTTCCCCTCGTCTCCAACACCTCTCAAGGTTAGATTTTAATATAAGAGAAAATCTTAGATATCTTAGAGTTATCTTCTTTAAATGACCCAGGAAGTAGTTCCTAAAATCTGTGACACTTAGAAAGTAATTTTATGCCATAATGAGGACAGTAGAGTAGGTCTAAGAAGAGATATGACACTGTTAACCACAGCTATATTTTGAAACAGTCGCATATTGAGTTCTATGCTCTGAAATAAGAAACATTTTAAAAGTAAGAAATAGCTTAAATATATACATTTCTAGAATAAGACAGAGAAGGAACTGTTTCTAGAGGTGGGTGTCCAAGACACTGGCACAGAATAATAAGGAAGAACAGATGTTTTCATGATCCAGGACCCCAAACAATGTTCTGAAAAGTGGTGCAAATTTGTTAGTTACCATGCAGCCACTGTTCTGAAAAGCATTAATGACAAGGGCTGGCTGGAACACCAACAGAATTAATTTCATTATTGTTGAGCAGATCTATATTTTGGCTGGCTTTATTACTAATACGTAAGTATATCTTAGAGATCATGGTCTTTTAATACACTTACTGTTTTTTTTTTTTTTTGCAAGTGTGTCTTTGTCTTAAACAAAATGTAATGTACAGCATTCAAGAAAAAAATGAGAGAGTGCTTATAAGACACTGATGGGAAATAAGTTAGGTTTTGTAGCACATGAAAATTCATCTTGGCAGGTCACAGAAACCTAAGACACGTTATTATCTTAGGAATGTTATTAGTGAATTGTCCTACACATTGGAGCAACCTCTGTATTGTCACCCAAGGTAAGTGACGAGTGATGACTTCTGAGCAAGTGAAGCTGCTGAGAATGAGACTTATTTAATATTCCTCACCAAGAGGTGGACTCGGTGTCTATATTTAAGCAGCTGTGCAATTAAGAGGATTACGTTGAGTTTTCAAAAATATTTAATAAACTGCTTACTTCATATCTCCTGTGAGGTATAAAAAGACTTCTAAAATTAAGAACCAAAGCTTTTCATATTCAAACAGTGGCATTTCTCAATAAAATGATAGTAGACAACAAACACCACTGTTATAATCCCCTAATGTTAATAAGCTACACTGAAATTATACAAGTTATAATAAAATCTATAAAGAATTTTGAGTATTCTATTTTTGAAAATATATATTTATACAGTTTGTCATTGTAAATGTGCCAGTTATTATAAAAAGGATTCTCCCCTTTTCATATTAACTTTCACATAAAGAATAAACTCCAGTTACAATGGGTAAAATCTCAACAATAAAATATTTTAAGCCTAAAAAGAAATGTTGACTTTAGGAATTCCATACTAAATTAAAGCTGAGTGGAAAGGGTGAGGTGTTTGTTTAATGTTAAACAAATATGATATGGCATATTTATTGGATTCAAATTACTTTTACATTTTTAATGCCCAGAGGGTTAAAACTAAGGTAATGAGGTGAGGAGTACTTGTGATATATTTAATTAAAAACTATGGATAGCTAATAAGTTTGGTGACGTTTTTTAAAGTATGGGGTTTTTGCCCACATACTTCAATAACTAAAGGAAGTTGCATTATGTAAGGAACATTACAAAACTATTCACTCTTTGATGTTGGGTTTTCCACTTTGTTGTATATTCTTATAATATAATATGTAAGATTGAGCATAATAATGAAAAGTATTAAAATTTTACTTGTTTTATCCTGTGTTTGTCTGTGTGTGTGTGTCTGTGTGTAGACAAGAGAAAGAAAGGGAGAATGGGAATAAAAGGGTGACAGGGGAAAAGGGAGAGTTTCATCATACATCAATGAGGATTTGAATATCTGTCTTAATGTACTGTACAATTTAGGTACAATAAATATTAAACATGGGACATGATACTGAATGCAACCATGAGATGCATTAATAGTTGGCAAAATATGACCAGGCTTCTTATTTTGTCTTGATGTTTATTGAACATGAAATGCAACACTTTAAAAGTAAAACAAAATTGGAATTCATATGCATAATAGTGCAGGTAATGCTTATACTCAACTTGGAAATGTTCCCCTAGCCCTTTGTAGCAAGCTTTTCTCAGGTTAAAATAAAACTAATTTTCCATACATTGTTGAAGGTATAACTACTACTGAAGGATGCTTACCTATGGATTATTTTCACAAAATTTTATATTTAGCATTCCACCAATTGACTCAATATTTTGTATACTTTAATAATTCAATCTTACCCACATATACAGTTCCATCTATAAATCTAATAATGAAAAATGAATATATTATCTCAAAATCCACATGAACACTAAAACTAATAAAAACAGAATTGACTGTTCAAATAATTCTGCAATTTATTTTTCAAAGTTAGTCATGGAAAGGGCTCAATATTAGTATGTAAAGATTAGCATATGGAATTTGTTTGTTTTGTTTGTATAGCTTGGTTAACCAATGAATTGTGAGGATTACTTAAAGCATCGTAGCCAACTTTGACCATTGAAGAAACAATCCCTTGTACTCCACAGCCTTGTGCAAGAATTGTTCTTGGAAGAACCTTATCCTGTTGTTGAGTTCCAATAATGGTAGATATCATTCATTTCAAGTCATTCCATGCTATCTTAAAAAATTTATAATTTTTAAATATAATTTGGTATTTTGTAAATTTGAAAGCTCAGTTACTTTGAAACTGAGTTTGCTTTTTTCTTCCTTTCTTTTCTTTTTCTTTCTTTTCTTTTTTTTTTTTTTTAAGACAGGGTTTCTCTGTGTAGCCCTGGATGTCCTGGAACTCACTCTGTAAACCAGGCTGGCTTCAAACTCAGAAATTCACCTGCCTCTGCCTCCCACGTGCTGGGATTAAAGGCGTGCGCAACCACGCCCACCTGCTTTCTTTTAAGAAAATGAATTTTAAAAATAAAACTTGGCTTTTTTTGATTCACCACTTTCTTAATTAGGTACTGTTCTTGTCACAGTTGTATGTTTTTATCAATAATGACAAGGTCCTTGTACATGACTGACTTTTTGAAAAGCTAAGGCCTACAAGTAATTTTTACACGTATGACAACTTCAGTAGTTATAGTAATGTTTTAGTTTTTATAGTAAATATCACATTTTTAAATTAATACTTTCTTAATTCTTCAAAGTATTTCATTCAGGCACACATTTTCATCATATTCATCAAATATCTTCCCCCAATTCTCTCCAAACTTGACTTTTCCATCTCCTTCTTTCAATTTCATGTACCTTTTTGCTTTCTTCAATTACCTATCAAGTCTATCTGTGCTGCCCATTAGCCCTAGGTCTGGGGCCTTTCACTGAAGTATGGCGAATCTACCAGTAGCTTTACCCTTAAATAAAACTGTGTCTCCATTCCCGTTATCCTTCAGCTCTCAACAGTTGACAATTATGAATTGGGGAATCATACTATAACGTTTACTGTCTTGACCTTAGCACAGTCAACAGCCCTGCAGCAAGTTCATGAAAACAGTAGTCTTGTCATGTCCAGAGGCTGCCACTCCATTTGCTGCTGGTTCTCCCCATGCCTGGCTATAGTTGTCTTTCCAGCCTTCTTCTTCAGTGGTCTCTGAGAAGATGGGGGGAGAGAATGATGTAGATATCCCATTTATTTGTGAGTACTACACAGAAGTTTATTCTAGTCTACACACTTTGATCCGTTATGCATTTCTGAGCTAAAAATTTTAATGCACAAAAAATTATTTGATAAGTTCTGAGAACTTCAGTAATTTATGGTCACAGAAATATGAATTTAGAAGACAGTTTTATACTCTGCGTTTTAATTTAAATAATAGTAATTGGTTCACCTCTGAGACTTTTGAGCTACCCAACAATAGATTTTTTTGACCAGATATACACTATCAGCAAGCATTTTCTCTTATGAAGCAGGCCTTAAATTCATGTGCAAAGTGTTTGGTCACCTCAATATCATAAGATGAGTACCATTGTTGTGCTCATATAGATACCTAGATAGATGATGATATATATATATATATAGGGAGAGAGAGAGAGGGAGAGAGAAAGAGAGAGAGGGAAGAGATATTAATATATGCACATATCAACAGAAACATTGTGATGCAAATTTTGTGAACATCAACAGCATACGTAGCACTGTATAAAACATAAACTAAATCTCTGTGTTAAATGAACTCTTCAGTGAAAATACTACTGCAGATCCAAGAACATTCACAGGATATTAACCATAAAGGCAGAAAGAAAAGCATGTATGTTTCTCAGAGTATGTGCCTTAGTCTGAGTTTCTATTACTGTGGAGAAATAGCACAGCCAAAAAGCAAGTTGAGGAGGAAATAGTTTATTTAGCTTATACATTGCTGTTCATAACCAAAGGAAATCAGGACAGGAACTCAATTAGAGCTGGAACCTAAGGCAGGAGCTTAACTAAATGCCATGGAGGGATGCTGCCTTCTGGTTTGTTTCCCTTGGCTTCCTTAGCCTCCTTTCTTATAGAACTCAGAATCACCAGCCTAGAGGTGACACTACCCACAATACATATGGTGTGCCCTTTCCCATTGATCAAAATTAAAATGCCTTACAGCTGGATTTCATGGAGACATTTTCCCAACTGAGGCTCCTTCCTCTCTGATGAGGTTCACTTGTGTAAAGATGACACACAAAACTAGCCAAAAGAGTATCTAACCACTGAAGCCAGTCTAAAGCAGCCGAGGACTTGTGACTTTGACACCTGTATACCATTTACAGGGAACTCTCCATGTACACTGTGCTTTTAGATATCTTCACTTAGCTTGTGTCATGACTACTGATTGTTCTCATGTCCTAGTCACTCTGATTTACAGTATTTAAACCTTTGTTTGGCTTAATAATTACACAGTAATTACAATTTCAAGTGATTCCATATTTGGCTGTAATCATTTTGTAAATAGACTTTTATGCTCTTCCCCATGATAAGTTGCTTAAGCAGATTATCACTTGTTGACTTTACTTAATGCTTGTGTTTCCTAAACTTAGTTCTTTAATCGAAAACATCTTTATTCTACAAGCTATGGTATATTTAGAGAAAATGGGAAACAGGTTTAAAAATAAATATAACTAATATATTTTCTTTCAAATTATTATTGGTAAATAAGATTAAAATAAAAGACATCAAGACTTTAAAATACTGAAAATGGAGTCATCATGCAAAATGGCTAAATAATATTTCGACTTGAAATGATGGATTGTTTAAAATTTTTGTTTCAATTGCAGTTTTATAAAATACTGATATTTCATTTATGATATTTTAAAACATGTGAATGTGAAAATATGTGTGTCAAGTAAGTTTTTTCAGTGTAGAAGAACATTTAAACATCAGGTCACATAAATGCAGGCATACATTCTGGTAATTCTTCTTTATGCTGATTTAATTAACAACAATTTAGTTTAAAATATATCAACAGTAAAAACAGTTTAGTTTGAACTATATTAATAGTTTTGCAAGACTTCTGATTTAATTTTAAGATAATTCAATATTACTATTTTTACCCTGTGTAATTAGCATTGACTTTTCATTTTAATCCTTGTGTTTCAGTTTTTAAATATCTCTTTTAAATAAACTATATCTCTTTTTCTTTTAAGATAAAAAGAGTCACTGGAAATAGATTAATTTATATCCTCATATAATTGATATTTGAGAAATTATATTACTAGATCCCAGAGCCTTGTATGGGTATATATGTATAAGACTTCTCAAAGCCCTTTATATCCCATGTATTAATTTGTCATATTTTAGCTAGATACTCCTTCTAAATCATGGGCTTAACTGTCCTATATTTCCCTTTCTTGTATGGCATGAGAACTTGCCAAATAGAAGATGAATAAGTTTTATAACAAGGATAATGAATGAGCAGACACTCTTCTCAGTAGGTTATATATTTTTTTATTGTATATCCATATGAATCAGTCTTTATTATTTTTTTGGTGTCTAGAAAAATTAATTGCCATATGGGTTTCTCTAAGTATACATTCTTTCAGTTTGCCATGGAAATTTTTAAAAAATTTTTTATTAGGTATTTTCCTCATTTACATTTCCAATGCTATCCCAAAAGTCACCCATACCCACCACCCCCAACTCCCCTAACCCCCCCCCCCACTCCCCCTTTTTGGCCCTGGCTTTCCCCTGTACTGAGGCATATCAGTAGATTATATTAACAGAGACAATTTTACAATGTTTACAGACCATTGTATCCACTCGTCTGTCACAATTGTGTTTCACTTTCTACTCCTGAATGAAGTTCTTTATAGCTTTTTCTACATAATCTTCCATTATTTCCTTTCATAGTTTCCCACAGTTCTGTGTTATTGCCATTCATTCACAAAAGCAAACACACACACACACACAAACACACACACACAGAGAGACAGAGACAGAGATAGAGACAGAGAGACAGACAGAAAGAGAGACAGAGAGACAGAGAAAGAGAGAGATCGATCTAATTCTTTTTTATTAATCTTTTCATTTTTTGTTTGTTTGTTGGTTTTAATTCTGTAGTTGCACAACTTCTTTGGAACAGACAAACTAATTACAGGAAAATGGAATCTCTCCACTCACATACTTTGCAAAAATCCTAGTCTTCAGAATAAGACATCTTCTATAAGTTTCAGTGTCTCTGTTTTTATGTGGAGTTCCTTAATCCACTTAGATTTGACCTTAGTACAAGGAGATAGGAATGGATCAATTCACATTCTTCTACATAATAACTGCCAGTTGTGCCAGCACCATTTGTTGAAAATGCTAAGAACTCAAGAAGGTAGACTCCAGAAAATCAAATAACCCCATTAAAAAATGGGGCTCAGAGCTGAACAAAGAATTCTCACCTGAGGAATACTGAATGGCAGAGAAACACCTGAAAAAATATGCAACATCCTTAATCATCAGGGAAATGCAAATCAAAACAACCCTGAGATTCCACTTCATTCCAGTCAGAATGGCTAAGATCAAAAACTCAGGTGACAACAGATACTGGCGAGGAACACTCCTCCATTGTTGGTGGGATTGCAAGCTTGTACAACCACTGTGGAAATCAGTCTGGCGGTTCCTCAGAAAATTGGACATAGTACTACCGGAGGATCCCGCAATACCTCTCCTGGGCATATATCCAGAAGATGTCCCAACCGGTAAGAAGGATACATGCTCCACTATGTTCATAGCAGCCTTGTTTATAATAGCCAGTAGCTGGAAAAAAACCCAGATGCCCCTCAACAGAGGAATGCATACAGAAAATGTGGTACATTTACACAATGGAATACTACTCAGCTGTTAAAAAAATGAATTTATGAAATTCCTAGGCAAATGGATGGACCTGGAGGGTATCATCCTGAGTGAGGTAACCCAATCACAAAGGAACTCTCACAATATGTAATCACTGATAAGTGGATATTAGCCCAGAAACTTAGGATACCCAAGATATAAGATACAACTTGCTAAACACATGAAATTCAAGAAGAACATGGACCAAACTGTGGACACTTTATCCCTTTCTTAGAAATGGGAACAAAACACCCATGGAAGGAGTTACAGAGACAAAATTTGGAGCTGTGACGAAAGGATGGACCATCTAGTGATTGCCATATGCAGGGATCCATCCCATAATCAGCTTCCAAATGCTGACACCATTGCATACACTAGCAAGATTTTGCTGAAAGGACCCAGATATAACTGTCTCTTGTGAGAACTTGCAGGAGCCTAGCAAACACAGAAGTGGATGCTCACAGTCAGCTAATGGATGGATCACAGGGCCCCCAATGGAGGAGCTATAGAAATCACCCAAGGAGCTAAAGGGAACTGCAACCATATAGGTGGAACAACAATATGAACTAACCAGTACCCCGGAGCTTTTGTCTCTAGTGGCATATGTATCAAAAGATGGCCTAGCCGGCCATCCTTGCAAAGAGAGGCCCATTGGACATGCAAACTTTATATGCCCCAGTACAGGCGAACGCCAGGGCCAAAAAGGGGGAGTGGGTGGGTAGGGGACTGGGGGGGTGGGTATGGGGGACCTTTGGGATAGCATTGAAAATGTAAATGAGGAAAATACCTAATTAAAAAAAAGAAAAAAAAAAAGAAAATGCTGTCTTTTTTCCACTGGATGGTTTTAGCTCCCTTGTCGCGAAGATCAAGTGACCATAGGTGTGTGGGTTCATTTCTGGGTCTTCAATTCTATTCCATTAGTCTACTTGTCTGTCAATATACCAGTACCATGCAGTTTTGATCACAATTGCTCTGTAGTACAGCTTTAGGTCAGGCATGGTGATTCCACCAGAGGTTCTTTTATCCTTGAGAAGAGTTTTTGTTATTCCAGATGAATTTGCAAATTGCCCTTTCTAATTCATTGAAGAATTGAGTTAGAATTTTGATGGGTATTGCATTGAATCTGTAGATTGCTTTTGGCAAAATAGCCATTTTTACTATATTGATCCTGCCAATCCATGAGCATGGGAGATCTTTCCAACTTCTGAGATCTTCTTTAATTTCTTTCTTTAGAGACTTGAAGTTCTTATCATACAGATCTTTCACTTCCTTAGTTAGAGTCTCACCAAGGTATTTTATATTATTTGTGACTATTGAGAAGGGTGTTGTTTCCCTAATTTCTTTCTCAGCCTGTTTATCCTTTGTGTACAGAAAGGCCATTGACTTGTTTGAGTTAATTTTATATCCAGCTACTTCACTGAAGCTGTTTATCAGGATTAGGAGTTCTCTGGTGGAATTTTTAGGGTCACTTATATATACTATCATATCATCTGCAAAAAGTGATATTTTGACTTCTTCCTTTCCAATTTGTATCCCCCTGATCTCCCTTTGTTGTCTAATTGCTCTGGCTAGGACTTCAAGTACAATGTTGAATAGGTAGGGAGGAAGTGGACAGCCTTGTCTAGTTCCTGAAGATATGGTACAGGGGAAAAATACCTGAATAAAACCGCAATGGCTTGTGCTGTAAGATCGAGAATCAACAAATGGGATCTCATAAAATTGCAAAGCTTCTGGAAGGCAAAAGACACTGTCAATAAGACAAAAATGGCCACCAACAGATTGGGGAAGGATCTTTACCTATCCTAAATCAAATAGGAGACTAATATCCAATATATATAAAGAACTCAAGAAGGTGGACTCCAATAAATCAAATAACCCCATTAAAAATGGGGTTCAGAGTTAAACAAAAAATTCTCACCTGAGGAATACTAAATGGCTGAGAAGCACTTGAAAAAAAGTTCAGCATCCTTAATCATCAGGGAAATGCAAATCAAAACAACCCTGAGACTCCACCTCACACTAGTCAGAATGGCTAAGATCAAAAATTCAGGTGACAGCAGATGCTGGCGAGGATGTGGAGAAAGAGGAACACTCCTCCATTGTTGGTGGGATTGCAAGCTTGTACAACCACTCTGGAAATCAGTCTGGCAGTTCCTCAGAAAATTGGACATAGTACTACCAGAGAATCCCGCAATACCTCTCCTGGGCATATATACAGAAGATGTTCCAACCGGTAAGAAGGACGCATGCTCCACTATGTTCATAGCAGCCTTATTTATAATAGCCAGAAGCTGGAAAGAATCCAGATGCCCCTCAACAGAGGAATGGATACAGATAATATGGTACATTTACACAATGGAGTACTACTCAGCTGTTAAAAAATGAATTTATGAAATTGCTAGGCAAATGGATGTACCTGGAGGGTATCATCCTGAGTGAGGTAACCCAATCATAAAAGAACTCACACAATATGTACTCACTGATAAGTGAATACTAGCCCAGAAACTTAGAATACCCAAGATATGAGATACAATTTGCTAAACACATGAAACTCAAGAAGAACAAAGATCAAAGTGTGGACACTTTGCCCCTTCTTAGAATTGGGAACAAAATTCCCATTGAAGGAGTTACAGAGGCACAATTGGGAGCAGAGACAAAAGGATGGACCATCTAAAGACTGCCATATCCGGGGATCCATCCCATAATCAACTTCCAAACGCTGACAGCATTGCATACACTAGTAAGATTTTGCTGAAAGGACCCAGATATAGCTGTCTCTTGTGAGACTATGCTGGGGCCTAGAAAACACAGAAGTGGATGCTCACAGTCAGCTATTGGATGGTTCACAGGGCCTCCAATGGAGGAGCTAGTGAAAGTACTCAAGGAGCTAAAGGGGTCTGCAACCCTATAGGTGAAACAACAATATGAACTATCCAGTACCCACCAGACCTCGTGTCTCTAGCTGCGTATGTATCAGAAGATGACCTAGTTGGCCATCAGTAGAAAGAGAGGCCCATTGGTCCTGCAAACTTTATCTGCCTCAGTACAGGGGAATGCCAGTACCAAGAAGTGGGAGTGGGTGGGTGGGGGAGTGGGTGGGGGAGTGTGTCTGGGGCTTTTGCGATAGCATTGGAAATGTAAATGAAATAAATACCTAATAAAATAATAAGATATCTTTGAAGGGTATGCATAGTTTTTGTGAAGTCTAAGATCAACCACATGTCAGCTTGGTCAGTCAAATAAACCTTTGTGATCAAGCATTAACCAGAGTAAAGTTCAACTTGTTTTTGTTGACAAAGCAACTAGAACTTCAGTTGTAGTTATACCAGAAGCTTTTTAGCTTTACATCTTTAGCTCCAGAAGTTGCAAATAAAATGATTGACTTTAGTTAAAAAGTAACGTTGTAATTCCTTTTTAAAGTGAGCTGACAAGTAGTTAAAGCACATACATTCTTAACTGTCTTGACATGTCCAAATGTGACTGCTTTATTAGTGATTATCACAAAGGTAGAACACAGAAACAGATGAAAATATTCATATATATAATTATATATGGATTTGCACAAAGTTTGCCTAAAATAATTTGAATTTGATATTAAAAATGTTCTACTTTCTACTGCCAAAAACTAATATGTAACTGACTTGAGGCTTTATACCCTTGGAAGTAATACCTTTTTTGTCCTTGGTTTGGTGATGTCTTAATCTTTTGTTTGGTTATGTCCTAGTTTGGGTTTCTAATAGTGTAAAGAGATACCATGGCCATGGAAATTCCTATAAAGGCAAACAATTATTGGGCTGGCTCATAGTTTCAGAGGTTTAGTCCATTATTGTTGTATTAGTTGGGGTTTTCTACAGTTTCTAGAATCACAAAACATGAAATGACACTCTCTAACTCTCTCTCTCTCTCTCTCTCTCTCTCTCTCTCTCTCTCTCTCACTCTGTGTGTGTGTGTGTCTGTTTGTCTGTCTCTCTGTCTACACACACACATACACACACACACACACATTCTAGGTGTCTAGCTGGTCTTCTGAATAAGCTAGAATCCAAGGAATGAATATGTTTGCAAAATGAGGGCAAGGAGGTATAGAAAACAAAACAAAACAAAACAAAAAAATAAAAACCGAATGCTTCCTTCTTCCGTTCTCTAGTGGAAGGGATGGTTAAAGATGTGCCTCAAGGTCTTCAAGATCTAAATCAGAGGTGTGCCCTTTATTTCTGGAATTTAGTTGATTCCAGATATAGTCAAGTTGACAACCAAAAATTGCCATCACAGGAGATTTTAAGGAAGGCCTATAGTCACTCTCCGAATGCAGCTTAATGAAAATGAAAGAATATCACAGACAAATAGCAAAAAAGAAAATCTGAAGAAGAAAATTCAGAAGACATCTTTCCAGATTTTTGTTGAAAGGCTCACCAAGGACATTATACTTTCCCTGCAATGTTTAGGAACAGTCTATGTGAATGATTGCATAAGAAAGTTCTCAAGAGAATCAGTACCTAGGGTTTTCATCAGAGTATGGGTTATGTTCTCAAATGTACCTTGCAAATACCCAAGTTTCAGACTCCTAGTAAGAAAGCAGGTGCAGAGTACAAATGACATTTTTTAATACAAATAGTTCATGACACTATTACTAATTCATTTTGTGGGGCTGGAGAGATGGCTCAGTGGCAAAGAGCACCCACTGATCTTCCAGAGGACCTGGGTGTGATTCCTAGAAACCAAAGAGCAGCTCACTACTTTTAGCTTCAGTTGTACTGGATATTATACCCTATTCTGACCCTGGATACCAGCAAGCAGGCATGTGGTATACATGTATAAAGCCAGGCAAAATACTCATACACAAAATAAAATAAATTATTTTTAAAAAATAATGTTAGAGGAGCCCCGGGCTACCTTGCCAGCAGAGTCTTGCCCAACACCCGCAAGGGTCCACACGGGACTCCCCACGGGACCCTAAGACCTCTGGTGAGTGGATCACAGTGCCTGCCCCAATCCAATCGCGCGGAACTTGAGACTGCGGTACATAGGGAAGCAGGCTACCCGGGCCTGATCTGGGGCACAAGTCCCTTCCGCTTGACTCGAGACTCGAGCCCCGGGCTACCTTGCCAGCAGAGTCTTGCCCAACACCCGCAAGGGCCCACACGGGACTCCCCACAGGACCCTAAGACCTCTGGTGAGTGGAACACAGCGCCTGCCCCAATCCAATCGCGTGGAACTTGAGACTGCGGTACATAGGGAAGCAGGCTACCCGGGCTTGATCTGGGGCACAAACCCCTTCCACTCCACTTGAGCCCCGGCTACCTTGCCAGCTGAGTCGCCTGACACCCGCAAGGGCCCACACAGGATTCCACACGTGATCCTAAGACCTCTAGTGAGTGGAACACAACTTCTGCCAGGAGTCTAGTTCGAACACCAGATATCTGGGTACCTGCCTTGCAAGAAGAGAGCTTGCCTGCAGAGAATACTCTGCCCACTGAAACTAAGGAGAGTGCTACCCTCCAGGTCTGCTCATAGAGCCTAACAGAGTCACCTGAAGAACAAGCTCTTAACAGTGACAACTAAAACAGCTAGCTTCAGAGATTACCAGATGGCGAAAGGCAAACGTAAGAATCCTACTAACAGAAATCAAGACCACTCACCATCATCAGAACGCAGCACTCCCACCCCACCTAGTCCTGGGCACCCCAACACAACCGAAAATCTAGACCCAGATTTAAAAACATTTCTCATGATGATGATAGAGGACATCAAGAAGGACTTTCATAAGTCACTTAAAGATTTACAGGAGAGCACAGCTAAAGAGTTACAGGCTCTTAAAGAAAAGCAGGAAAACACAGCCAAACAGGTGATGGAAATGAACAAAACCATACTAGAACTAAAAGGGGAAGTAGACACAATAAAGAAAACCCAAACCGAGGCAACGCTGGAGATAGAAACCCTAGGAAAGAGATCTGGAACCATAGATGCGAGCATCAGCAACAGAATACAAGAAATGGAAGAGAGAATCTCAGGTGCAGAAGATTCCATAGAGAACATCGACACAACAGTCAAAGAAAATACAAAATGCAAAAGGATCCTAACTCAAAACATCCAGGTAATCCAGGACACAATGAGAAGACCAAACCTACGGATAATAGGAATTGATGAGAATGAAGATTTTCAACTTAAAGGGCCAGCTAATATCTTCAACAAAATAATAGAAGAAAACTTCCCAAACATAAAAAAAGAGATGCCCATGATCATACAAGAAGCATACAGAACTCCAAATAGACTGGACCAGAAAAGAAATTCCTCCCGACACATAATAATCAGAACAACAAATGCACTAAATAAAGATAGAATATTAAAAGCAGTAAGGGAGAAAGGTCAAGTAACATATAAAGGAAGGCCTATCAGAATTACACCAGACTTTTCACCAGAGACTATGAAAGCCAGAAGAGCCTGGACAGATGTTATACAGACACTAAGAGAACACAAATGCCAGCCCAGGCTACTATACCCGGCCAAACTCTCAATTACCATAGATGGAGAAACCAAAGTATTCCACGACAAAACCAAGTTCACACAATATCTTTCCACGAATCCAGCCCTTCAAAGGATAATAACAGAAAAGAAGCAATACAAGGACGGAAATCACGCCCTAGAACAACCAAGAAAGTAATCATTCAACAAACCAAAAAGAAGACAGCCACAAGAACAGAATGCCAACTCTAACAACAAAAATAAAAGGGAGCAACAATTACTTTTCCTTAATATCTCTTAATATCAATGGACTCAATTCCCCAATAAAAAGACATAGACTAACAGACTGGCTACACAAACAGGACCCAACATTCTGCTGCTTACAGGAAACCCATCTCAGGGAAAAAGACAGACACTACCTCAGAGTGAAAGGCTGGAAAACAATTTTCCAAGCAAATGGACTGAAGAAACAAGCTGGAGTAGCCATTTTAATATCGGATAAAATCGACTTCCAACCCAAAGTTATCAAAAAAGACAAGGAGGGACACTTCATACTCATCAAAGGTAAAATCCTCCAAGAGGAACTCTCAATTCTGAATATCTACGCACCAAATGCAAGGGCAGCCACATTCATTAGAGACACTTTAGTAAAGCTCAAAGCATACATTGCACCTCACACAATAATAGTGGGAGACTTCAACACACCACTTTCTTCAAAGGACAGATCGTGGAAACAGAAACTAAACAGGGACACAGTGAAACTAACAGAAGTTATGAAACAAATGGACCTGACAGATATCTACAGAACATTTTATCCTAAAACAAAAGGATATACCTTCTTCTCAGCACCTCACGGGACCTTCTCCAAAATTGACCATATAATTGGTCACAAAACAGGTCTCAATAGATACAAAAATATTGAAATTGTCCCATGTATCCTATCAGACCACCATGGCCTAAGACTGATCTTCAATAACAACATAAATAATGGAAAGCCAACATTCACGTGGAAACTGAATAACACTCTTCTCAATGATACCTTGGTCAAGGAAGGAATAAAGAAAGAAATTAAAGACTTTTTAGAGTTTAATGAAAATGAAGCCACAACGTACCCAAACCTATGGGACACAATGAAAGCATTTCTAAGAGGGAAACTCATAGCGCTGAGTGCCTCCAAGAAGAAACGGGAGACAGCACATACTAGCAGCTTGACAACACATCTAAAAGCCCTAGAAAAAAAGGAAGCAAATTCACCCAAGAGGAGTAGACGGCAGGAAATAATCAAACTCAGGGGTGAAATCAACCAAGTGGAAACAAGAAGAACTATTCAAAGAATTAACCAAACGAGGAGTTGGTTCTTTGAGAAAATCAACAAGATAGATAAACCCTTAGCTAGACTCACTAAAGGGCACAGGGACAAAATCCTAATTAACAAAATCAGAAATGAAAAGGGAGACATAACAACAGATCCTGAAGAAATCCAAAACACCATCAGATCCTTCTACAAAAGGCTATACTCAACAAAACTGGAAAACCTGGACGAAATGGACAAATTTCTGGACAGATACCAGGTACCAAAGTTGAATCAGGATCAAGTTGACCATCTAAACAGTCCCATATCACCTAAAGAAATAGAAGCAGTTATTAATAGTCTCCCAACCAAAAAAAGCCCAGGACCAGATGGGTTTAGTGCAGAGTTCTATCAGACCTTCAAAGAAGATCTAATTCCAATTCTGCACAAACTATTTCACAAAATAGAAGTAGAAGGTACTCTACCCAACTCATTTTATGAAGCCACTATTACTCTGATACCTAAACCACAGAAAGATCCAACAAAGATAGAGAACTTCAGACCAATTTCTCTTATGAATATTGATGCAAAAATCCTCAATAAAATTCTCGCTAACCGAATCCAAGAACACATTAAAGCAATCATCCATCCTGACCAAGTAGGTTTTATTCCAGGGATGCAGGGATGGTTTAATATACGAAAATCCATCAATGTAATCCATTATATAAACAAAGTCAAAGACAAAAACCACATGATCATCTCGTTAGATGCAGAAAAAGCATTTGACAAGATCCAACACCCATTCATGATAAAAGTTTTGGAAAGATCAGGAATTCAAGGCCCATACCTAAACATGATAAAAGCAATCTACAGCAAACCAGTAGCCAACATCAAAGTAAATGGAGAGAAGCTGGAAGCAATCCCACTAAAATCAGGGACTAGACAAGGCTGCCCACTTTCTCCCTACCTTTTCAACATAGTACTTGAAGTATTAGCCAGAGCAATTCGACATCAAAAGGAGATCAAGGGGATACAAATTGGAAAAGAGGAAGTCAAAATATCACTTTTTGCAGATGATATGATAGTATATATAAGTGACCCTAAAAATTCTACCAGAGAACTCCTAAACCTGATAAACAGCTTCGGTGAAGTAGCTGGATATAAAATAAACTCAAACAAGTCAATGGCCTTTCTCTATACAAAGAATAAACAGGCTGAGAAAGAAATTAGGGAAACAACACCCTTCTCAATAGTCACAAATAATATAAAATATCTTGGCGTGACTCTAACTAAGGAGGTGAAAGATCTGTATGATAAAAACTTCAAATCTCTGAAGAAAGAAATTAAAGAAGATCTCAGAAGATGGAAAGATCTCCCATGCTCATGGATTGGCAGGATCAACATTGTAAAAATGGCTATCTTGCCAAAAGCAATCTACAGATTCAATGCAATCCCCATCAAAATTCCAACTCAATTCTTCAACGAATTGGAAGGAGCAATTTGCAAATTTGTCTGGAATAACAAAAAACCTAGGATAGCAAAAAGTCTTCTCAAGGATAAAAGAACTTCTGGCGGAATCACCATGCCAGACCTAAAGCTTTACTACAGAGCAATTGTGATAAAAACTGCATGGTACTGGTATAGAGACAGACAAGTAGACCAATGGAATAGAATTGAAGATCCAGAAATGAACCCACACACCTATGGTCACTTGATCTTCGACAAGGGAGCTAAAACCATCCAGTGGAAGAAAGACAGCATTTTCAACAATTGGTGCTGGCACAACTGGTTGTTATCGTGTAGAAGAATGTGAATCGATCCATACTTATCTCCTTGTACTAAGGTCAAATCTAAGTGGATCAAGGAACTTCACATAAAACCAGAGACACTGAAACTTATAGAGGAGAAAGTGGGGAAAAGCCTTGAAGATATGGGCACAGGGGAAAAATTCCTGAACAGAACAGCAATGGCTTGTGCTGTAAGATCGAGAATCGACAAATGGGATCTAATGAAACTCCAAAGTTTCTGAAAGGCAAAAGACACCATCAATAGAACAAAAAGACCACCAACAGATTGGGAAAGGATCTTTACCTATCCTAAACCAGATAGGGGACTAATATCCAACATATATAAAGAACTCAAGAAGGTGGACTTCAGAAAATCAAATAACCCCATTAAAAAATGGGGCTCAGAACTGAACAAAGAATTCTCACCTGAGGAATACCGAATGGCAGAGAAGCACTTGAAAAAATGTTCAACATCCTTAATCATCAGGGAAATGCAAATCAAAACAACCCTGAGATTCCACCTCACACCAGTCAGAATGGCTAAGATCAAAAATTCAGGTGACAGCAGATGCTGGCGAGGATGTGGAGAAAGAGGAACACTCCTCCATTGTTGGTGGGAGTGCAGGCTTGTACAACCACTCTGGAAATCAGTCTGGCGGTTCCTCAGAAAACTGGACATAGTACTACCGGAGGATCCAGCAATACCTCTCCTGGGCATATATCCAGAAGATGCCCCAACAGGTAAGAAGGACACATGCTCCACTATGTTCATAGCAGCCTTATTTATAATAGCCAGAAGCTGGAAAGAACCTAGATGCCCCTCAACAGAGGAATGGATACAGAAAATGTGGTACATCTACACAATGGAGTACTACTCAGCTATTAAAAAGAATGAATTTATGAAATTCCTAGCCAAATGGATGGACCTGGAGGGCATCATCCTGAGTGAGGTAACACATTCACAAAGAAACTCACACAATATGTATTCACTGATAAGTGGATATTAGCCCCAAACCTAGGATACCCAAGATATAAGATATAATTTGCTAAACACATGAAACTCAAGGAGAATGAAGACTGAAGTGTGGACACTATGCCCCTCCTTAGATTTGGGAACAAAACACCCATGGAAGGAGTTACAGAGACGGAGTTTGGAGCTGAGATGAAAGGATGGACCATGTAGAGACTGCCATAGCCAGGGATCCACCCCATAATCAGCATCCAAACGCTGACACCATTGCATACACTAGCAAGATTTTATTGAAAGGACGCAGATGTAGCTGTCTCTTGTGAGACTATGCCGGGGCCCAGCAAACACAGAAGTGGATGCTCACAGTCAGCTAATGGATGGATCATAGGGCTCCCAATGGAGGAGCTAGAGAAAGTAGCCAAGGAGCTAAAGGGATCTGCAACCCTATAGGTGGAACAACATTATGAGCTAACCAGTACCCCGGAGCTCTTGACTCTAGCTGCATATATATCAAAAGATGGCCTAGTCGGCCATCACTGGAAAGAGAGGCCCATTGGACTTGCAAACTTTATATGCCCCAGTACAGGGGAATACCAGGGCCAAAAAGGGGGAGTGGGTGGGCAGGGGAGTGGGGGTGGGTGGATATGGGGGACTTTTGGTATAGCATTGGAAATGTAAATGAGTTAAATACCTAATAAAAAATGGAAAAAAAAAAAAAAAAGAAAATGAGGGGGAGAGTTCACCATGAAAAGAAAACACATATCCTCTAAGCCCCTTTGAAGTATCTCCTTTGCCTTTGATTGGCAACTGAGGGAAAGACAGTCATGGAGGCTCTTCATGCAGGTGTCCCAATGCTCACAGTTGACAGGAGCTCCCAGAACTCTAACAGGAGCAAGCCATGTTGACGAGGAGCCACAGCAGGCGATGACAAGCTTTGCCCTCCCTGGCTCACGTGGAGCGTGTGTGTGTGTGTGTGTGTGTGTGTGTGTGTGTGTGTGTGTGTGTACATGAGTACACATGTTCATGGGAAGGCTGGAAGGTTGCCTCCTTGATAAAAAAAAAAAAAATAATGTTAGAAACCTCCTTAGATCAAGCTCAATGTGACTGGTGGGCTGCCCTTCATTAGCCTTCTAAAAGGAGAGCAGAGTAAGACTGAATATTAACTCATTCCTTCATACCATAAGTTACTAATTTGGGCCAGCAATGACTCACCTTGGGCACAGAGTCTGCGGATACCCCCAAGGTCCGCACAGGACTCTCCACGGGATCTTAGGACCTCTGGTGAGCGGAACACAACTTCTGCTCCAATCCAATTGCGGGACCTGAGGAAGCATTAATTAGGGAAGCAGAAAACCTGGCCTGACCAGGGTCACAAGTCCCTTCCAGTTGGCACCAGCACCATCACTGGGGCACCTTGGGCGCGGAGTCTGTGGACACCCCCAAGGTCCCCAGAGGACTCTCCACGGGATCATAGGACATCTGGTGAATGGAACACAACTTCTGCCAGGAGGCAGGTTCAAAAACCAGATATATGGGCACCTTCCCTGCAAGAGGAGAGCTTGCCTGCAGAGTGTACTCTGACCACTGAAACACAGGAGAGAGCTGGTCTCCCAGGTCTGCTAATAGAGGCTAACATAATCACCTGAGGAACAAGCTCTAACCAGAGATAACTATAACAACTAACTCCAGAGATTACCAGATGGCAAAAGGCAAACGAAAGAATCTTACTAACTGAAACCAAGACCACTATCCATCATCAGAACACAGCACTCCCACCCCACCCAGTCCTGGGCACTCCAACACACCTGAAAAGATAGTCCCAGATTTAAAAGCATATCTCATGATGATGGTAGAGGACATCAAGAAGGACTTTAATAACTCATTTAAAGAAATACAGGAGAACACTGCTAAACAGGTAGAAGACCTTCAAGAGGAAGCACAAAAATCCCTTAAGGAATTGCAGGAAAACACAACCAAACAGGTGATGGAATTGAATAAAACCACCCAAGACCTAAAAAGGGAAGTAGACACAATAAAGAAAACCCAAAGTGAGGCAACGCTGAAGATTGAAACCCTAGGAAAGAAATCTGAAGCCACAGATGCTAGCATCAGCAACAGAATACAAGAGATGGAAGAGAGAATCTCAGGTTCAGAAGATTCCATAGAGAACATCGGCACAACAATCAAAGAAAATACAAACTGCAAAAAGATCCTAACTCAAAACATCCAGAAAATCCAGGACACAATGAGAAGACCAAACCTACAGATAATAGGAGTAGATGAGAATGAAGATTTTCAACTCAAAGGGCCAGCAAATATCTTCAACAAAATTATAGAAAAAAACTTCCCAAACCTAAAGAAAGAGATGCCTTATTTATAATAGCCAGAAGCTGGAAAGAACCCAGATGCCCCTCAACAGAGGAATGGATACAAAAATGTGGTACATTTACACAGTGGAGTACTACTCAGCTATTAAAAAGAATGAATTTATGAAATTCCTAGGCAAATGGATGGACCTGAAGGATATCATCCTGTGTGAGGTAACCCAATCACAAAAGAACTCAAATGATATGTTCTCACTGACAAGTGTATATTAGCCCAGAAACTTAGAATACCCAAGATATAATATACAATTTGCTAAACACATGAAACTCAAGAAGAACAAAGTCCAAAGTGTGGACCCTTTCCCCTTCTTAGAATTGGAACAAAACACCCATGGAAGTAGTTACAGAGACAAAGTTTGTAGCTGAGATGAAAGGATGGACCATCTAGAGACTGCCATATCCAGGGATCCATCCCATAATCAGCCTCCAAACGCTGACACCATTGCATACACTAGCAAGATTTTGCTGAAAGGACCCTGATATAGCTGTCTCTTGTGAGGCTATGCCGCGGCCTAGCAAACACAGAAGTGGATGCTCACAGTCAGCTATTGGATGGATCACAGAGTCCTCAATGGAGGAGCTAGAGAAAGTAACCAAGGAGCTAAAGGGATCTGCAACCCTATAGGTGGAACAACAATATGAATTAACCAATACCCCAGAGCTCTTGACTCTAGCTGCATGTGTATCAAAAGATGGCCTAGTTGGCCATCACTGGAAAGAGAGGCCCATTGGACTTGCAAACTTTATATGCCCCAGTACAGGGGAAAGCCAGGGCCAAAAAGTGGGAGTGGGTGGAAAGGGGAGTGGGGGGAGGGTATGGGGGACTTTTGGGATAGCATTGGAAATGTAATTGAGGAAAATACGTAATAAAAAATATTACAAAGGAAAAAAGTTACTAATTTGGATGAAAATATAGTTGAGGAAGCATCAATGATGTGATCATTAATACCAGGACCTTTTAGTTTAAGAATACTAGGGGCTATACTGTAATGCATCTATTTGAGGATGTGATAAAATCTCTAATCCATGTAAAATAGCTGATGAGCATATGGTTTAGCAGATTTTTCTCAGCTTGGTAGGCATTAGTTTCTTAGTCAACTTCGCAATTTTATACACTTAGTAAGACATTGTCTTCTGACTTAGCCAATTATATTCTGGCTTTGTTTTCTGCTTTTTGGGATCATGAAAGAACCACAATTTAACTCACTTCATAGATAATTGTAAACTATAATATATCCATATACACTCCTTCCAGACCTACTTAGATGTCTTATGATCTAGATGCCTGTAGTTATTTTAATGTGTTTCTATGATAACATATCACAGTATATAGTGAAAATTGATTATTATTCCTTTTGAAAAGTATAAACTGCTAAAAGAAGTCATGATTGTGTTTATATTTAGCTACCATTTGTTGTTCAAAATAATTATTTTCTAGTATGTAAACTTTCTATGCTGTGGTACACATGTTTCCTCTAAAGTAATATATGATAGCATGAATAATAATTATTACAAGTCATTCAGTTCTAAAAACTGAAACCAAAAATTTAATATGCTAAAAGATTATAATACAGAGAAGTCTGTGTGATAGTGTTGTTAGAGACATGAATTACATCCATGCTTGTCAAATTTATCTATAAGAATAAAAAGAAGACAAATGCACATATTTTGAGACACCAACTAAGAGGAAGTTCACAGCACAAATAAATTCTAAGCATGTTGTTACTTGTAAAAAATGAAAAAAAAAAGAGTTATTCTGTCCTCCTCAAATTAGCCATTGTTCGCTTTGCACCAAGTACCAGGCAGAGTTACATAAGCCCTCCCACAACAGCAGGGATTTAGATACAGGCAAGTTCCTTGGTATTTAGGAGCAGCTGTAGCCTGCAGAACTGGGGGAAGGCTTACCTCCCAGCTCGCTCTAGAATCTGCAAAGATCTGTGCATAACAAACAGGAACAGAAATAGCTGGAGCGACCAATTTCACGTGATAGGGAAAAAAGTTCTTAAAATTGGTGTTTGAGAAATCCCAAACTCAGTGCTTAGGAATTCTCTGTGCTTTGCCTATCCGTCTTCCATAAAACCTCTGGTCATTTGATGACACTTAAAACAGGGTGGCTCTAAATAAAAGTTACAAAACCCCCAAAACCACAAGGCCACAAAGTTACCCATTCCCTTTGAATTGTATCAGTACTCCTAACAATATTTATATTGAAAGGAAATTGATATATTGAATCTCAATATAATTCTGTCTATGTCTATTTAGTTGAAATTCTTAGCTATTTACTCAAATTTTATTTGGCTGCACAATTTTAGGTTCAAGCTTTTTTGCTGTATTATAAAATCACAACTACAGCCAATCTGTTCTCCTTTATATTTTTCTCCATTATGTTTGAATAAAGAACTCTTTTTTCCATATATATATATATATAATGTTGGGTGAGCTACTGGGTAGTTGCAATTCTTTGTTGGAATTAGAACATATAATGGTACTTTTGTGGTCTTCTTTCTCATAATTTCTGCCATCCAATACTCATAAGCTCAAGCAATTTCAGTTGACTGGGCACCAGACCAGTGACAATGTGGGGAAAGTTCAGTTTCTGTTTTCTAGAATTTTTTCATTCAATAGTGAATTCATGCATGTATTTAATGCAAACTAGCTAGAAACTATTAAAAACAAAGAACTTACATTTAAAAGCCACAGCAGCTTTCTGCTTGACTCCTATAACAATGTTTACTCTCCCTAACCTCTTGAGAAATTATCACACACTTTAATTACTTTTTCCTGAAGGAACTACTTCTCTGTAACTAAAAAGAACATACATTTACAGCATTATTTGCTATGTAATGTAAGTCAGTTTATGTTTTTTTCATGGTAGTTCAAAATTCAGTTCAGCTATATCATTACTCTGGTCTTACAAACTTTATCTCCATGGCCCCTGCTCTTCTCTCCCTCTCTCCCTCTCCCTCTCCCTCCCCCTCTCCCTCCTCCCTCTCCTCCCTTCTCCCCTTCTCCCTTCTCCCTCTCCCTCTCCCTCTCCCTCTTCCTCTCCCTCTCCCTCTCCCTCTCTCTCTCCCTCTCCCCCTCCTCTCTCCCTCCTCTCCCTCCTCTCCCTCTCTCCCTCTCCCTCCCACTCTCTCTCTCCACCTCACTGTTTTTATATTTTCAAACATTTTAAATATTTTTAATTTCCTGCTACATCAACTATATGTAATATTTTTCATATTCCATGGAAAACAATGTTGTTTGAACTATTGTCCTACATTCAGCCTTTTTTTCATTTTGTTTTGATTTTCATATTTTTGTTTGATAACATTACTAATCTTGGGGGAAAATCCCACATCATATATCTAGTCTTGTTTCTAAAATTGACTCTGAAAAATTGAAGACAGATGAGCCCAAAGAGGTATGACAATAACCAAGGTAAGAAAACCCAAGTTTTATAAGTACAACCTTTTCATCCAGTCAGGAATATTCTGGAACTTCACTGTACTATATAATGATTTGACAAATAGAAAGGATTATTAGCAATACCACATGAGTTTGTAGACCCTGCATTTAGAAGATAGAAGATATATATTACATATGTGTGTTGTATAATATGTGTATAATTTATACACCATATATGTATATAGATTCCACCATCTGGAATCTTTATACTGTTTAAGAAGAGCTCTTGGTTTCCCCAGGCTATCGTGCTACAGAGAACATGTGAAAGCATATAGACTTTTCAATAAAATAGTACATTATATACCATTTCCAGGAGCAATACTCACAGGACTGAATCCAATTGTCTTTTCCAAACTAGCTACACTACCACCATATGGTTATTGCTAATAGAGTTCAGGTGATGCCACATGACAGATTCGTCTACACACACACACACACACACACACACACACACACACACACAGACAAACACATACACAGCCGAAGTTAAATGTTGCTATATCTTGAGAAATGCTACCAGAATTACTGAGAAAATAAGTATTGTTTGTAGGATACTTTTAAATTTTCCTAACGTTTGTATAGACTTTTTAAGCTTGTAAAATGAGAATTAAGCCATTATTTTCTTCTTTGCTGAAGGGACCCTGTTATAGCTGTCTGGCATGAGGCCATGCCAGTGCCTGGCAAATATAGAAGTGGATGCTCACAGTCATCTATAAGATGGAACACAGGGCCCCCCAATGGAGAAGCTAGAGAAAGTACCCAAGGAGCTGAAGGGGTCTGCAACCCTATAGATGGAACAACAATATGAACTAACCAGTACCCTCAGACTCTCTAGCTGCATATGTAGCAGAAGATGGCCTAGTTGGCCATCACTGGGAAGAGAGGCCCCTTGGTATTGCAAACTTTATGTGCCCCAATACAGGGGAATGCCAGGGCCAAGAAGTGGGAGTGGGTGGGTAGGGGATCAGGGCAGAGGGAGGGTATAGGGAACTTTTGGGATAGCATTTGAAATGGATATAAAAAAAATCTAATAAGAAAGAAAGAAAGAAAGAAAGAAAGAAAGAAAGAAAGAAAGAAAGAAAGAAAGAAAGAAAGTTTCTGTCTCTTCACCTTTCCTCATGGGCTTGTCTTCCTCACGCTAAATACTGCCTTGATTACTAGGTTCTGTTCTAACCATCATTGCAGTGTCCCTTTCTATGTTGATGAAACAAAGGAAAGGCTTTTTGTAATAAATGTTGTCCATGGTCCATGCTGTTGTCAAAAACCATATAGACGTTCATGATCCATGTGCCCACTCACTGGAAAGCACAAGGAAGCTACTTTTTCTTTTTTAACTAGAAATATTTTATTGGTGAGACCCCACCATCTGGACAAAGTGGTCCTGGAATCAAGCTCCTTCCTCCTTGGCAATGCACTCTTTCTTGAGTGGTCCCATGAATGCTTTCTTCTCCTCCATGGTCTGGAAGTGACCTTGGCCAAATTTGGAGGTGGTGTCAATGAACTTCAGGTCAATCTTCACCAGGGCCCGACATTTGGTCTGGACCAGCAAGGACTCGCTTCTTGGTCCCCACCACACAGCCTTTGAGCATGATGAAGTCATTGGTCACCTCACCATAATGTACAAAGCCACCCAGTGAGTTGATGCTCTTGTCAGACAGGTCATAGTCAGTAGATGCATTGTTCTTGATCAGTTTGCCATCCTTGATGAGGTAGCCTTGACCAATCTTGTAAATCTTGTTAGTCTCTTTTCGGTGATGGTAGCCTTTTTGCCCAGCTTGAGCCACAGAGAAGGCGACACGGGCAGGGTGCCAGGCTCCAATACAGGCAACTTTGCGCAAACCTTGATGGGTCTTTCGGGGCAGTTTCTTTGTATGCCAACGACTGGTTACCCCTTTGTACCCTTTGCCTTTTGTCACGTCGATGACAATAATCATTTCATCCTGCCCAAACACCTGGTTTACAGGAACCTGCAGCTCCAGCCTCTCTTGGGCCCAGCCAAGTTTATCAGCCATAGTGCCTCCACTCACCTGGATCTCCATCAAGTGTGCCTTCTGGCGCAGAGGAAGCAGACGCATCTGAGTGTGGGCAATGATGCAGATGACCTGGCAGTACTTCTTCATGCTGCTGGAGTCCTTCTCCAGTTGCTTCTTGCCTGTGCCATCCTGCCATTTCTTATAGTACTTGGTGAAAGCCTTCTTCTTAGACTTGTGCCAATTCTTATAAAAGCGCCATTTACACTCATCGCTGATGTGCTCAGCAAATACAGTATTGAAGGTTCGGAGGCCTCGTGGGCTCTCAACATATCCCACAACGCCCACAACCACCACTGGCGGGGGGGGGGGGGTGAGGGGGTCCACAATGGTCACAGCCTCCACGACTTCTTTCTTGTTCACCTTAGATCCTGGCCTATCAACTTCCTGGACGATGTGGGTCATGCCAGCCTTGTACCCCAGAAAGGTTGTGAGGTAAACAGGCTTGGAAGCATCATCCTTAGGAAAGCTCTTCACTTTCCTATGATGCCAGCTGCTACGCTTGTGAGGCAGGAAGCCCAAGAACCCATGCTTGGGAGCTGAAAATTTGCTGTGAGACATCTCTCTCGCCGCCACAAGCTGATAGAGAGTGGAAGCTGCTGTTGAAGTGGTATTTGAATGACTGCAAATTCACATTTGAAGAGGAGGGACATTAGAAGGTTTCTGTGACAAGTGCTACTCTTGTCCACACCAAATAAGCAGGAATCCATCTAAGAGAACTCCTAAAAACTGTGGTAAGGATACTGAAGTGCAGTTCTCCACTATTGATGTCTTTAAGAGGGGGTGCTGATGGGGAAGGATTCAGTTTTCTTTTTGGAAATGATCAGTGGAAGTTGACTGTGTTCCAGTGTGTCCATGAGAACATAAATCAGTTGTGTTTCTTCTTCCTCCTCCTCTTCCTCCTTTTTGGGCGGCAGCAGTGGGATGTGTTTTCCAAGAGTTGGGGGCAGACCTGGGAGGAGGATTGCTAAGTGTGTATGATCAGGGTTCATGATTGGGCTCATTCACAAATAACCATCATTCCACAGTGCTCAGTATCAGAGTAAGTAAGTGCTAAGATTTATGAAACACTATATGAAATATACACTTCTCTTTTCACATATCTATATTTACATGTCTTTTATTTTATCTCTTGACTGAAGACATTTAGAATTAATGATTGAGACTATATATTCAGTATGTCTGAAAATATTATGTGTGAAAAGAAAATAATTAATTTTTATCTTAACCTGATGACTCCCAGTTGATTTCTTATGTGTTTAAAGTGTTTCTTTTTAATTTTTTTTATAGGAGCTCTTGATGCAACTCAGTCTATATGTGCATATGAACTCATAGACTGACTCCGTTTGACAGAATTTTCTACACTGTTTCCTAAGTAGCATTCTTAGTGTGCTCAATGACATGTGTATGTATAAATCTTGTTCATAAGTGTTGCATATGATATGTATTGTAAAATCTTTGATATATATCAGATTTATATGTGTATGGCATTTGTTTTTATTTCTAAATTGAATTTTATCACTCTATGAATTATGCTTTGCCACCTAGAATGTGCCCTAGGATGGAGTGTACAGAATATCTGTTCTAAATAATTGCCTAATATATTAAGATAAAATATTGGCTTTTATTTTAGACAGTATATACCTAAGAAATATATTATCACCTAGCTTTCTGTTATTTAAATTATGTCCAAAAATCAGACTTTTTTTTACCAATTTAATTACATATATGGATTTTTATGAAGATTATGATACAATTAATAAAGTTAGAGATTTTAAATAAATTAATTAGTAAAATGCATACAAAATTTTAAGTTATGACAAATATTTATCTTATAAGAACATTGTATAGTTTAAATATACAACAGGATATCCGTTGTTCTTATAGTAATATTTAGTCTTACTCATCTTCACTTATTTAAGGTGGTTGTTAATATTATTTAAATTTTTTCTCATTTTTTTGGCAGTAGTATATACCTTTTTGAGCCCTTGAGGGTGAAAAAAAAAAGAAAGATAAAATAAAGAAAGGCCATAAATTTTAAATAGAATGAGGAGAGGTATATGGCAGGGTTAGAGGGAGGAAAGGGGGAAATTATGTAATTGTGTTAAAACCTCAAAAATAAAAGAAAACAAAACAAAAAAGCCCAAGCAAGGGTTATCTATTTTAAAAAGGAGGAATATGTCCTGGTTTCATAGAAAATTTTCCAGTCACTGTGTACTCTTTCCATATGACACAAAAGCTACAGTAACCAGAAGTACTTCTTATGAGGAATTTTGAAAAGTATAGACTCAGAAATATGGGACACAGATTAGAGACAAAGACACAAGTTACAAAAGAAATTAAGGAAAGAAAGATAAACTTCCCTTCACAAAAAATGAGTGGCTTCTTGGTGCTATAGAATTATGTAGCCTGTTATAAATGGCACATATACATTCACAGAAGAACAATTACAATTGTTATCTGTAAATTCACTCAACACAATAGTTACTATTATTCTTTACAATATCAACAAATTTAGACTTTTGAGCATACTTATTGAGCCTGGTTCAGTCATCAGAAACAGACTTAACAGGTGACAGAAGTGACAATTTTCATGTGAATATGGTACAGGAGGACAAGTTTCAAGGCTATTCTCAAAAGACTGTGGAAGATGCACCCTTGTTCTTCAGGTAATCACCGATGAAGAAACTATAGTCACATAAGTGAGCATGATTTCCTGCACATAATGTTTAGAGAAGTTGAATTTAATATGACAAGGACCTCTATACATAGCTGGGAAATTTCTGGATATACTTAGCTTACAGAAATTATAACAGAGATCCTGTGGTGACATTATGGAGAAAGAAGGGAATTTTACTTTTAAATAATGTTGTATATCTTGACACATGGAAATTGGAATTGCCCAAAGAACTACTACTAAACAGGACCACATACCCTTGTCCTATTTACCATCTTTTCTCCCCTATCTTTGGATGCTGGACTAGAATCAGGGTTGGAAGCATTTGAGAACCTTTATTAAAATAGGTGTGAAAAATCTTAGCCCAGATGTTATATTTTAAATTTTCAAAAGTCTAAAACCTATTAAATGTTTGAGGTTATAGATATAATAAAAATTATTTTAGTTACTCTATTATATATTAAGTAACCAATAACATTATTTTATACCCCAAGATTTATAGAAGTATGAAAAGTTTACAATAAAATATTTGACTGGGACTAGAGAGATAGTTCAGCAGTTATGAGCACTGACTGCTCTTCCAAAGGTTCTGAGTTTGATTCCCAGCAACCACATGGTGGCTCACAATCATCTGTAATGGGATCTGATGCCCTCTTTTGGTGTGTCTGAAGACAGCTACAGTGTACTTATATATAACAAATAAATCTTTAAAAAATATTTGACAAATTTGATAAATGAGAAATTTAACCACATTTTATTTAGATCTTCCTAATAAGGAGAATTATTTTTCATTTTTGTTTGAGCCTTGTATCCAATTTTCTATTGAGTTTTATCTTTTCAGTTCTTAAGTTTAAAAAAAAAAGATTAAATAAGAGAAGTACTACTCTAGTTTGTGTATTTGTTAAAAATATTATCTTCAAATTTCTATAGTTATATTTGATATATCTCCTATTGTTAAGTAAATTTTATTTTTATTCAAAAATATGTTTTTCTTTTATTTGTTGTGGGATGCTTTAATTCTAAAAAATAATTTGCTATAGACAAATCACCCACTAACACACAGACATAAAATTAGGAGGTGAACCTGTGAAGAAGAAAATTTGATAATGGGAAGGAAATAATATTCAAAAATGACAGGAAATTTAATCAAAGAATGTGCATGTGCATGTGTGTGTCTAAGTGTGTATGTGTGTATACACTAATATGTACACATTCTATATGCATATATATGTTTATATTTATTTATTTAAATTTTATTAGTATTTCTTTCATTTACATTTCCAATGCTATCCCAAAAGTCCCCCATAACCCTCCACCCCACTCCCCTACTCACCCCCTCCCACTTCTTAGTCCTGGTGTTCCAGTGTACTGAGGCATATAAAGTTTGCAAGACCAATGGGCCTCTCTTCGCACTGATGGCCAACTAGGCCATCTTCTGATACATATACAGTTAGAAACACGAGCCCCTGTGGGTACTGGTTAGTTCATATTGCTGTTCCACCTAAAGGGTTGCAGATCCCTTTAGCTCTTTGGGTACTTTCTCTAGCTCCTCCATTGGGGGCCCTGTGATCCATCCAATAGCTGAGTGTGAGCATCCACTTCTGTGTTTGCTAGGCCCCAGCATAGTCTCACAAGAGACAGCCATATCAGGATCCTTTAAGCAAAATCTTGCTAGTGTATGCTATGGTGTCAGCATTTGGAAGCTGATTATGGGATGGATCCCCAGTTATGGCAGTTTCTAGATGGTCCAAACTGTGTCTCTGTAACTCCTTCCATGGGTGATTTGTTCCCAATTCTAAGAAGGGGCAAAGTGTCCACACTTTGGTCTTCGTTCTTCTTGAGTTTCATGTGTTTTGCAAATTGTATCTTATATCTTGTGTATTCTAAGTTTCTCAGCTAATATCCACTTATCAGTGAATACATATCATGTGAGTTCTTTTGTGATTGGGCTACCTCACAAAATACCCTCTAGGTCCATCCATTTGCCTAAGAATTTCATAAATTCATTCTTTTTAATAGCTGAGTAGTACTTCATTGTGTAAATATATCACATTTTCTGTATCTATTCTTCTGTTGGGGGCATCTGGGTTCTTTCCAGCTTCTGGCTATTATAAATAAGACTGCTATGAACATAGTGGAGAATATGTCCTTCTTACCGGTTGAAACATCTTCTGGATATATGCCCAGGAGAGGTATTTCTGGATCCTCCGGTAGTAGTTTGTCCAATTTTCTGAGGAACCATCAGACTGATTTCGAGAGTGGTTGTACCAGCTTGCAATCCCACCAGCAATGGTGGAGTATTCCTCTTTCTCCACATCCTCGCCAGCATCTGCTGTCACCAGCAATTTTGATCTTAGCCATTCTGAGTGATGTGAGTTGGAATCTCAGGGTTGTTTTGATTTGCATTTCCCTGATGATTAAGGATGTTGAACTTTTTTTTTTTTCAAGTGCTTCTCAGCCCTTTGGTATTCCTCAGTTGAGAATTCTTTGTTTAGCTCTGAGCCCCATTTTTTAATGGGGTTATTTAAATTTCTGGAGTTCAGGTTCTTGAGTTCTTTGTCTACATCAGATTTAGGATTGATAAAAATTCTTTCCCAATCTGTTGGTGTCCTTTTTGTCTTATTGACAGTATCTTTTGCCCTACAGAATGTTTGCAATTTATGAGGTCCCACTTGTAAATTCTTGATCTTACAGCTCAAGCCATTGCTGTTCTGTTTAGGAATTTTTCCGCTCTGCTCATATCTACTGGTCACTTTATCTTTGACGAGGGAGGTAAAAAAATACAGTGGAAAAAAGAAAGTATTTTCAACAAATGGTGCTGGCACAACTGGCAGTTATCATGTAGAAGAATGTGAATTGATCCATTCCTATCTCCTTGTACTAAGGTCAAATCTAAGTGGATTCAGGAACTCCACATAAAACCAGAGACACTGAAACTTATAGAGGAGAAAGTAGGAAAAACCCTCGAAGATATGGGCACAGGGGAAAAATTCCTGAATAGAACAGCAATGGCTTATGCTGTAAGATCCAGAATTGACAAATGGGACCTCATAAAGTTGCAAAGCTTCTGCAAGGCAAAAGACACCATCAATAAGACAAAAAGACCACCAACAGACTGGGAAAGTATCTTTACCTATCCTAAATCAGATACAGAACTAATATCCAATATATAAAATGAACTCAAGAAGGTGGACTCCAGAAAATCAAACAACCCCATTAAAAAATGGGGCTCAGAGTTGAACAAAGAATTCTCACCTGAGGAATACCGAATGGCTGAGAAGCACCTGAAAAAATGTTCAACATCCTTAATGATAAGGGAAATGCAAATCAAAACAACCCTGTGATTCCACCTCACACCATTCAGAATGGCTAAGATCAAAAATTCAGGTGACAGCTGACTCTTGTGAGGATGTGGAGAAAGAGGAACACTCCTCTATTGTTGGTGGGATTGCAAACTTATACAACCACTCTGGAAATCAGTCTGGCAGTTCCTCAGAAAATTGGACATAGTACTACCGGAGGATCCCGCAATACCTCTCCTGGGCATATATCCAGAAGATGTTCCAACCAGTAAGAAGGACACACGTTCCACTAAGTTCATTTCAGTCTTATTTATAATAGCCAGAAGCTGGAAAGAACCCAGATGCCCCTCAACAGAGGAATGGATACAGAAAATGTGGTACATTTACACAATGGAGTACTACTCAGCTATTAAAAGAATGAATTTATGAAATTCCTAGGCAAATGGATGGACCTGGAGGCTATCATCCTGTGTGAGGTAACCCAGTCACAAAGGAACTCACGCAATATGTACTCACTGATAAATGGATATTAGTCCAGAAACTTAGGATACCCAAGATATAAGATGCAATTTGCTAAACACATGAAACTCAAGAAGAAAGAAGACCAAAGTGTGGACACTTTGCCTCTTTTTAGAATTGGGAACAAAACACCCATGGAAGGAGTTACAGAGACACAGTTGGGAGCTGAAGGGAAAGGATGGACCATCTAGAGGCTGCCTTATCTGGGGATCCATCCCATAATCAGCTTCCAAACGCTGACACTATTGCATACACTAGCAAGATTTTGCTGAAAGGACCCAGATAGAGCTGTCTTTTGTGCGGCTATGCATGGGCCTAGCAAAAACAGAAGTGGATGCTCACAGTCAGCTATTTGATGGATCACAGGGTCCCCAGTGGAGGAGCTAGAGAAAGTATCCAAGGAGCTAAAGGAATATGCAATCCTATAGGTGGAACAGCAATATGAACTAACCAGTACCTCCCGGATCTCTTGTCTCTAACTGCATATGATTCAGAAGATGGCCTAGTTGGTCATCAGTGGAAAGGCCCATTGGTAGTGCAAACTTTACATTCCTCAGTACAGGGGAACGACAGGGCCAAGAATTGGGAGTGGGTGGGTAGGGAAGTGGGTGTGGGAGCGTGTGGGGGACTTTTGGGATAGCACTGGAAATGTAAATGAAACAAATACCCAATAAAAAGTACATTAAAAAAACAAAACAAAACAATCAAACAAAAAAAGAACAGAGGCATGTCGGGGGAAAAAATATTACTCCAAAGCACATAGAGGTAACTTGTATAAATACTGAGCATAGATAATTTATCTTTTAAAGCCTACTAAAATCACAGCATATTCTGACTTCTATTTGAATAACTTGTCATATAAATAAGAAACAAGAGAGTTCAGAGTCTTAATCCTTAAACTGATTCAGTGAAAACCGAATGAGTATTTAAAAATAAAATATACAACGGGATGGGGGGGGTCTTACAGCTAATGAATAATCTGCTATCCATCACAATAGTATAATAGTTAGTATAATTATCTTCTTTATAATTACCCATAATTAATGTTTCGTATGTAAACACTAGGCATGAGATAATATATTAATGATATATTTTAGTATTCTTTTATAACTTTTTTTTTTGGTATTTCGAGAGAGGGTTTCTCTGTATAGCCTTGGCTGTCCTGTAATTCACTTTGTAGACCAGGCTGGCCTCAAACTCAGAAATTTGCCTGTCTCTGCCCCCTAAGTGCTGGGATTAAAGGCATTTCCCACTACTGCCCGGATATAACATTTTAAGAACAATTGAAACTTGGACATCATTCTATCAAACCAAATCTTCAATAATTTATAAATTTGCAAAGCAAATGATATTATTCTATTTAATGATATTATTCTATTCTATTCTATTCTATTCTATTCTATTCTATTCTATTCTATTCTATTCTATATATATGAGCTGCATATATATTTATACACATACAATCATTTGAATGTCTATTTATTATATTTGAGGTATTTAAAACATAGATATTGAAATAAAAAAGGAAGCTACAATGTCGAAATTCTCATGTAACAAAATAATTTTAAAAATTCCTATCTGTTTAAGCATCATCCATAAACATTTCACAATTTATTTTTACTTAGTATTAGTGTGCCGACAAATGTGTATATGCATGTGCTTTTCAAATATAAGAACCAATTTTGCCTATATTATAGAGTTACAACTTAGCTGCTTCTCAACCACTTCTTTATAATCTGTTTCATAAAGGATATTTTTAACAAATGATACAGAATCTTTCCAATTACAGCTCAAAGTCACAGGAAAATATTGATTAATTTGAGAAATAAAAGATGAAAAAACCAACACATCTCACTACAAGCTAGGTTAAGCAGTACTTTTGAAGGTAAGAATTGCATTTGTCTAGACTTTAAAACCCAAGTTTTGATAAAGAATCCAGCAATAAATCTGAGCAGCAGAAGGGATAAAAGGGACAGGGTCTTATTAATGCTCATCACTCCTTAGGCCCTTGCAGTTCAATGACAGTTTCAAAAGGATGTGCTGATAAAGGATTTGCCTGGAGTTGACACAGTGTGCCATGCTTCCAGTAAGCCTCTTGCAGAACAAAGAAAGACAGACACTTCTGTAGCCTGAATAGATGACTGACAGCTCTGAACCCGAATGGTAGTCTTTCCCTTAGGCTTTTGCGTCATATATATTAAACTGTACCAGTTAAATACAAAAGCTGCAGTGAAAATTATTTTCCTGTTTCTAGAACCATTGAAAGCATGTGCCAAACGTCTTAATATTTGAGAAAATAGCATTGCTTGCATTTTATTTATAAAAAATATTTTTATATTTTGAAGGTCTAAATGTTTCTGTATTTTTCTTAACTATATCACTGAAAATGCCAATGCAGTAGTAATGATAACCTCACTCACCAAATACTCAAGAAGCATTTTTTTTGTTTTGTTTTGTTTTGTTTTGTTTTTTGTCTTTTCAAGGCAGGGTTTCTGGGTGTAGCCCTGGCTGACCTGGAACTCACTCTGTAGACCAGGCTGGCCTCAAATTCAGAAATTCACCTGCCTCTGCCTCCCGATTGCTGGGATTAAAGGTGTGCACCACCACGTCCGGTCCCTCAATAAGCATTTTAACCAAATTAAACATCAAAATATATAAAGACTGAAATCACCATCTGAATATAAAATCAGTATCTATAGTATCATGATATTAGTATGGCCTAATAGAAAAAACCGAAGACAGTAGATTAAAGCTGAATCAAATTTTATACATTTGTTCTAGTAGCTAATTCTACATATCATCTCTGCACGGTTAACCTGTATGTAAGAAAAATTATCTTCTAAAATATAACAAGTATACAGTTTTATTTCCTTTGCATTTGTACTACTGATGAAATTTTTTATTTTTATTATAGTTACACACATACAACTTGTGAATTAATTGGCGTTTCTATTCTGTGATGAAACACTATGGCCAAAAAGCAAGTTGGGAAGGGAAGGGTTTGCACTTGGCTTACACTTCCACATTATAGTCTGTCATTAAAGAAAGTCAGGGCAGGAACTCAAACTAGAGAGGTATCTTGAGGCAGGAGTTGGTAGAGAGGATGCTTTTACTAGCTTGCTCATTGTGGCTTGCTCAGTGTGCTTTTTTATTGAACCCAGCATCACCAGCCCAGAGAAAGTACCACCCATATTGGTCCAAGACCCCCCCCCCCATAAACCACTAATCAATAAAATGGCTTAGAGTTGGCATCTATGCAAGCATGTTCTCAATTGAGAATCCCTCTTTTCAGATAACTTTAGCTAGTGTCAAGTTGGCATAAGACTAGGCAGGACAATCTGGAAGATATTAAGATACTACATCTTCTATAGTAAGATTTAGGGATCACTAAACTGGAGTATATATAGTTATTTTTTTCTTTATAGTCATTGTAATAGTCATGACCTATATTCTGAATCTTTGTCTTTCATTGAAATTTTCATGAGCATGAGTCAAGAATTGTAAAATAATGCTAAAGTTAGGAATGCATAATTTTTTACAGAGAATTTTCAAGCTATCCTGAAACTATACATACCATTAGGATTATTAGAGTGCCTAAAAATTAGTCTTTAAATACTACAATAAATAATAAAGTTTAGGAAACAACTAAATGTGTTAGAAGTAAAATTAATTAAAATTTATGTCAGTCTTCTCAGAACCACAGTTACCAACTGAAGAGAAAGCTAAGCCTATGTATGTATACATTCAGTGCTTTCAGGAAGTTTTACCTTTAAGGAGGGGAACAATGATCCTTCCTTTATCTTATTTCCTACATATGTTTGTGTACATTACTATATAATATGTGTACATACCTATGTCTTAGTCCCTATTCTATTACTGTGAAGAGACACCACAACCAAGAACACTCCTATAAAAGAAAGCATTTAATGGGCATGGATGGGGCTGTGGGGGAGCTTGCTTATAACTTTCAAGGATTGTTCCATGATCGTCATGGCAGGAAGCAGATAGGCATGGTGCTAGAACAACAAGAGCTTAAGGTCCTGATCCACACTCACAAGAGAAAAAGTAAGTTACATTTTAATGTATTCATTCTTATACACAGTGCATATATATATATATATATATATATATATATATATATATATATATGTGTGTGTGTGTGTGTGTGTGTGTGTGTGTGTATAACAACCAGTTTCCCTTTACCTAATAGATCTACAACACCAACTCACTACAATCCTTGTCTCTCTCTACTGATAACAACTGCTAGCAAGAAGTAGTCACTACCCTGAATTTTGTAATTTATTCATTTATAAAGTCAACTTGTTTTGGTATCTTTGAAACTTTTTCTATAAAAGAATGTTAAATTGCATGTTCCTTCACACCTGGATTCTGTTTCTCAATATTATTGTGTTAATGAGATTTATTGCTGTTGTTGAGTATAATTATATTATAGTCATTGTTCTATGTATTGTATTTTTTGCTTCATGTGATCTACATAATTCAGTTATAAAATGTTTAGCTATATGTTATTGGATATTTATAATTTTTAAAGATGTTGTTATTATTATGACCAACACATCAGAGTTTAAGTTTAAGTAAAATACATAATACTACCTGAGGACCCAGCTATACCACTCCTGGGCATATTCCCAAAAGATGCTCCAACATATAACAAGGACACATGCTCTAATATGTTCATAGACTTGGGAGGGAGAAAGGACAGGAATGGGAAAAGGGGGGCAGGATCATGAATGGGAGGAGACAGAAGACGTACAGAAGGTCAGGAAATTGAACAGAGGTATGTAGTAATGGGTGATGGGAAACTGGGGTGGCCACCAGAAAATTCCAAATGTCAGGAAAGCAGAAGGATCCCAGGACACAAAGGTTATGGCATTAGCTGAAATACCCAACAAAGGGGAAGGAGAACCTGTAGAGACTATATCCAGGGGTTAGGCAAGGCCCCTGTTTGAGGGGTGGGGTTACCCACCCATCTAAAAAAATTTAACTCAGAATTGATCCTGCCTAAAGGAAATACAGGGATAAAGAATAGAGCAGAAACTGAAGGACAGGCCACACAGAAAGTCCCCCACCTGGGAATTCATCCTATATGCAGCCACCAAACCCAGACCCTATTATTGATGCCAAGTAGTGCTTGGTGACAGGAGCCTGATATAACTGTCAGCTGAGAGTCCCTGCTAGAGCTTGTCAAATACAGATGCAGATTCTTGCAGCAAACCATTGGATTGAGCATACAGATGCCAATGGAAGAGTTCCGGGAAGGATCGAAGGAGCTGAAAGTATTTGCATCCCCATAGCTATATCAACCAACCGGACACTCCCCACCCTCAGAGCTCTCAAGGAATAAACCACCAACCAAAGAGTACACCTGTAGATTGAAAACCTAGGAAAGAGAACAGGAGTCACAGATGTATCACCAACAGAATACAAGAGATAGAAGCAAGAGTCTCAGTGGCAGATACAAACCAAGACATAGACACAACAGTCAAGGAAAATACAAAAAGCAGAAAGCCCCTATCTCAAAACATTCAAGAAATCCAGCACACAATGAAAACACCCAACCTGAAAATAATAGGTATAGAAGTGAGTGAAGATTCCCAACTCAAAGGGCCAGTAAACATCTTCAACAAAATTACAGAAGAAAACTTTCCTAACCTAAAGAAATGCCCGTAAACATACAAGAAATCTACAGAAAACCAAACAGATGAGACCAAAAAAGAAATTCCTCTTGTAATAATAATTAAAACACCAAATGCACAGAACAAAGAAAGGATATTGAAAGCAGTAAGAGAAAAAGTACAAGTAGCATATAAAGGCAGACCTATCTGAATTATACCAGACTTCTCACCAGAGACTCTAAAAGACAGAAGATCCTGGGCAGATGTCATACAGAACCTAATAGATCAAAAATACAACTCAGGCTACTATACCCAACAAAACTCGCAATTAACATAGATGGAGAAACCAAAGTTTTCCAAGACAAAAGCAAATTTAAATAATATCTTTCTACTATTCTAGCCCTACAGAGGATAATAGAAGAAAAATTCCAAAACAAGGTGGGAAACTACACTCAAGAAAAAACAAGAAGTTAATTTTTTTACAACAAACCCCAAAGAAGAGAAGCAAACAAATCTAATTCAAGATTTAACAACAAAAATAACAGGAAGCAATGATCATTGGTCCCTAATATCTCTCAACATTAAATAACTCAATTCCCCAATAAAAATATATAGGCTAACAGACTAGACATGAAACATGATCCAGCTTCTTGCTGCATACAGAAAATGTACCTCAGAGTAAAAGACAGACATTCCCTCAAAATTAAAGAATGGGAAAAAAAAATCCAAGCAAATGGTCCCAAGAAACAAGCTGGAGAAGCCATCCTAACAAAATAGATATTTTTTGCATCCAACAAAATAGATTTTCAACCAAAAGTTATCAAAAAAGATAGGAAAGGTCATTACATACTCAACAAGGGAAAATCCACCAGGATGAACTCTCAATTCTGAACATCTATGCTCCAAATGCAAGGGCACCCGCATTTGTAAAAGAAATGGTACTACAACTTAAAACACACATTGAACCTCACAGAATAATAGTAGGAAATTTAATCACCCCACTCTCGCCAATGGACAGATCATGGAAACAGAAACTAAATAGAGATACAGTCAAATTAAAAGAAGTTATGAACCAACTGTATTTAACAGAACATTTCACCCTAAAACAAAAGAATATACCTTGTCTTAGCATCTCATGGTACCTTCTCCAAAGTTGACCAAATACTCAGACACAAAAAGAACTTCAACAGGTATAAGAACATTGAACTAATCCCATGTATTCTATCAGACCACCCCAGACTAAGGCTGGTCTTCAGTAACAACAAAAACAACAGAAAGCCCATATATACATGGAAGCTGAACAACTACCTACTAAATGATAACTTGGTCAGGGAAGAAATAAATAAAGATTTTTTTAGAATTCAATGAAAATGAAGGCACAACATACCCAAATTTATGGAACACAATGAAAGAAGTGCTATGAGAAAAACTCATAGCTCTGAGTGCCTCCAAAAAGACACTGGAGAGAGCATACATTAGCAGCTTAATAGCTCATCTGAAAGGTCTAGAACAAAAAGAAGCAAGTACATGCAAAGGGAGTAGAAGGAAAGAAATCAAACTCAGTGCTGAAATCAAACAAGTAGAAACAAAAATACCTATACAAAGAATCAACAAAACTAGGAGGTGGTTCTTTGAGAATCAAGAAGATAGACAAACCCTTAGCCAGGTTAACCAGAGGGCACAACAACAATATCCAAATTAACTAAATCAGGAATGAGGAAGGAGAAATAACAACAGAAACCAAGGCAACTCAAAAAAAAATAATCAGATCCTAATACAAAAGGCTATATTCAACCTGGATGAAATGGATGATTTTCTAGACAGATACCAGGCACCAAAGTAAAATCAGGATCATAAATCATCTAAACAGAACCATAACTTCAAAGGAAATATATGCAGTCATTTAATCTTGCAACCAAAAAGAGTCCAGAAGGTTTTAGTGCAGAATTTTTTCAAACTTCCAAAGAAGATCTAATACTAATATTCTTCAAACTATTCCACAAAATAGAAACAGAAGGAACACTACCCAATTATTTCTATGAAACCACAGTTACACTGATACCTAAATCACAAAAAGACCCAACATAGGAAGAGAACCACAGACCAATTTCCTTTATGAATATCGATGCTAAAATACTCAATAAATTTCTCCCAAACTGAATCCAAGAACACACCAAAAATGATCATCTACCATGATCAATTAGTCTTCATCCCAGGGAAGCAGTGATGGTTCAATGTATGAAATCCATCAATATAATCAAGATATAAACAAACTCAAAGGGGAAAAAAGTCATGATCATCTAATTAGATTAGGAAAAAGCTTTAATAAAATATAACACCCATTCAAGTTAAAAGTATGAAAGAGATCAAGAATTTGAGGTGCATATCCAAACATAATAAAAGCAATTTACAGCAAACCAGTAGCGAACATCAAACTATATGAGAAGAAATTCAAAGCAATCACATTAAAATCAGGGACTGGACAAGACTGCCCATTCTCTCCCTACCTACTCAATATAGTACTCGAAGTTCTAGCCAGAGCAATTAGACAACAAAAAGAGAACAAAGGGATCCAAATTTAGTATCATAAGTGACCCCAAAAATTCTAGCACAGTGTTCAAACAGTTAATAAACAACTTAGGCAAAGTGACAGGATATAATATTAACTCAAACAAATCAGTAGCCTTCCTCTACTCAAAGGATAAAAGGTATGAGAAAAAAAATTAGGGAAACAACACTCTTCACAATAGTCACAAAAAATATAAAATACCTTGATGTGACTCTATCCAAGCAAATGAATGATCTGTATGACAAATCTCTGAAGAAAATATCAAAGAAGATCTCAGAAGATGGAAAGATCTCCCATGGTCATGGATTGGGAGGTTAATATAGTAAAAATGACTATCTCACTAAGAGCAATCTACAGATTTAATGCAATCACCATCAAAATTCCAACAAATTTTTTTATGTGTATAAGTATTTTGTGTGTATGCATGTATATGTACTATGCTCATGTGTCTAGTATCTGTGAAGGCCAGAAGAGGGCATTATATGCTCTGGGACTAGAGTTATAGACAGTTGTGAGCTACTACATGGGTGCTGGGAACTTAACTGAGGTCCTCTGCAAGGTCAGCCAGTGCTCTTAACCACTGAAACATCTATCTAGCCAAAATTCTTAATAGACAATTGTGGGTTATGGAAGAAGGGGGTACGGGAGGGAGGGAGGGAGGGAGGGAAGGAAGAAGGTAGGGATGGAGGGAGGAGGAGGAGGGAGAGGAGGAAGCAGAGGAAATAAGGGTGGCAGTATCAGAATTTGGAGATGTGAAAGAGGTACAGAGGGTCAGGAAATAGAATAAAAATAGGTAGCAGGGGGTAAGCAGAACTGGGTATAGCCACTGGAGGGTCCAAGACAGCAGAGAAATATGAGGCTCCCAGAACCCAATTGGAATGACTTCAGCCATAATGCACAGAAAAGGGGGAGATGGAACCTGTGGAGACCACCTCCAGTAGATAGGCACAGATGCTGGTCGAGGAATGGAGTCACTCACCCATCTCAATTTTCTATTAACTCAGTAATATTCCTGTCCAAAGGAAGAACAGGGACAAAAAATGGAACAGAGACTGAAGGAAGGGTCAACCAGGGAACTGTCCCACCTGGGGACACATCATGTCTGCAGACACCAAACCCAACACTGTTGTTGTGGTCAAGAGGCACTTACAGACAGGAAACAAGTATGGGAGTTAGTGGAGAAGTCCGCCCAGCAACTGATCAAAGCAGAGGCGAATGCTTGGAGCCAACCATCAGGCTGAACTTAGGGAACCTGATGGGGGAGCAGCAGAAGACTGGAGGAGCAGAGGGGAATGGCAACTCCATTGGAAGAACAATACAGGCTGGCCTGACCACCTAGGTCACTCAGAGACTAGATCACCAACCAAGGGATCTTTAGCTCAGATATATATGTAAGCTTTGCTGGACAGCAACAGGAGGGGAGGCCCTTGGTCCTAGAGAGGTTTGATGCCCCAGAGTAGGGGGATGCTGGAGAGGTGGAGCAGAAGACTGTTGGTGGGTGGGGAAGCACTCTCATATAGGCAAAAGGGAGGTTGGGAGAGCAGATGTGAGATGGGATGGGGGAGGGGTGGTGGATAGGTTACCGGAAAGTGGGATATCATGGGATGGGGGGGTTGATGGACAGGGTATCCGTGAATTGGAATATCATTTGAGATGTAAATGAATGGAATGATTAATAATAAAAGAAAACAATCAAAAAAAGAAAAATGACTTTGAAAAAGTCCAAATAGAGATTCTGCAAATAGAAATATCAAATAACAAGAGTTTAAAATATGCAGAGAAAAGGCACAATGAAAAGCAAGATGTAGCAGAAGAATGATGTTCAAGGGTCCAAGACAAGGCTCAAACAATAGAAAAGACTACTCCAGAAAATGACATCTAGTAAATGTGATAAAAAAATAAAAATTAAAAAAAAACTTCTAAAACTGTACTCTCTTGAGGGTATATCTAAGAATCCTCAGGGTAAAAGAAGGACCTGAGATAAAGTGGGAAGTTAGACAATTTGATCGATGAAATTATAACCAATTTTTTCTCAAATGAATTTTCAAGCACAAGAGGCATTCAGAAGTTCAACTAGACTGGACCAGGAAAGAATATCTTTACAAAGTATTATCATCATGATGTCAAAAACACAAAACTGGAAAACATTAAAAACTAGAAAATGGGGCTGGACAGATGGCTCACAGGTTATGAACACTGCTTTTCCAAAGAACCCAGGTCCGACTCCCAATACCTATACAGCAGCACAAAACTTCAGTTTAATAGAAGCCAACCCTGTCTTCTGGCCTTAAAGTGTAGTAAGTACACAGATGATAGAGAGACTTACATGCAGACAAAATGCTCATACATAAATAAAATTTATATAAAAAACTATAAGAGATAAAGTCAGTTCACACACAAGACCAAGTATTAGATTTCTATCAAATCTCTTCTTTACAATCCTACAGCACAAGAAAGCATGAAATGATATATTTCAATCCCTAAAAGAATGCAATTGTCAACCAAGATTATTGTAAATAGTAAAACTATGTGTTGAAATTAATAAAGGTAGAAAGATAATTAGCACAGCAGTAAATGACTAGTAAGGCAATTCGTGACAACCAAGATAGTACTAACATATGGGTAGATTTAGGGGCTGTGTGCAAACGCTTGTATGTACCAGCCTTTAGATCTTTGCCAGTTCTTGGGTTCCATGTAGAAAACCTTGGCATTGATATCCAAGACTAAGTCTTTTGTGCTCATGTTCCCTCCCAGAGTGGGTAGAATTTGTATCTCCCCTCCGCTGCTTATGTTTTGGGGAGGGTATTAGAAGCAGTTTGCTACAGGGTTAATACAATTACAACATCTCAGCTATTGAGTATTCCCCTTCAGGTAAGGTTGTAGGACTCCACCTGGTACTGATCTTAATTAAAGTGGGTCTGGTGCTTGGTTTCAAGTTTAAGGAAGTGAGAAATTAACTCTCTCTCCTTTCCTCTACCATCCATCTTCACTCTTCAAACTATTCTCTGCTCATATTTGGGAGACAGATGAACAGAACAACTCTTTTATTTCTGCTTTCAAGAAAATACCGTTTGTGTGTGTGTGTGTGTGTGTGTGTGTGTGTGTGTGTGTGTGTGTGTGTGTGTTTGTGTGTGTGTGTATGTGTGTGTGTGTTTTGTGTGCAGACATACAGTAGGAAAAACAAACATTCACATAAATAACAATGTCTCTAAACAGCACAAAAACAAAACAAACAAACAAGCAAAAAAAAAAAAAAAAAACCCACAGCAAATGTATGTTCAAGAACATCACCATCTACCAAATGATATTTCAAAGCCTGACTTAGAAAGCCATTAGCTCTATTGTGTGGTTGTCACTGATGCTGTATTGCAAGCAAAACTGAAGCACATGGCTCTGGCCTTCCTGATTTATTTCCTATTCCTTTGGGAATGTTTTTATTTCCTCAGCAGCATTAGAACAATGACTGTATATTAATCAATATCTGGTCCACAGTGTCAGTCAAAAACATGTGTTATAGAGTGATATATTTTAGGTGTAGGAGAATACATAGCAGCATGGATACAGTATGGAACTGATTGCATCATAAAGTTTGTTTCCATGGGGTAAGCCACATTACCCACAAGAGACCATCTTCTTGTATACCCCTTGGTGACATTGACTTCACTCTGTAGCCCAGGCTGCCTGACACTTACAGAGATCCATCTCTGGCTGGTTCTAGGTTTACAGGAGGGGAGAGGAAACCTGAATAAGGAAGATGGTGTTAAAAGTCAAAAGTTGTAAATCAATTTTTATTTATAAGAAATACAATGCTTAATAAACAGGCTTTAACAGTACAATTACTAAAAAGATATAAAAGTAAAATCCAACCATGAAAACCAAACAAGAACATATAACTTCCCCAAAACCTAAAAAAAGAATAAAACAATAAAGAGCAAAACTTTAACCAAAACTCTAACAGGAAATGATTCTACATCAGCACCCTTTCACTGCATATTAAGAAGTACAGACCTACAGCCTGTATCTCCTCTTGGACTGCTGTTGGCAGGGCAGTCACCTCAGTCCTCACTCAAGGGGTATTGCCAGAACAGGAAAGTAAATAACACCCTGAATCAGCTGGCTCACTGGCTTCCTCCTATTCACACCGAGGAAATTAATAAAAAGGTTTAAAGAATAAACAAGTGAGCATGTTTCTTAATATTAATTAAAGTCTTTGCATTTAAGAACACAGTTATTCCACTAGCAAGATTTTATTGAAAGGACGCAGATGTAGCTGTCTCTTGTGAGACTATGCCGGGGCCCAGCAAACACAGAAGTGGATGCTCACAGTCAGCTAATTAATGGATCATAGGGCTCCCAATGGAGGAGCTAGAGAAAGTAGCCAAGGAGCTAAAGGGATCTGCAACCCTATAGGTGGAACAACATTATGAGCTAACCAGTACCCCGGAGCTCTTGACTCTAGCTGCATATATATCAAAAGATGGCCTAGTCGGCCATCACTGGAAAGAGAGGCCCATTGGACTTGCAAACTTTATATGCCCCAGTACAGGGGAATACCAGGGCCAAAAAGGGGGAGTGGGTGGGCAGGGGAGTGGGGGTGGGTGGATATGGGGGACTTTTGGTATAGCATTGGAAATGTAAATGAGTTAAATACCTAATAAAAAATGGAAAAAAAAATTATTCTTCTCCATCCTGAGCCAGCTATGTAGGTTTCTGGAAACACCCTCTGCATAGTAAGATCCTGCATTCTCCTCCTCTCATTCTTATGTATAGGCCCATTAACCCCACCAGGACCCTGGTTCCCATGAAGACCTAATACAATCCCCCTCAATAAATCCATGACAGCTGCACAAACAACAAACAGCCATTTCAGGGAAGAAGAAAGTATTGTTGCAGCCTGAAAACCAATAAGGGTCCATGTCTCTCCAGAAGAACGAGGGATCTCCATCTATCATTGACCACCCAATGCACTAGGGCAACATCAATTAGTAGGGTGCAAATGCCATCAGAGTATATCAGCAGAACCAAATGGAGGGCATTCTATCCTTGTGTTATGTCACACTCAGCTCTCTAAAACACGGCCTGAGAACCAGGCTCTCACTACTGCATAATAACCATGCACAATCACTCTTCTATTGAGAGGCTTCTAAGGATGCCTGGACAATGCTGGGAGGTGTAACAGTCTCTTACAGATTTATGAAAACTGAGTCTATTTTCCCAAGGCACACTGATGGCTAACAGCAGAAGGGGCAGTACCAGAACAGCAGACTCTCCAATCCAGAAACTAAGAAAGGCAGAATTTGTCATTCCACTATTGAAACACAGACCCCATAGGTTTCCAAGTTTGCTAACTTGTACTTACAAATAGTGGCTTATCTCCTTATTGAGCTTGTCGATGTTCTCTTGGGCCTCAATTAACTTCATCAGATTTGTGCACAGAGGACCTGACCTCCATGTTCTTTAATTTCAGTAGTTTATAGAACAGATTTATCACCTTGAAGGGCCTGGTCCTAGGAAGACAGAACTCCATGAACATGGGCTTTTAGGAACACATTTCTCAGGCTGAGTGCTGGACTACCCCAGCCATGGAAAGCACATTCTGGATTCTATATACTGGGATGATCTTCAGCTTTGAATATTTGTTATCCTGGCCCAGGACAGCAGAAGCTAAGCATCAAGATGGAGGGTTCCCTGGCTCCCTGTGTTCACGCAGTAGGGTTGGATGTAGCAGTCTAACCAGCTATGTTCTCAAGAGCCTAGGCCCCAGGTCTTTGCCCACCAGAAACCTGTGATTACATTTTCCCTGTTTTCACAACTGGGGTGGTAAATCCTGAATAACTTATACCATAGAAACAGACCTTACAGATAATTCTGGAGATGTGATCAGACATCACCACAGCTTTATAATATGCCCAAGAGATATAAGTGTATGGACAATTGTGACCACATAGGCAAAGAAGAGTGTTGAATAAAGTGGGAGCTCTGAGACTTCAGGACTAACATCACCTTGAAATTGTTATGAAAATAAATACTCAAACCAAAACACATACCCCATAGGTTCCCAAGTTTGGAGGAAAAATAAAACATACAAAACTCATGCACATGTAGGTACACGTGCATACAGACAGACTCACAGACTTGAACACATACACACACACACATACACACAGAGAAAAGGAAACAGTCAAAGAATGAGAGACAGAGACAGAAACAGAGAGCACAATGAGATGCAAAAGAAATGTATGCAGCATTACTGTCTTGCAGTATAAGGCACACAGACAAAGAGGAACAGGAATGAGCCTCAGGCCTTCTAGATATACACTGAGAAGGAAAATGTGGGACCAGGCCCCTCTAGATACTACGAGGAGCTTCCAAGCACTCAGTCACCTGCCAGGCAAGTATAACCACTCACCATACACTCACATCACCTAGAACCTCACAAAGCCACATCCTGTCAAGTGCTTTCCAAATGCATGCTGGGAACACACTCTCCAATGTCTCTATTCCTAAATTCTTCACTCAGAATACAAGTCCTTCTTTTCTACTGGAGGAAGCAGAAGAGTCCATTTCTCATCTCACTCCTGACCAAGCTTCAGGTTCTGTCTCTCTGCTATGAAGCATTCATGGCTATGAGGTTGGGCATAGAGAAGATCTGGTGGTACAGCTTCATAGACCCCACCTCCTTTAAAGGATAAGATGAGGCTGATATCGAAGACCCCAGACTGACACCACAGGTTTAGAGCAATGCATACCTCTTGTTCATGGATCCCTCTTAGAAAGCTATCAGGTCATTTCTCTGCTCATTTCTCTTCAGGGTAAGGAGGTGCAGCTCTGTGGTGAGCCTCTCCAGTTCTATTTCTAACTCATTCTCCTCATTCTCGCTTAGCTCAGGTACAGCTGATGATGTCTGTCTGCGAGCTCCTGTAGGTAGAAGAACACAAGAATAATTTCAAGTGGGAAGGAAAAGAGTGTAGGCAGACCACCAAGAAAGAGAACATGCTTGGAAACTAGTGACACCAGAAAGAGTTTGTTCTGGGCTTGAGATGCCTCCACAGTGGGTCTCAGTTCTACCAGTATTCTAGAGAGACCAGGAGATGTAAACAGCCAGGTGTTTCCCCTGTCTCCCTAAACATGCTTATTATTACCAGAGAGATGTCTCCCTAAACATGCTTATTATTACCAGAGAGATGTCTCCCTAAACATGCTTATTATTACCAGAGAGACAGCTTACTCAGGATGATTATCAACTGAACAGAGTGCAATTTGGCTTCAGAGCTATCAGTTCTGTGGTTTCATAAGTCAGATGGTAAAAATCACAATACTCAAGTACTTTAGTGCTTGGAGATGCTCAGATCTCCTACCCAGTTATGTTAGGCCAAGGACTTGTGCTTCAAAAGTCATGCAGTGGGACAACATGGTCAAAATACTATCAATTGCCCCTACTGAAACACCAAACACCCAAGAAGTAGCAATATGACCCCTTCTCTGTTTGGGTGTATCCACTCTGACAGGTCTGTGGTTACAGTATAGAAATGCTTGTCACTCACAACTGGTGATAAAGAAAGGTAAAGTGGGAACTGTCATGGACAGGATGTCAGAGTCATTCTGAGAACATGAGGTCATGCCTGGAGCACAATTCTCTCCTTCATACTACTCCCAAATAGCCACTGAAGTTAAAGAACCCTGAGAGTGAAATACAGACATGCCCTTCCCTAAAAGGGCATAGGTTAGGCACTCTATGAATCTTGATGGTGTCATTGTGTCCCCATGTAACACCCACAATACTCAGTGAATGTAAGTACTTAAGAGTTCTTAGCATAACAGTTTTGGCCTTGCAATCTCTTGCTTAGGGGATAGAGAAAGTAATGTTCTGAAATATTTGATGTTCAAGAATTTTGATAATTATGGAAATTCTTTTGCTACCCAGAGACTCCAGTTCCTGATCCCCATTACTAGAAAGGCCATCTCAGGCCACCCCTTCCAGGGAGCTCAGCATCCACTTCCCAGGACTTACTCCACATTCTCCAAGTCCACCTCCTTTGTCCTTCATTACTCTTAGATGGAAGGCCAGCACCCTTCCTCCTCTCTCTGCTCTCTCTCCCATCCACACTGGCTCTCCCAAAAAGATTGCAGAGTCGAGCAAACATGTTCACCAACCTAGTGGCTAGACACTGAGTAAGAATCCTCAGTGAGCTTGTTGCTACAGCACTGGTGCCATCACAGGAGATACAAAGAACACTCCAGGAGACAATAGATTTTCCAAGAAGGGATTGCTGATGTCATAGGCTACAGCCTTTGACTCCCTGCTAATGTTATCCCTGTACTGACAGGAAGCTGAGGTATATACCTGCCAGTATAGCTACAGCCATTTTGTTCTCTGTCCAGTCCCTATTTCTGATTGTTGCTGTAATATGCCTGCCAATCACTGACATAGAAAAATAACTTGACTCAGAGCAAGGTCATGGTGATCACATCATGTTGTGTTCTGAATGACATTTGTTAATCTTACAATGTTTCACAGATACCCATTTCCTGGGGACTTTCCTGAGACACAGCCATTGAGCACATCCTCCTTCCAAAGCCAGGGTTTGACCAGTCTTGATTGGCATTGCCTAAGTAATTCCTGTGTATCTAACTGAGTGTTTCCTTTCCAAACCCTTCTCAGAAACGTCTCATCCTACCTTAAAATTTCGTCAATCAGCAAATGAGCCATTAAAAACTACTGAGAAATCACACCAGTTTGAATATGCTGATGTCTTTGGTGCTGAGCCATGGCTCCAGACATCTATCTTTGTTAACTTATAAAGAAAAACAAACAAACAAACAAACAAACAAACAAAACAAATCAAATCAAAACAAATCAAAACCACAGGGAGTGCATATGAAGTGATCAGTTCTGATCAGGCCATTTTAGATATAACAGTGCATAGTGACTCTGAATTGAATGGGACCTATATAGAGCTTTGTGGAACATTGTTTAACTGAGTTCAGTGTTTCTGTGGTTTGTTGGGTGAACCCTGGACAGGAACCCTTCCTTTCAGCAGCACATAGGACATTGAGCCACGGTCAGGAATGGTGACATCTTGCAGTAAATTATGTTACAAGAGGGATGAGGAATTTATCCCTTGTGATAAGGAACAGTTGTCTCCTTGGTGCTTTTTAGGTCCCTGTTGGACATGTGCAACAGGTTCAAAAGCCCAGTTCTGATGTCCTTGGGATCCTCGTATGCCCATGATGATGCACTCCCTCCCAGTTCCCACTCTACCTCCATCTACCATGATGACTACTCCAGTTTGTTTCTTGGGACCATATTCTTGGAAAAAAATTTTCCCAGCTTTCTACTTTGAGGTAGTTACTGTCTTTGACACTGAGGTGTGTTTCCTGTATGATGTAAAATGCTGGGTTCCTCTTTGCATATCCCATCTGTTTGCCTATTTCTTTTTATCGGGGAATTGAGTCCATTGACGTTGAGAGATATTAGGGACCAATGATTGCTGCTTCCTGTTATATTTGTTATTATAGGTAAAATTATGTTTGTGTATTTCCTTCTTTTGGATTTGTTAAAGAAGATTAACTTCTTGGTTTTTCTTGGGTGTAGTATTCCTTCTTATGGTGGACTTTTCCTTCTATTATCCTCTGGAGTAGTGGATTAATGGAAAGATACTGTTTAATATTTGTTATTGTTTTTTGGTTTTTTGTTTGTTTGTTTTTGTTTTTTGTTGTTTGGTTTTTTTTTTTTTTTTTTTGGTTTTTTTGTTTTTTTGGTTTTTTTTTTTTTGTTTTTTTTGGTTTGTTCATTTTGAAAGACCTTGAATTTTCCAAAGATCGTAATTGAGAGTTTTGCTGGGCATAGTAGACTTGGCTTTCATTTTTGTTCTCCTAGGGTCTATATGAGATCCACCCAGGATCTTCTGTCTTTTAGAGTCTCTGCTGAGAAGTTTAATGAAATTCTGTAGGTCTGTCTTTGTATGTTTCTTAATTTTTTCCTTTACTGTTTTCAATATTCTTTCTTTTTCCTGTGCATTTGGTGTTTTAATTATTATGTGTTGGGAGAATTTCATTTTTGATCCCATATGTTTCGTGTTATGCAGGCTTCTTGTGTATTTATGGGCACCTCTTTCTTTCGTTTAAGGAAGCTTTCTTCTGTAACTTTGTTGAAGATGTTTGCTGGCTCTTGGAGTTCGAAATCTTCACTTTCTTCAATACCTACTATTCTTAGGTTCAGTCTTTTCATTGTATCCTGGATTTCTTGAAAGTTTTGAGTTAAGAGCTTTTTGTTCTTGGTATTTTCCTTGACTGTTGTATCAATGTCTTCTATGTCATGTTTAACAGCTGATATTCTCTCTTCTATCTCTTAAATTCTCTTGGTAATGTTTGCATCTGTAACTCCTGTTGTTTTCCAAGGTTTTTCATCTCTAGGGCTGTCACACTTTTTGTTTTCATTAATGTTTCTGTTTACATTTTCAGATCCTGGATGGTGTTGTTCAATTCCTTCACCTGTTTGAGTGAATTTTGCTGTATTATTTTAAGGGATTTATGTTTCCTCTTTAGTGGCTTCTATTTGTTTACCTGTGTTTTCCTGTATTTCTTAAAGGAGTTAATTATGTCCTTCTTAAATACTCTATCATCTTCATGGAAAGACAACTTAGATCTGAGTCTTGCTTCATAGGTGTATTGGGTATCCAGGGATTGCTCTGGTGGATGAACTGGGTTCTGATTTTGCCAATTTGTTTTCTGTTGCTTATGTTCTTGTGTTTAACTAAGAAGGTCTATTGTGTTTCTGTGGGTGGACTTCAACTTTGATTGGTTTTATTTTTAAATTATTTCAAGGAATATACCATTGTGATCTACAAGCCCATGAAAAGAAAAGGAAACCTTACATAAAATTCATATTATGATATGTATGTGAATACCTTACAATGGAGTTCTTCAGAATAATTTTGAAGAAAAGTGCTCACTACATATAGTGAGATAGAGAAAATTTACTTAAGTGCAGTAATTTTCAAACCTATGAAGATTAATTCTTATGAAAGTATGTTATAACCTTTCACACTGAAAAACAAAATTAACCTAAAGAAAATATAAAAATGCAGAGTGTGGAAGATAAGTAAATACATGTTAATAATTTTAAGTGTAGTTAGGCAAAGACATGACAATTTTATCAATAATTATGAAAAGGCTAACTGTGACACATTTTCTTTTTCAACATCTCCGTCATTCATGTATTTATTCATGCCACTGAAGACTTCATACATTATAACAAATATTCTAGGTTCCAAAATGCCTTTCTTTGTGACAAAAGAGTCTATTCATGCTACGTCATTACCCATGTATGATATACTTCTGAATAAGATGAAGTAGTATCTTACTCAATAACACAGTTCATATTAATCTGATTCTTTCCTAATCTGCAACTCTCTTATTGATAGGAAATATTGTTTGTTATTAGGTGGATAATAACACTCTAATGCCCTCCTATAGTATTCATAGGACAATAAAAGTATCATTTTAAGCTAAGCCAATTATTTTTCCTGCTCTACTTCAAATATTGCATTCCTGTTGCAAATTTTCAATCTTGTTGACAGTTCAACATTTCCCTCATTTGTAAGGAACAGTCCTTGCTCTATCACCGACTTCATTCACATAGCTTCTTTGCCAGGTGCATATCCATGTATTTGACATGTTGATATTGTATACAGTGCCAAATATATTCTTATTGCAAGAACCTTGGATACCCCCTCACTTTGCTAAGTACAGTTTTTTCGGTCTTTACCAAACATAGTTCTTTGTTTCCTGAAGTAATCTGTTTGGAGTATCTATGGAACAGAATACTTTCCTGTCTGCTTTCTGGGAAAAACAAAAATAAAAACAAAAACAAAAACAAAAACAAAAACAAAAACAAAAAACTTTTATCTTCAAAAAAGCAAACTAGTCAAAATCCCAGCATGGAGGGATCATGAATTTCCACCATTGACTGAGAAGCTATTGACAACTGATATATTCTAGGACTCAGTGATTAACTTTAATAAGGGTGTAACCCCTAAGAGACTATCCATATTCAAAGCAGCTGGCGTTGAACCTGTGCACATACTGACAGTGTGTTTTCCTTGTTTTGTTCATTTATTTTTTGATGGAGCACAAGAAGGGGAGAGGAAAAAAATGGAAGTAAAATAGGGGAGGAACTGGAGTAGAGGAAAAGGTAGTTGATTTATTCACAATCATATATATATATATATATATATATATGTATACACACATATATACACACATATATGGAATTTTTAAGTAATAAAAATACAGCACTGATCTAAATGACTCAATAGCTACCCTTTAAAAATAATTTTTGTCATACTTTTAACAAACTAAAATAAAATATTATGATATCAACTTGAATGTTACACAAAAGATTATTACACTGAGTATAATTAATTTTAATATGTGCAGAATTATGAATGTGCTGTGTACTGATGTCTATTTTTTCTTTTGTACCTAGGGAGAGTGGTGCTATTTGGACTTGTGGCCTTGTTGAAATACGTGTATCACTGTGGCTGCAGGCTGTAATAGCCTAGCTCTAGCTCCCTGGAGGCTCTGATTCTGCTAGCAGCCTTCAGATTAAGATGCAGAACTCTCAGCTCCTCCTATACCATGCCTGCCTGGATGGTGACATGTTGCAGCCTTGATGATACTTGACTGAAGCTCTGAAGCTGTAAGTAGCCCCAATTACACATTGTCATTCATAAGATTTGCCTTGGTCGTGGTGTCTGTTCACAGCAGTAAAAGCCTAACTGAGACACTGTGTGTGGTTGTTTCAATATGCTAGTCTCATAGAGTATCACTATTAAGAGGTGAGGCCATGCTGAAGTAGATTTGGCCTTGCTGGAATAAATGTGTCACTGTGGGAGTGGCAATTGAGACCCTTCTCCTGGCTACCAATGACAAAAGCTTCTCCTGTTTGAATTCAGAAGAGGATATAAATTCTACCTCTTCAAATGCTATGACTATCTAGACCTATGAACCAATAAGCCAGCCGCAGTTCAAAGTTGCTTTGGTCATGCTGTCTCTGTAGAACAATAGAAACCCTAACTAAGTCAGACTTTACCAACAGGAGTGAGATATTGACATAATAGGCCTGACTATGTCTTTTGTTTGGAGGAATGTGGATTTGGGGACTTTTGATTTGGCAAGTGGTGCAATGCATTAAGGGTGCCTTTGGACCATCCTACAAGAAATATGGAAGAAATTGGTACTAGGGTGACTCAAAGTGATGCAAAAGGTTTTAAAGGAGGAAGATATCAGTATGTGGCCTAGAAACTGTTTGAATGGTATTTTGGTGAAGAATCTGGCTGTTTTTGCAATTATCTGAAGAGACTGAGGAAGCACAGTCTAGCATGAAGAGAGTCAGAAAAATTGCATGACAACTGAAGTCTAACAAGAGCCCAGCATAGACTTTGTTCTCTGGTTCACTCTCATGAAAGTGTTTTGATGAAGTTTACCAAGCTGATAAAGGAAAAATACAAAATATGAGGGGCAAGACTTAAAGAAGCACTAAAAAGTGGAGCTGGATCCTGTGTGGAAGGAGATAACCAGCTTAAGGGAGTGATGATCTCAGGGCAAGATTTCAACTAGCTAAGCTCATTGTTATTGCACGTAAACTAGCAATAGTTATGTGATATTCAGCAGTATTACCTGGTTATAGTTTTTATTTGTACTTTTATTTGTACTTTTAATGTGGAATGAACTACTATCCAGAAATGGAGGGTCCTCTTGTGATCCAGAACTTGAGGCTGAAAGCACAGGCTTTTGATTTATATCTTGAAGAACCATGGCCATGAGAAGCTTAAGGAGATCTCCAAATTCAAGGCCAATCTAGAACAGGGAGAGTTGCAGGTAGACCAAAGCTTAGAGCCAGGCATGGTAGACCATGCCATTCATCCCAGCATTCAGAATACAGAGCCCTGAAGATCTCTGACTCAAGGTCAGTCTACAGAGCAAGGTCTAGGACTACCAAGCTTAGGCAGTGAGTGAAATCATTAAAAATGGAGATTTGGTGATGATGTAATAGAACAAGCGGGCATTTTCCAGCCCCAGCAAGAAGCAGAACTTGGCAGCTTCAGCCACATGGCTCTGCTTTTACAGTCAAGAGTAGAGGGGGTTACTGGAACAATTGATACTGCTTAGCAGGAGCTTAGAAATTAGCAGTTGTTATGGAGAGACCCGCAGGGTAGACCCTCTGGCATCACTTACAGATACTATCCTTTGACTTCTTCTTTCCCATTTTCATCCCCTTGATCCCCTTTATGTGTCCTATTGATTATTGATTTGATGCTGTCTATTGACTTGGTGTTTACTGCTTTTCTTATATTTAGGAATGTGTCTTTTATCCTTCTACTCTGGAGGACTTTTAACAAGAAGTTGTGTAGGGTTTTTCAGCATCCAATAAGATGATAATGGTTTGTCAATGTTTTTGGTTTTTTTCAATCGCTTGTTTGTTTTTTGTTTTTTTTTGTTTTGGATTGAGTTGATGGATGTTCCTATATTGATCCATACGTGAATCCCTAAAATGAAGCCTACTTGAGCATCCTAGATGGTGTTTTTGATGTGTTCTTGGATTATGTGTGTGATATTTGTATGAGTCATTTTCCATCAATGTATATAATGGAAATTCTTCTCTGATTCCTTTTTCATGTTGTGTCTTTTTGTGATTTAGTTACCAGGTTGACTGTGGCCTCAGAGAAGGAGTTTGGCAATGTTCATTCTGTTTCTATTTAGTGGAGTAGTTGTAGGACTATTGGTATTAGGTGTTCATTAAAAGACTGGGAGAATTCTGCATTAAAACCATGTGGTCCTGGGTATTTTTTTTTCTTTTGAAGTGTGTGTGTGGGGGGGGGGGGGCGGGGTTGAGTGAATGACTTTTGACGACATTTTGTTTTCTCTTAGGGAATATAGGATTATTTAGTTACTTTATTATATCTAGATTCAACTATGGTAATTGATATTTTTTTCTAGAATATCACCCATTTCATATTGACTTTTTCAATATTTTGGAGTTTAGGGTTTGGAAGTTAGACCTAATTATTTTTGAAGTTCCTCAGTGTTCATTGTTATATTTTCCCTTTTCATTTCAGAATATGATAATTTGGGCATGGTCTCTCTGCCTTTTCTTTCATTTGGGTAAGAGGTTGTCTATCTTGTTGATTTTTTCAAAGAGTCAGCTCTTGGATGACTGATTATGAGATGGTCCATCCTTTCTCCTTAGGTCCAAATTTTGTCTCTGCAACTCCTTCCATGGATATCTTATTCCCTAATCTAGGGAGGAATGAAGTATCCAGGATTTGATCTTCCTTCTTGATTTTCTTGTGTTTTAGAAATTGTATCATGGGTATTCTAGGTTTCTGGGCTAATATCCACTTAACAGTGAGTGCATACAAAGTGATTTCTTTTTTGAATGGGTTGCCTCACTCAGGATGATATCCTCCAGATACATCCATTTGCCTAAGAATTTCATAAATTCATTGTTTTGAATAGCTGAGTAGTACTCCATTATGTAAATGTACCACATTTTCTGTATCCATTCCTCGGTTGAGGAACATCTGGGTTCTTTCCAGCTTCTGGCTATTATAAATAGGGCTGCTAAGAACATAGTGGAGCATGTGTCCTTATTACTAGTTGGAACATCTTCTGGGTATATGCTCAGGAGAGGTATTGCTTGGTCTACCTGAAGTACTAGGTGCAGTTTTCTGAGGAACCATCAGACTGATTTCCAGAGTGGTTGTACAAGCTTACAATCCCACCAGCAATGGAGGAGTGTTCCACTTTCTCTACATCCTCACCACCATCTGCTGTCACCTGAGATTTTGATCTTAGCCATGGTGTGAGGTAGAATCTCAGTGTTGTTTTCATTTGCATTTCCCTGATGATTAAAGATGTAGAACATTTTTAAGGTGTTTTTCAGCCATTTGGTATTCCTCAGGTGAGAATTCTTTTTTTAGCTCTGAGCCCCATTTTTTAATGAGGTTATTTGATTTTCTGGAGTCCACCTTCTTGAGTTCTTTATATATATTGAATATTAGTCCCCTATCTGATTTAGGATAGGTAAAGATCCTTTCCCAATCTGTTGGTGACCTTTTTTTCTTATTGACACTGTCTTTTGCCTTACAGAAGCTTTGCAATTTTATGAGGTCCTATTTGTTGATTCTAGATTTTACAGCACAAGCCATTGCTGTTCTATTCAAGAATTTTTCCCCTGTGCCCATATCTTTGAGGCTTTTCCCCACTTTCTCCTCTATAAGTTTCGCTGTCTCTGGTTTTATGTGAAGTTCCTTGATTCACTTAGATTTGACCTTAGTACATGGAGATAGGAATGGATCAATAAGCATTCTTCTACATGATAACCACCAGTTGAGCAAGCACTTTTTGTTGAAAATTCTGTCTTTTTTTCCACTGGATGATTTTTGTGACCTTGTCAAAGATCAAGTGACCATAGGTGTGTGGGTTCATTTCTGGGTCTTCAATTCTATTCCATTGGTCTACTTGTCTGTTGCTACACCAGTACCATGCAGTTTTTATTACAGTTGCTCTGTAGTACAGCTTTAGGTCAGGCATCATGATTCTACCAGAGGTTCTTTTATCCTTGAGAAGAGGTTTTGATATCCTAGGTTTTTGTTATCCCAAATGAATTTGCAGATTGCCCTTTCTAATTCGTTGAAGAATTGAGTTGGAATTTTGATGGGTATTGCATTGAATCTGTAGATTGCTTTTGGCAAGATAGCCATTTTTACTATATTGATCCTGCCAATCCATGAGCATGGGGGAATCTTTCCATCTTCTGAGATCTTCTTTAATTTCTTTCTTCAGAGACTTGAAGTTCTTATCATAGAGATCTTTTACTTCCTTAGTTAGAGTCACTCCAAGGTATTTTATATTATTTGTGACTATTGAGAAGGGTGTTGTTTCCCTAATTTCTTTCTTAGCCTGTTTATCCTTTGTGTAGAGAAAGGCCATTGACTTGTTTGAGTTAATTTTATATCCAGCTACTTCATTGAAGCTGTTTATCAGGTTTAAGATTTCTCTGGTGGAATTTTTAGGGTCACTCATATATACTGTCATATCATGTGCAAAAAGTGATATTTTGACTTCTTCCTTCCAAATTTGTGTCCCCTTGATCTCCTTCTGTTGTCAAATTGCTCTGGCTAGGACTTCAAGTACAATCTTGAATAGGTAGGGAGAAAGTGGGCAGCTTTGTCTAGTCCCTAATTTTAGTGGGATTGCTTCAAGCTTCTTACCATTTACTTTGATGTTGGCTACTGCTTTGCTGTTGATTGCTTTTATCATGGTTAGGTATGGGCCTTGAATTCCTGATCTTTCCAAGACTTTTATCATGAATGGGTGTTGGATTTTGTCAAATGCTTTATCAACATTTAAGAAGATGATCATGTGTTTTTTGTCTTTGAGTTTCTTTATATAGTGGATTACATTGATGGATTTCCTTATATTAAACCATCCCTGCATCCCTGGAATGAAAACTACTTGGTCAGGATGGATGATTTTTTTTCTTTTTTTTTAAAAAAAAATTAGGTATTTTCTTCATTTACATTTCCAATGCTATCCCAAAAGTCCCCCATATCCTTCCCCTGACTCACCTCCCCCCACTCCCATTTCTTGGCCCTGGAGTTCCCCTGTACTGAGGCATACATACAAAGTTTGCAAGACCAATGGGCCTCTCTTTCCACTGATAGCGGACTAGTGTGGGGAGCAGGTGTGGCGGCAGTCCCAAAGGCGCCAGGGACTGCAGCTAAGTCATATGACTTGCACCCGACTTCCTCATATAAGACACAAACATCTTGAGTGCTGCGCAGGTGTACCAGGATACAGGTGAATCCAATTTGGTGGAGATTTGCCCCTGCTGCGCTGATTAGCTGAAGCCTCGTTACTGGCGAGGGGTTGTGGCCTGCAGTGCTTGGATGAGAGAGAGTATAAAAGGAGTGAGAGGCCCAGGGTTCGGGGGAGATATAAACGAGAAGAATCAGGACTGAATAAACTGCTGTTAGAAGGACTGGTGGTCGTGTCGTTCTTGCTGGTCGAGAGTGGGCGCGACAGACTAGGCCATCTTCTTATACATATGCAGCTAGAGACAAGAGCTCCGGTGGGTACTGGTTAGTTCATATTGTTGTTCCACCTATAGGGTTGCAGACCCCTTTAGCTCCTTGGGTACTTTCTCTAGCTCCTCCATTGGGGGTCCCGTGATTCATCCAATAGCTGACTGTGAGCAGATTGTTTTGATGTGTTCTTGGATTCGGTTAGGGAGAATTTTATTGAGTATTTTTGCATCAATATTCATAAGGGAAATTGGTCTGAAGTTCTCTATTTTCGTTGGCTCTTTCTGTGGTTTAGGTATCACAGTAATTGTGGCTTCATAGAAAAAATTGGGTAGAGTACCTTCTGCTTATATTTTGTGGAATACTTTGTGAAGAACTTGAATTAGGTCTTCTTTGAAGGTCTGATAGTACTCTTACTAAACCCATCTGGTCCTTGGCTTTTTTTGGTTGGAAGACTATTAATGAGTGCTTCTATGTCTTTAGTGGATATAGGACTGTTTAGATCATTAACCTGATTCTGATTTAACTTTGTTACCTGGTATCTGTCTAGAAACTTGTGCATTTCATCCAGATTTTCCAGTTTTGTTGAGTATAGCCTTTTGTAGAAGGATCTCATGGTGTTTTGGATTTCTTCAGGATCTGTTGTTATGTTTCCCTTTTCATTTCTGATTTTGTTAATTAGGGTGCTGTCCTTGTGCCCTCTAGTGAATTTGGCTAAGGGTTTGTCTATCTTGATTTTCTCAAAGAACCAGCTCCTCGTTTGATTGATTCTTTGAATAGTTCTTGCTTCCAGTTCGTTGATTTCTCCCCTGAGTATGACTATTTCCTGTTGTCTACTCTACTTGGGTGAATTTGTTCCTTTTGTTCTAGAGCTTTTAGGTGTGTTGTCAAGGTGCTAGTTTGTGCTCTCTCCAGTTTCTTTTTGGAGGCACTCAGAGGTATGAGTTTTCCTCTTAGAAATGATTTCATTGTGTCCCAAAATTTGGGTATGTTGTGGCTTCATTTTCATTAAACTCCAAAAAGTCTTTAATTTTTTTTTTATTCCTTCCTTGACCAAAGTATCATTGATAAGAGTGTTATTCAGTTTCCCTGTGAATGTTGGCTTTCTATTATTTATGTTGTTATTGAAGGTCAGCCTTAGCCCATCGTGGTCTGATAGGATGCATGGGACAATTTCAATATTTTTGTATCTGTTGAGGCCTGTTTGGTGACCAATTATATTGTCAATTTTGAAGAAGGTACCATGAGGTCCTGAGAAGAAGGTATATTCTTTTGGTTTAGGATAAAATGTTCTGTAGATATCTGTTAAATCCATTTGTTTCATAACTTCTGTTAGTTTCACTGTGTCCCTGTTTAGATTCTGTTTCCACAATCTGTCCTTTGATGAAAGTGGTGTGTTGAAGTGTCCCACTATTATTGTGTGAGGTGTATGTGTGCTTTGAGCTTTACTAAAGTTTCTTTAATGAATGTTGTTGCCCTTGCATTTGGAGCATAGATTTTCAGAATTGAGAATTCCTCTTGGAAGATTTTACCTTTGATGAGTATGAAGTGCCCCTCCTTGTCTTTTTTGATAACTTTAGGTTGGAAGTCGATTTTATTAGATATTAGAATGGCTTCTCCAGCTTGTTTCTTCAGACTATTTGTTTGGAAAATTGTTTATATTTAAATGTATAATAAATACACATAAAATGTATATTTATATACATACTTTATATTGAAAGAATAAACGGGCTGTTAAAAACAGTTTTATATTTCAGATAGGAATAGAGTAAAATTATTTTGATTTTTATAGTCATAATACATGATAAAGATTGAAAATAAGAAAAACCTCTAATTTTAAAAGTTAAATATTTTTTAATAAAACAGTTTTACTTATATTTATTTTCCACCACAAAAGCGTATTTATCATCAGATAATTATATTTGCCAATTTCTTTAAAATTAGTAATTTACTATATAAAATAGTAAGAATATATGATTTTTTATAGGCTTATCAAATATAATTAATTTACATATACCACAGGAAAAGAGCCTGCGTTTCCTGTGTGACCTGATAAGGGAGATAACTGGATCTTGGTAAGAGTAAGGTCAAATTTTTATTGCTGTCTTTAAATTCACTAGAAAATCTGAATGATATGATTGAAAAGAATATTGTAAATTATACAATATTTAATACATTATAGCAAATGACATATCTTAATTCATCAATTTATGGTAGTTATATGGTTTAATTTTATAAATATCCGTGCAGAGCCATAGCCATTTAAAATTATAAATATAAAAAATAATTTTACACATAAACTAAAAATTATTAAACTGCATATGAGTCTTCATCATATATATATATTCTCACTTCTTTCTTGAGATCAATACAAGACTTTGTCCCACAAAATAGTTATGATGATGATATAGAATAACATAAAAATATGTTTGGAAATATAAGCATCATATTTATTTATTACAATTCGTTATTATTATTATTATGTCTTTTATGTTTTTGTTTTGTAAGGTTTCTTTCTTTTTGAAAATAGATACTTTTCTCATATATCATATCTTGATTATAGATTCTTGTTGGGATGACCCACAAATATTGCACTTTCCAGTTTTGAAAGAGTGTGTCCCGTGTTTTCTATTGGTTTAAGTTTGTGGCTAGCTGAGAGACTGTCCCAAAAAATGGTCCACAGCCTTAATATACACAGATGTCTCCTTGTCTCTGTTAAACCTCAAGTGGGATCCTGCAAAAACCCCTCAATAGCTTTCCCTCCTCCCTGTCTTCCCTACATGCCCTACCCTCTGGATTCACTGCCTGTCTGTCTCTTAGTAGAAAAGAAAAGGGTTCTAAGATGACAAATCAAACATTGAGACACCAGATCTTGGGTCAGACTCCATCTTAGAGAGCCTGACTCAAAGTTGAACTCGAGTTGACCAATAAGCCAGGATCTACAGATTACTCTCCATTAGCTGGCCTCTACCACCAGTTACCAGGTTACTCCCAAACAAACCTGCACTTCCAGGTTACTCTCTCTAACAACCCTATCCTTGCGACTTTACTTGCTACCAACCACTAAGAAGGAGGAAAACAGAAGTTAAGTTTATGGCTTAGCTCATGGCAGCAGCCAATTATTTTAAAGGGCAAAAAAATTCCAAGATAAACACACCCTGCCCCCCATCAGATGTGTGTTAGGCTAGAAACCCCCTTGGGCTCCACCCTCCCATCCTCCTGTGTCAGCATCAGCAGGGAACCAAAGCTTGAGCTTGAATAGAAAGACCCTAGTGTGACTGTATCAGAATCACCTCCTTAACCTCTGAGCTATCACTGCAGTACTGGATACACAAAATGTGGTACATTTACACAATGGAGTACTACTCAGCTATTAAAAAAATGAATTTATGAAATTCTTAGTCAAATGGATGGAACTAGAAAATATCATCCTGAATGAGTTAACCCAACAACAAAAAAGCACACATGGTATGCACTCACTAATAAGTGGATATTATTAGCCCAGAAGCACAGAATACCCAAGATACAATTCACAGACCACATGAAGCTAAACAAGAAGAAAGACCAAAGTGCATATACTTCTGTCTTTCTTAGAAGGGGGAACAAAATACCCATAGGAGAGGAGTTACAGAGACAAAGTGTGGAGCAGAGACTGAAGGAAATGCCATCCAGAGACGGCCCTATCTGGGGATCCATCCCATATACAATCACCAAACATAGACACTATTGTGGATGCCAATAAGTTCTTGCTGACAGGAGCCTGATATAGCTGTCTCCTGAGAGGCTCTGCCAGTGCCTGGCAAATACAGAGGTGGATGCTCTCAGTCAACCACTGAACTGAGCTTAGGTTCTAGCTCCCCAGTGGAGGAGCTAGAGAAAGGACTCAGTGAGCTGACGGGTTTGGAGCACCATAGGAGGAACAACAATATGAACCAACCAGTGGTCCCCAGATCTCCCTGAGACTACACTACCAACCGAAGAGTACACATGGAGGAAACTATGGCTCCCGCAGAGGATGGCCTTATTTGGCATCAATGGGAGGAGAGGCCCTTGGTCATATGAAGGCTCAATGCCCCAGTGTAGGGGAATGCCAGGGCCAGGAAGCTGGAGAGGGTGGGTGTAAAGAACATATAGCCTCAGAGGGCATTTTTCCTGAAGCTGTAGAAATTGCCAGCAGAGGAGCCACCACTGCTGAACTTCCCACTCAACTCCCGATTCAGTGTGCACCCAAGAATCACGAACAGAACATAACACCTTGATGTAACAACATGAGGTAATTTAATGGCGGAACTCCGGGTCGAAATGTATCTCACACAGGAGACAGTGGATTCGACCACGAAGCTTGGAAGCTAGGGGTTTTTATAGAAAAGGAGTGGGGCTGGGGGAGGAATTGTTGCGGTTTCACATGATTGGTCCATTTAAACATCAGCAGCCTGTTAACATTTAACTTAGGTCAGAAGGGTGGGAGATAGGGAGGTGCCAGGCCAGTCCAGACATGTAACAACGGGCCTGCCTGGGCATGTCCTGACCTGTTCTGCTATGTTCTCAGCCCCAGGTTTCAAAGCTCACAAACAACTCTTTGGGCTATTTGACATACATTACATGAATCATAGGTCTCAAGTTTTATTTCCTTTCAGCTGCATATACCAGACAGTAGAATTAGTGGACAAGGATGATAAAGAAAACATGCCCAATGCCCTGAGTCTGAGGCAAAGCAATGCTATGGATCTGAACTTGATTTTAGATAACTTTGAGAACCAAGGCAAAAAAAGACCTGTGTGTATGCGAACGATAAAAGAAGTACATGAAATTATGTGTGAAATGCCCTAGTTATAAATGGCTGAATTTAGCTTAAAAACTCCAGTCTGACACTGTGAAATTGCTCAACTTCTGAGAGCCCGGAAGAAAAACTACAGGTCAAGAAATAAGTCTGCGTGGACCCCATGCAGTCACAAAGCCTGCAAATTGCCGCTCAATTCCAGTGGATCCGAAACCAGGAACATCAAGTCGCATCTTACCTGTGTGCCTCGGGGAGCTGAGGACAGGCCTGCCAGACTGGAAGGTTAGTAAGAGAGAGTGTGTGTATGTGTGTGTGTGTGTGTGAACGAGTGAATGCGGACCCGTTTTATCATTTATTAGCTTTGCCATTTATAAACAAAAGTATTAGAACCCTTCCCACTGAATTTGAGGAATTTATTTCCAGCATGTTTTACTGCCCAATTCTTGACAGTAGGTTGGTGAGCACGGGGAGAGGATAGGGGGTTTTCTGAGGGGAAACCACGAAAGGGAAAAAACATTTGAAATGTAAATAAAGAAAATATCTAATTAAAAAAAAAAGAATTGGCTCCTTGGTAGTCTATTAGGGATAGAAAATGGGTACTACAACATGAAAAATAAAATGTAGCAGATGAAGCATAAGCTAGCATAATGAAATAGTTTAACACATACCAACGAAAGGAAGAGTCCGGAGACCAGGCACAAGTGTCAGAAACCCCTTGTTCTCAGGATTCACCTAAATACTAAACTAATTGCTTTAGTATATACAGAGAGGACCTGGTGTAGCCCCATATAGGCCCTGTGCTTCCTGCTTCAGTCTCTGAGCATATATGTACCAGGCTTAGTTGATTCAGAGGACCAATAAATACCATATTATAAAAATATTATACAATCCTGTTTGTTTTTGTCACATTTTACAAGGTGATACTATTGGCAATCAGGTACCTCCCCAGCAATGTTAGTAATCAGGGAACTTCCTGGCCAGCCCCATGGGACTCAGAAGACACAACATCGCTAGCTGCCTAGAGGAGATACATTTCCATTATCAATCCTGTCAGGTGCACATGCACCATGACCCCAATAAAAGCCATGCTTTTCTGTCCTTACCTTTTCTTCCCTACAAATCCCAGAGGCAGCTTCTTTGTCCAGCTCACTCCTCCCTTTAATAAGCATCCAATGTGAGACCTATTATCACTGTGTGATATTGTCAGAACCAGCTGTTTAGTTTCACTAGATATTATGAATACTAAAGAAACTGTTGGAAAGTGTCATCATTAAATCTATAAAGAAAATGATGTTTGTGATCTCTGCATTCCTTCTTTTGCCTTTTATTTCATTGTATTTTTATTACTTATTTATTTATTTATTTTCCATTGACTGAGAGCTCCACCTGTCCCCACACATGAATTCTTTATATTGTAACTAAGCCACCTGTGAATTAGAATCTGTGAGACCCATGTCTTCTATGAGTCATCACATGGTCCTTGACACCTGGTTTCAGAGGCAGGCTATCACCATTTCAACTCATTCAAAAGGAACAAAACAGTCCTGAAATGCTACACCAAATATAATGGTCACTACGACAGCCATGGTTGCAATGAAAATTATACTTTTAGTGAATCTGTCCTTTTTAACTCAATGAAGGGTGAAGCATCTCCATCTGTTAAGGGTGATCACAGTCTGAGCTAGGTTTTAAAAGGTCTTTGTGTGTTACAGAACTCCAGTGTCTCAGGCTCTAAGATCAAGAATTAATAAATGGGACCTCATGAAACTGAAAAGCTTCTGTAAGGCAAGGGATATAGTCCATAGGACAAATTGGCAACCTACATATTGGGGAAAAATCTTGACTAACCTCACATCAGATAGAGGGCTAATATCCAAAATACAAAAGAAACTAATCTCCAAAAATCTAAATATCCCAACCAAAAAAAAAAAAAAAGGGGGGGGGGGGTATAGAGATGCCACAGACCCTCTGGATCCCTTTGTCTGCATGGAATGGGTCTCTAGTCGCAGGTGGGCAAAGCGTTGGTTGAGATGACTGACAGATGCACACAGGAGAGGTTGTGTAGAATCTGAATGTAATTTGTCAAATCGAGTATCAAACTTTTTATACAGAAGAAAATAGGGAAGTTGGGTGACACACCACCAAGGTACAAAGAGGTTACTGGATTCTTACACAAAACAGAGGAATACAAACACAGAAGATCTAACAGGAACCACCTGGGATAGAATTCATTGTTAACAACTGGGATCAAAAAGAGCTCCACCTAAAGTTCACTTAATCTTAGAAGCCAGGTTCAAGGGCTTCGTGCCCTTGCCATAGTTCCTATTTTAGTCTATTGTATAGTTAACCTTACCCCTAGGCCATTGTAAATACATGTGTATGGGTGTAACTCAGCTATCTATAGTTCTAAGTATCTACTCTGGTTCCTCCTTAGGTCTCAAACTTCCTTCTTCCTAGATGATGGTAAATTCCTGTGTAGGTCAGTGACCTAGCTTTTATTCAAAGTGATAGTGTAATGCCAGGGGCAATTCTGAATGTCACTGAATATAGGCAACATTCTTACTGAATTCCAAGCCCATGGTCAGCTCAAGGACTTTCTAGGATGTTGGAACACTGGTGAAGGCTTAGCTATGTCAGAATTCAATCTTAAAAGGCACTTATAATAAGATAATACCAAAAGAGAGCACGTGGATCCATACACCAGACTAACGCAGGAATGGAATATGAGTATATGGGTTAAAGAGAACGCCAGACTCCAGGAGGTGGGTATCCATGAAACTCTCTGCCTCGTGAGTGGCTTCCAGGCCTCTCGGCCTGTCAAGCTGACTCGACCGGAGTGTGTGGCATAGAAATAAACAGAGAATCCACAGAGAAGAATCTGGAGTGGAAGAGAAGCACATAAAAAAAAAAAAAACGTTCAGGGTCATTAGTGATCAGAAAAATGCAATCAAAATGACCATGGGATTCCACTTACACCAATCAAAATGGCTAAGATTAAGAATTCAGGTGACAGCACATATTGGTAAGAATGTGGAGAAAAAGGAACATTCCTATATTTCTGGTGGAATTGAAAAAATCAGCATACAACCACACTGGAAATCAATCTGGAAATTCCTCAGAAAATGGGAAATAGATCTACCTGAAGACTCAGCTATACCATTCTAGGGTATATACTCAAACGATGCCCCACCATTCCACAGGGGTACAAACTCCACTATGTTCATAGAAGCCTTATCTTTGATAACCAAAAGCTGGAAACAATCCAGATGTCTCACAATGGAAAAATGGATACAGAAAATATGGCTCATTTACACAATGAAATACTATTTAGCTATTAAGAACGAAGGTATCAGGAGTTTTTCAGGCAAATGGATAGAACTAGAAAATATCATCATGAGTGACATAAATCAGACCCAAAAGGACATGCATAGTATCTACTCACTAATAAATGGATATTAACCAAAACAGTACATAATATTTGGGATAAAAATCCAATAGAAAGACAGGGTATCAAGTGGAGCAATGGAGTTGACATCCCACAGTCAAAAATACTGACCCAGAATTGTTCCTGTGTAAAAGAACTGAGGGGACAAAAATGGTGGAGAGACTGAGGGAAAGGAGGTCCAGTGACTGGCCCAACTTGGGATCCATTTCAAGAAGAAGCTCCAAGGCTTGACACTATTAGTGATGCTACAGTGTGCTTATAGACAATAGCCTAGCATGGCTTTCCTCTGAGAGGTCCAACAAGCAGCTGACTGAGACAAAAGCAGATACTCACACCCAACCAATATACTGAAGTCAGTGACTACTGTGGTTGAATTAGGGATAGGCTGGAAGAAGTTGATGAGGAGGGTGAACCCATACAAAGACCAGCAATCTCAACTAACAGGAGCCCAAAAGATCTCTGAGACACTGAGCCACCAACCAGGTACTATATGCTAGCTGATAGGGATATATATATATATATATATATATATATATATATATATATACCTTGCATTCCTCCTCCGATATATATGTATATGTGCAAGTAACACTCCTGCAGTACACACTAAAATAAAATAAAATAAAAAACTTACGTAATTTCGCAAAAATACAAAAGACTATAATGGTCAGATTACACATGAATGAAAATACTAAATGACCCACACTCAAGGTTCCACCCAAAGGACTGTACTTTGTTTTATGGTACTAAAGACAGGGACAAGTTTGGTTACCAAAGCCACAGTGAGGGCGGTTCATTGTTTTGATTAATGAGATTATATAAATATTTTACACTGTACATTTCTCCTTCCATAATTAACTTTATATTCATGTCAAATTGCGAATATGTATAGGAGGGTAATATGGGATTCTCTCTAAGGTTCATGTAAGGAAGTAGCAAGCTTTATATTCACTTAGATTCAGATTTTGGTTCATACTTGGTCATCCTCCCTATCTTCACACATGGTTATATTGTGAATGCGTTTAAATGTAAATTGTCTATGTCTGGTCGTTATTAAGGAGAAGAAAAATGTAACCCATAGTTCAGAGAGCAGTATATGGGCAGCCCTACAAAGCTATCTTCCCAAGTATGCTAGGTGCATTGTTCAGATTTTGGATACTACATGTGCTTGACTGCTAAGTGCCTAAGTCAAACCATTAGAATACAAGATTACTAAACTCTTCCTTACGCTCTCTTGCCTCATGGCAGGAAATAAGAAGTCATTTAAAAAAGTAAGCCCTAGGCACATGTCAAACAATATTAGCAAAGTAATAAATACTTTCTGAACAATATCACCACAGTGTGAACATTGATTGAATGCTTATAAATTCATAACTCCAGTTAAAGTAAGTTAATGTTTCTAATTTATAAGAAATGATTATTTTCCTTCTCTCTATCTTATTCACTGTAGTAGCCACTATATTAGGTTACTTTAATTTCAAAATGTATCAGTCTCATCTCTATGTAACTTTATGTATATCAGGTCATCTCTATCATCCTTAAACACCACGACCCTAAATACTGAGTTTTATTCAGTCTGTAGAAACAAAAATCAGTTGAAGTGTACTGTATGCATTAAATAATTAAGAAAACCAAGCATGTGCACATCATACTGAGTTCTTCAAGCTACAGATAGAAATATGCTGATTTTTTTGACAGAAAGCTGTCATGATAGGCTGTTTAAATTGCTTGCAATTTCAAAAATTGTGTTAAAATGACTATCAGCAAGTTCATTTCATACAATGTGTCTTCATCTATGTAGCCATTCCAGCTGTTGACAGGTGATCTATCATTTTATGTCAAGATGCTGCAACAGCATGGTAAAAATTGCTAGCTGAAGCACTAGTATCATGTGAAAAAAAGGAGAAAGAACAGTCAATGAATATGCTTTGCCAGCACTTGGACTGCAATGCCAGTTCACCCCCTAGAGACAATGACATTCAAGAAATACTTTCCAGTATTTTTCCATAATTCAAACTTCCCTGTAAGCTTGTAATCCCTTTTAAGATATTGGTTTGCTTAACCCAATTTAATTGTATATCAAAATATTTTCTATACACTTGAGGCATTTAATGAAAGGAATATTATTATTTACTAACAAATATAGCACATGATACATTAGCTGGAACAGCATAAATAATTATGATATGCATCTCTACTGTCAGAGTGTGCTTTAACTTTGTTTCATGAGTAATTCTTTTTCATTTGGTTACTTTAATTCCTATTCACCTAATTAATTTCTAAATGCTCTGTAGTTATTTATGCTGATTATCTTCAGTTTCTGAAGGAATTTGCAAATGCTACTGAAATAGTATGCATATAGAGTATCACACAATCATATGCACTAAGGTGTGCATGATAATGTTCATGGTCTATATTTAAAACCATGATGAAAGATGAAATTTATTTTTTTAAAAAACTTATTATCTATTCTTTTGAGAGCATTTATTGCATCAAATCTAGAGGACAGGGAAATAGTAGCAATTTTAAGATACTGGGATAAAAATAAAATCGTGTTCATGTTAGAACCCAAATTCTAAAATTTCTCTCTGTGACACATAGTCATTCAACCTGTCTGTTATCAGTTCATTTGAAAGGCAAACAGATGATATAGTATTAGCTGTCTGAGCATATATTATATACCTCTGAGAATATTATATAACAGGTATGTGCTTAGAAGCAATGTGACTTCACTCCCTAAATTTATTTTATTTAAACATCACTAGTGCTAAGGGGAATATTATCAGAAAGTAGGATATGTATCTCTAGGATAAATTCTTACAGGCAATATATGGTAACTAAAGTCATAATTGCTAATTAAACTAGATTGGGATACACTAACATAACTTTTATTTGTCTCTTTGTTTTAAATTGGTCCCAACAAATTTTCATAGAAAGGAACTGAGGCTTGAAGTAATGTGAATTCTATAATTTGTTGCAATAGTGTCATAAAATTAGTCCTGGCTCATGGGTATTTGAGTGGCAATCATTTTTCTTAAACTTTAAATAAACAATTAGATCATTTTATTTCCAAAGTTTAATATCAATTATATTAATGCATGACCTACAAAACAATTGAACTTCCATCATCCTAAACTGAAACCCACTGTTCAAATAATGTAATTCAGAACCTGCATACAATGACAACTCTGCCAGTTTGTGAAGTGCACTATGCTATATTCTGTAACATCTGTGAACTAAAACCATGCTAAATACAATGGTGCTAATAAAATTCTAATTTAAATAAAATATTTACATCAGAAATAAATTATACTGTAATTCAGGCATATCATATATCGTATATACAGTATACACACACACACAAATGTGTGTGCATATATATATATATATATATATATATGCTAAAGAAGTTCTTATACCCCTCAATAGTACTTCCAGACCAACATATCTCATTCTTAAACTCCACTCACATGTTTCCTTCATTCACATTAATTTATAATGAATATATTCACTTGTCTCTATACCAATTTTTCTATTCCTTTCCATGAAAAATTGAAATTTTTCTGATGATTTTTGTCTTACCATTTTTTACAGAAAAAGTATTAGGCACAGTTTTATTTTAGTACTTTTAAATTTTGTTATTATTCACAGAAGAGGCAATTTATGCTTGTATCCACAGCACATAGGATGTTGAAGCATAAAGTATTTTGACCCCAGAAGTTTTACAGCTCACCTATGCCAAAAACAAGATTCTACCTTTAAAGAGAAAGTGCAAACTTAAAGTAATAACAAATATAAATACAAAATCAAAAATGTAAATCTATAGGAATAAATAATACATCTTAATATTACTATTTCAATTTCTAAAATTTCATACTAACTTATAAACATAGTCTTATGTATTGTGACTGAATACATTCAAGTATACATGATCTTTCATTATATACACTATATAAATAAAACTGGAAATATTTCAATTTGTCCAGAAACTCTTAAAAGCCTTCCTACATACTAATGATACTAAGAAAGAAAACAAAAAGAATCCCTGTAGAGAAGTTTTAATTCAGCAATATGACTGCTCTGAAAAAGGATCAAATCCAAAGACCAAATGTAGGTCTGTGTGGTCTGGCTGTAATGACACATTTTTAAGCCCCCTGGCTAGATTAATGATATGCCCTTAATTGACACCTTTAATTCTCCCAAAATGAAGGTAAAGTTATTTTGTAGATGGAAACAGCCATGTTTGTAAGTGACTTCTAACTGAGAGGCAGACAATGTGATGAATCTGAAAAAGATTCGACAGAGTGAGTCAGAAATAGAATACACCCATCTCTCACAAGAAAAGAGGCATCACTTAAAAGATCACTGCAAAGGGAGTGAGGGAGGAGAGGGAGAGAGGGGGAAAGGGGGAGAAGGGGAGAGGTGGAGAGGGAGAGGGAGAGGGAGAAGGAGAGGGAGAGGGGAGAGGGAGCAAAGGGAGAGGGGGAGAGGAGGAGAGGGGGGAAGGGGGAGAGGGGGGGAGAAGGGAAGAGGGGAGAGAGAGGAAGAGAGAGGGGGAGAGAGAGGGGGAGAGAGGGGGAGAGGGAGAGGGAGAGATAAAGTATAGTTTGACTAGAACGCTTTAACAGAGACCGGTTGCAGAGAGAACAACCTAGACACAGGTCTTCACCTGTGAGAGAATGAGCCAGAGAATGAGAACAGACTGCCAAAGTTAGGATGAGGCCAGGTAGAAGAATTAAGTCAGAAGCTAGGAGAAGCCAGATTGAAACAGGAAGCCAGAATTCAGAAACTGCTAGGAAGCCTGAGTTATACAGCAGTAAGTCTCTGAGAAAACAATTACATCTGGGGAATAAAAGTTACTTTTATTCACAATAGCCTTATTATTCACAAGTAGAACACTTTATAATAAATATAACCAAGAAGTAAACACTACAATGGAAAATTTAAAATATTGATGAAAGAAATTAAGAAAGGTACCATAAAAAGGAAAGATCTTCCATGTTAATCAAAACATTAAATTGTGAAAAAGCTATTCTACCACAGGAATTCTACTGTAACTCTGTGAGAAATACAGTAGATGTTTTCTGAACAAAATGCCAACATTGTTATTCACAGAAATAGAAAAAAAAATCTTAAAATACATATGAATATATGAAACACAATAGAGCCTGGAAAGCCAAGCATTTATGCATAAAATGATAACAGAGGAATATCCACATCTGATTTTATGTTACACCACAGAAGCATGAACACAACAATGTCAATGTCACAACAGGATAAAAGAAAACAAACAAACAAATAAACAAACAAAAAACAGTCCATCAGTAGAACAGAATAAGAAAGCTATACAGCCCATAAAGCTTCAGACATCTAGTTACTGAAAGCAAGTGTCAAAAATAGACATTGGTGAAAAGATAGTCTCTTTACAACAGTGGTTTGAAAATTGACTACTCACAGGTAGACAAATAAAACTAGATTCCTATATTTTGCTCTACACACACACACACACACACACACACACACACACACACACACTCAACTCCAATGTATCATAGACATAACTGTAGACCTGAAACTGAAACTGTTAGAGAAAACAGCCAAGTGAAAGGCATAGGCCAGAACCCACTTAGCAAGACTGTTTCAGTTATGAAGCCAGGACTAAACCAAGGGGACCTCAAAAATGGAAAATACTCTTTTCAATATATACTTTTACATTAATTTTTAAAAGAATTTCATGCACAAGTGTTACATTTATACTTTTACAACCATCATCATTAAAATAAAGTGTTTTTTCAAAGATATATTCTGTGTGGTTTGTTTATTTTCTTCTAGTATCTATAAATGATGCAAAAAAAAAGTCTGTATGCCAAAACATTTCAGGTAATACAAAATATGATTTTATTGAAAAATTCATAAAAGTAATTTAATTTATGTTTTGTTCTATTCTGTTATACACAATGTCTTTCTTCACAATTTGGATATTGACAACTAGGATAAAGACTCCTGGCTATTAAGTAGTAATAATCAATATTTTCTAAAACAATTAGTTCATGAGTTTATTTCCATTCATTCTATATTATGTACATTATGAAGGAAATGAATAAAGAAATAGGTGCAGAATACATGCTGCAAACCTGTTTTTTTTTTTGTTTTTTGTTTTTTTTGTTTTTTGTTTTTTGTTTTTTCAAGATAGGGTTTCTCTGTGTAGCGCTGGCTGTCCTGGACCTCACTTTGTAGACCAGGCTGGCCTTGAACTCAGAAATCCGCCTGCCTCTGCCTCCTGAGTGCTGGGATTGAAGGCGTGCGCCACCACATCCAACTGAAATATTTGTTTTCAACAAAGAGAATTGTTTTCAAAAATATTATGTTAATCCTTTAATTCCCCCACAAACTTATATTTAGATAAAAATATTCTCTAGATGGTATATTATGACATTGGCATTAAATAGAACTGGCTGCTGATTACAGAGATGACTCTATTTCTACTTAGATATAATGCCATTCTGGGTCATCAAGAGTAATTCACCTCTCCCTTTTCACCAGCTTTTGTTCCTTCAGGTAACTGCTATAACAGTATAACCTGCAAGTTTTTAAGATTAGTTTTAGTTTGAAAGGCTTAGGGAAGTAAGAAAATGGAAATAATAAGGGACATACATATAGGAAATTTAGAGAACAACAATGTTATTTCACTATTTAATTTCCTTTTATTTTTGTATCAAGATTTTAAAATTTTTTATTATTACATATTTTCTTCATTTACATTTCAAATGCTTTCCCAAAAGTCCCCTATACCCTCCCCCTGCCCTGCTCCTCAACCCACTCACTCCCTCTTCCTGGCCCTGGCATACCCCTGTAGTGGGGCATATAATCTTCGCAAGGCCAAGGGCCTATCCTCCCAATGATGGCCGACTAGACCATCTTCTGCTACATATGCATCTAGAGACATGAGCTCTGGGGGTACTGGTTAGTTCATATTGTTGTTCCACCTATAGGGTTGGAGACCTCTTCAGCTTCTTGGATACTTTCTTTACCTCCTCCATTGGGGGCCCTGTGTTCCATCCAATAGATGGCTCTGAGCATCCACTTCTGTATTTGCCAGACACTGGCATAGCCTCACAATAGATAGATGTATCACATTCCTGTTGGAAAAATCTTGCTGGCATATGCAATAGTGTCTGCGTTTGGTGGCTGTTTATGGGATGGATTCCCGGGTGGGGCATAATTGATCTTATTTTTGTTGATGTGTTTTTAACCCACTAGCTGTAATAGGGATCACGGCAGTGAAAATTCTTGGTCATTTCTTTGATATGACACTTTCTTTTATTAACTTTTCAAAACACTGTCCCTTGTGGATACATTCAAGTTTTGATTATAGATTTGATTTTTCTGGGACTTATAATAAGTTGTCTCACTGGTTTTAACACTGCTTTGTGGAGTGCTTAGTGATGCCTAGATACCAGCAAGGCAAAGGGTGGGTGGCACAGGTTGAAGGAGCTCCCCCTACTTCTCCACCCATGCACATTCTAGAAAATGTATTTCTACTTTTTGTAATAAAAGATAGATATAAAATTGTTTTCAATTGAATCACAAATAGCTGCTACTGAGATCCAATTTTCTTTTTTGTATCATTGTTTTAGAAATAGACAAGTTGTAGCTGACTTCATTCTTCAAGAGACTTTCTACAATTACTTAACTACTTTATTTTATTTACCCACTTATCAAAATTCTTTAATAAATAGTTCCCACATATGAAAGTATCATCTGTTTTTGTTTTTACCTTATGATGTTCTGCTTGAATAAAATTTTGAAAAATTTCAGTGAAGGTTAAAAAATCAGAGAAAATTGTTTTTTTTTTTTTCTAAAGGAGAGAAAATCATCCTTATACCATAAAATTACATTATGTGGTCATTACAATTTAGGTTTGCATGAAACAACCGCTCTTTTATGATCTATTTCCTGAGAAAAGTTTAAATTCAATAGCAATGTAGACAATCACACCTTACATCCTGAAAGCTATCCTGAAGAAATAAAGCTTAAAAGAACAGTGAAAATTTGAAGCAAGGTATTAATTTTGAGTGTTCAAAGCTTGAGCAGAGCCAAAGTATCTAAGGATGGGTTTGACCCCTCCTAAATTATCTTTGTTGCTCTGCAAAGAAGAAAACTAAAAGCTTGTTTCAGAAAAACAAATGGCACATGACAGGATGTTGTCTTTTTGAAGCACAATATCATTTTATTTCATCTATAAGTAAATGCAAGATCACACCTTCCATTATTCCATAAAACTCAACACACTCATTTCTTAGACCTACTGAAAGAACACAGAAAAAAAATTTCATAATTCGGACACAATACAGCCTCTCCTAACACTTTCCCATCACAACTGCTACTCTGTACACTGAACGGCATAGGCTTTAAAAGCAAGTATACATTTTCTAGTTATAGCTCTGACAATTCATATCTTTCACTCATGGTATAACTGCAGGGTTAGAATATAGTGCTTTAGAAATCAAGCTCTAATACAGTGGTGTTTTTATTCTCACCCAAAGTTGATATTCAATAGTTTTTAACCAAGTGCTTTACAACTTGAATCTTCCTTTTTCTCTCAATATCTGATAGTCACAAGTTCACTACATGCACTGAGAGTTCACAAAGATTAAATTACCTTAGTCTTAAGGAACCACCTGCTGTACAGTAGACAACCACCATGTTTTCTCCCCATGTAACAGTGTATATCCTCTAATCAAATCACAAGTATAAAATAAAGAAAATTGTTAGTATATCTTATATAGTTTGACAAATAAGATGTAAAAATTATTTATCATTTTATTTTTGGAATAGTATCAGTATAGTGGTAATCACTTCCTTCACCCTCTAATAGAACATTTACTATAGCTCATGAGTTATTCAACTTGATGTTCAGTGACAGTAATTACACTGGGTTGTTAAGTTCTAATTTTAGACCACATATTTTTAACCGTTTTTTCCTAATGTTTTTAAATTCTATCCCAGGGTTTTAAATAAGTTTAAATGGGAGAGAAAGTCATGTTTACTGAATAGGTCATTCTTGCTTAAACCACAAACCAGAATAGGCCTAGCAAATCCATAGACTGGAATAAATGAAATAAAATCATTGAAATATGTTTAATAGAACATTATAAGCAACATAAGAAAGCACTACATAAAAGCAAATATAACATGAGATACAGAAGGCCCCATCAACCTTTTACTTACTTGTTTGTTGTCATTCTTCTTCAGTTATTTTTACAGTGTTAAAAATGAATGAGCACAGGGTTCCCAGTGGAGGAGCTAGAGAAATGGCCCAAGGAGCTGAAGGGGTTTGAAGTCCCATAGGAGGAACAATATATAAAGCAACCAGTACTCATAGAGCTCCCAGGGCTCTGAACTACCCACCAAAGAGTACACAAGGAGTGACTCAAGGCTTCAGCCACATATGTAGCAGAGGATGGCCTTGTGGGACATCAATGAAAGGAGAGGCCCGTGGCCTTGAGTGTCCCAGTGTAGGGGAATGCCAGGACAGGGAAGCAGGATTGGGTGCATTAGTGAGCAGGGGAAGTGGGGATGGGATGCGGGGGGGAGAGGTGTTGGAGGGGAAATGAGGAAAGGGGATAAAATTTGAAATATAAATAAAGAAAATATCTAATAAAAATGAAAAAAAAAAAAAAAGAAAGTAAAGGTCTTAAAGCTCCCCAGGTATGCAGAATGAACATTTAAACAATGAGCTGCATCCCTGGTTCCAAATCTGTTTCCTTTTAATATTATTTACTTATTATTGGCATTTGTTTGTGTGTACATACTGCATGTCCCAACACTCCCATTCAAAGGGGAATTTGCAGGAGTTGGTCTTTTTCTAACATGGAAATTCTGGGTATTGAATGTACCTTGATCTGCTGAGCTTCCATAACTTAATATTTTTCAATATCATGAGAATTTTCAATTACCCATTAATAAGATAATGGGGCTATCATCACAACTTATTAATACTTTTTAATAAGAGAGTTTCCATGCTGCCCCAGGATTTTCCCTGTCCAATTAAATTAGGGCAGTATGAGGCCTGTGATTGACCAGCTAAGAGTTACAGAGACAGGGTGCGAGTATCTCTGGGTAGAGAGAGAAAGGAAGATGGTAGTGGTCATGAATCAGTGTGGCTATGGTCAGCCACAGGTTGTTATGTCATAAAGGTTAGAATAGTGGGATAATTTGTCTAACCTAGGTGGGCAGCTTTTATCATTTTTAATTGGTTCTGAAATTATTGTATTGGCATCTTGTATATTGAGAATTTATTGATATGTAAATCAGATTGGTTAGCTATAAGCACTGAGTCTTGTTTTTACTGAGTTACTGGGTATTGTGTTATCAAACTGCAAGGATTGTAGATCTATTGGGTTATTGGAATGTGGGACAGAGCAGTCAGGACCATGCTGGGAATTAGTGTTGTGGCCCACTGGAGTTATACTAGAGTGGCTGAGAGAAGCAGGAGTGTGGAGAGTTGGCTGGTTCATTTTTTAGTATTTCCCACAATACCATGTTCTCCTTGGTAACTCACTGTTGGAAATCTACAACAAATTAACTTTATTTTGGAAAAAATAGCTTCTTGTTTACAGCTGTTGAGTCCTAGTGACTCCAAACAAGTACAGATACTCTCATAAGTGTGGGTAGTTAATGATTTATAATCTGTAACTAATATATAACTCATAAAATTCCATTTTAATTGATATTTTATATTAGCTAAGCTTAATTTTGTTACTAACCATTAAAAACAGCAAACACTGGGCAAAATACATATAGTTGGAAGGAATACTACTACTTGATCTATTTGATTCATATAAATCCAAATACCATTCAGACTTCTGCAGAAGAATGATGGTGCCAACAGGTTTCAGGCAGAGTTCAAATTAAGTTCAATTTGTGAGTTTTCTGTCAAGATTATTCCAGAGCTTTGTATTCTGTCTGGAACATTTTATGGTAGACTTTTACAACTTGGTCAGCAGTTGAGGAAGGTATTTATTTTAGTTATTGTGAAGTCCTACTGTAAACCAGTCTAAACAGAAGTTAAATTTTACATTTCTCCATTTTTACTGGTTGTAGTGTGATATGATTTTTAAATGTCAAGAGTCTACTCATATGCATGTATAATTCACAGATCTCTAAACACATTTCTAAACAATCACTCAGATTGTTGAGGTACTTCATTCTCTTGACATATGGCCCAATGTCTTTGCCTTGTGCTGGATGCGTGCAGATGTCTGGCCTAAGACTGAAGCTGCTTATGGCTTAGAAGCTAAACCATGTTGTTAGAAGTGTTCTAAAAGGTAACTGTTGTGTCCACCCCGACCAGCAGGAAAGACGAAACATCACGTTGTCCTTCTTCAAGCAGGTTTATTCAGGAACACTTCACATTGCAATGCAGGATTGGGAATCCCCTGAACAACCCCGGGGCGTGCCTTAAATACCCTACTGACACCTCCCAATCACCCCAGTCACGTAATGACAGTCCATTGGTTCACAGCAAGTGACAACACCTCAGGCGAGCTGATGAGGCATGGCGTCTGCACAGTGCAAGCGGCTGAGATGTGGCTAAGTCTGAGGTAATGAGGAAGTCAGGCACAGGTCATAAGACCTGGCAGCTGTCCCGGGCACCGTCTTGGGGTGGTGGCAGCACCGGCTCCCTACATCTCCCCCTCATTTATTATTTTGGCAGAAAGAATGCCTGTCTTAGGTTGCCCCCTGCAATAATGCTCCTTACCCATCATCAGGAGGACAGACAGCAGTGGTCTTGTCCCTGTCTTAGGTTGGTAACACCTCCAGGGAGCCTAACCCGTCATTGACTACTTCTCTAGCATGCCAAGCCACACTTGAGAAGACTGTCCCAGCTCTAGGGCTGCAAAAGCCTGAATCAACAGTGCCTGTGCACGGGTATGCCTTTTCTGCATATGTGGGAAGCCGTACACAATCGCCATTACAAGATGGTGCTGGCTTCCTCAGTGCCTAACTAGTAAACAAGCAATGTGCGCAAGTGCTGGAGTAAATTCGTGCCAAGTCACTGCCCATCCCAGGGTGTAATAATGGGGTGATGGGTGAGCAGCTAATCAAGAGCTGACACATCACACGGAGGGGTATTTAAGCAGCACCATTTTCCAGGTTCAGGGACTTCCTGAGAAGTAAGTAATAAAGCTTTGCCATAGAAGGATCTGGTTGTCCAAGTGTGTTTTGCTGGCGAAACTTTACAAGGACAAAGTGGTGCTGATAACCCGGGAAATATATCATCACCAGGTGCCGAGAGGAGACCCCCGTTTCACGGGGCAGATTCAAAAGAAGGAGATAAGGAAGTAGAGTCTGAATATGAGAGAGAGAAAATAAGTTTTAGAAAAGCAGTTATCCCCTGATTGGGATCTTTTAGCAAAAAAAGAGATAAAATGAAAATAAGCTGTTTCAGAGCTCTCCTAGAGACAGAAGGAAAACGGAAGATGTCCTATTTCCTCTCTGGCTCCTATGGAGATATTCTTAGCTCTGGTTAGAATATCTGTGTCCTTTTGAGACACCAAGTTCTATTCCCTGTCTGTCTATTATCTGTTTTTGATACACCAAAACAAATTGTCCATATGTCTGTCAATTCATGTTTGTTTTTGTTTTGTTGTTTGAATGATTATTGTTCTGTGTTTCGTGTTGAAAAATATAAATGGTTAAAACTTGTTTATAAAGCAGTTTTAACTTACACAGCACAAGCTGATAAGCTAGCTGCACTGTGGCTGGGAGCCAAGTACAGCTAAAAAAGCCTTGCTGAGGGCCGATTGCAAACGGAGCTCTTAAAGGGGCAGACAGCCTTTTGCTTGTAACAGAAAGTTAGCTTAAAATTGAAAACTCAAGGTTAGAGTCTTTCTAAACAACATGAACAAACACAAGAAAACAAGTCTTTAAAGATACTTCAACATAGAGATAATCTTTTAGCCGGGACTCTGGCAGAGTGTTCAGATTGAGAAAAGTTTGCATTTGGGTTAAGGCTGAGCTCGGAGGGGAGCAGCCTCAGCTTGGCTTCTGTGACACTTCTTAGAGCCTTATTACAGACCTAGCCAGATGTTGTTCTAAATAAAATTTAAATTCAAAGTTTATAAAAGGTCAATTAGGCTGTGAAATTTATCAATACATTGCAATTTGACTTGCCTAATCTATATAAAGTTATAGTGTACAGAGTTTGCTTACATGTATAAGTGTCTTTTCCTTGTTCCAAACTGCCATCAATTTGGTTATTGCAGATTATTGATGTTTGATCTATTACATACTATCATATAAAGTAAAATTGATAATCATTATCCTAAGATAAATTAAAAATTTATAAATTCATGCATGCATTCCATTTACTGTGTTTAAAAAATAGCCTTTATATGAGAGAAAAGTATATGTAAATTAAATCACATGCTTATCCTGTTTCAGCACAGATAATTAAATTGTGTGCTGAAGGTGGTGTTTAAAAATGTTAAACAATTAAACTTTAAGTTGTATATTAGTAGTCAATATTATATCTCAGAGCTTGCAATTGCTTATGTAACTTATAAAAAAATACTGTTTCTTTAAGAAAATTGTTTTTGGGCAGTTAAAAACTTATCCTGGGTTGCCTGGAAAAGACCCCCAGGATTTGCTTTTGTGTTATAGAGGTTTACATAAAGCTTTAACTAATAAAGATTACAGATAGCTCCTGAAAAGATACAAACTCAAGATTCTTATATTTATTTGGGTTTTAAAAGATAATTATTTGTAGAGACAACTTAAAGACTTTCTCTAATTTCTGATTAATAAATAAATAAATTATACACAAGTGACTATAATGACTTTTCAAGCATTCTAGTTACAATCTGTCTTCAAGAGAAACAATTGAAAGGTAATTAGTCACTGTTCATGTTGTATTAAAACTGACTAACTGTTCAGTATCTAAAATTTTGATGAAAATACAAGATTGTATTTTGATGCGTGAGCACCCTTTTTATATTCAACTTATTAGAGTACATACATCATTACCTGGCTTCATTTCAAGGGAAAAATTCCTAAGCTGAAGTTAGCCACTGGCAAGAAAGACTAAACAGATAAGTCCTAGCTGTTTATTTTGTAAATCTAAATAGTATATATGACTGGGCTGAAAAGCCACCCTAGAAACAAATGTTCTGTTCTTGTAAGTCAAAAACATTTATGATCTACACCTGGCATCAAGGCAACCGACTCCCACAGGCTATATCCTGGAGAGGACACGGAATGTATATGAAGGCCTCTATCTCAAACCAGTCATTAGGTAACTAGGAGAATTAAAACTTCTTTTAAAAAAAAGGGGGGGCGGGGGAAGAGGCTATGACGCCAAAGATGGGTCTATCCCTTATAATATTTACTCTTAATTTCTTAAAACTGGATAATGCTAGGAGATCACCAGCTAAAAGGCACGGACAATGGCCTCAACCACTCAATGAAATGGTCAAGTGGAAGAATGTCCTTGATAATAAATGGTGTGGCCCGGATTCTATCTTAATCAGATCCCGGGGAGCTATTTGTGTTTTTTCCACAGGGTGAAGAAAATCCAATTTGGGTTCTGACGCGACTGACAAAGACCGTGAAAGAGCAATATGAATCTCAAGATGATCCTGTTATTCTTACTCCTGATGATTGAGACCAGGATAAGTATACCCTTGTGGGTCATAGTAAGATCATGGCCAGTATCTTTACCGGTACATTTCAATTCTTCAACCTTGCCTTTGTTTTTGACAACTGAATATTTTTAAAGAAAAAGATTATCTCTAATTGGACAGATTTCATTAGCCAAAATAAAGTGAGCTCTAGAGTGTTATTTAATGCTTTAACGCAAGTTGCTCAAGGAGCACAGTCAGGCTCAAGTGATGTTGGAAATAATGTAACTTCACCTATAAACATCACCACGATTATGATGTGGTGACTATTCCCAAAAGATCACAATGACCTGTTGACAATGCTACTGCTATACGCAGCATGCCTTGGTGTCACCCAGACCTTGCATTTCCTATAGTTTTTTCACCTTGTCAATCAAAAACTTTTTCCTCAGAAAGAAATAACAAAGGGTTTTGTTTTGTCACCTCCATTGGATTTTGCTGTAATGAATGATAAAGGAGATTCTACAGAAAAAGAAAATATTTGGCCATATTACCAATAGATTCTAAGTAAAGGGCAGGTGCTAGTGCCCAGCTGAAGGGAGGGCTGATGATATTGAATCAGTACCTCGATCTGGTTGAGGAACAAATAAGTGTTCTATACCAGTTGGCCCAGTTGGACTGTGAAAGAAAATTAGGTGCTCTGTGCATTACCAGTGTTCAATATGAAAAATTTACTCATACAGCTAATCTGTCTAGGCAGCTTTCTCTATATCTTGCAGGAAATTGGTGAACAATGGACTGTTGGAGATCTCTCAGCATACCATCAAGTTGACGCGACCAGTTCCTGTGAGATCCACTCACATCAATACATCAACTTGTCCCTGCACTAGATCAACTCTCTGATTTAGCTCCTCACTTCTGCACCCTGTCACCATCATCAGTATTCCCAGGAGAATCAGCATCACACCTCTGGTCATCCTTCAGCACTCGTGTCAGTTGTTCAGGTACCCACAACGGCTGGCGGCGGCCCTGGGGAAACACAAAAACAGACCCTCTCACCCACACCAACACTGGATCTGGCCCATGCCATTGGCTATCCAACATGTCCTTCCACATAGCAGTTCCCTTCTGAGATGCATCAGGATTACTGAATCTCTCTGCAGCAGTACAATCAAATTTATCTTTGTTTAAAAAATTAAGAGTAAATAAGGCCATAGAAAGGCGTTCCCGGGGAGTCGCCCCTAGGGCAACTCACCCCTTTTGTTTTATTAAGCATTCTTTTAAGGTACAATGAGCACGTTCAATTATTCCCTGCCCCTGAGGGTTATAGGGAATACAAGATGAACACCCATCATCTTACAAAAGTTAACAACAGTATTGGAAGTATAAGCAGAGTCATTATCAGTTTTTAATTCTTTGGGTTGACCCTAAGTGCCCCATGCTTCAAAGCAATGAGCTATGACATGACAGGCCATTTCTCCAGTATGCAGAGAAGCAAAAATGACTCCAGAGGCAGTATCAATTGAAACATGAACAAACTGTAATTTTCCAAATTCAGCAAAATGAGTTACATCCATCTGCCAAATGTGTAGGGGGAGTAACCCTCATGGGTTAACTCCAAAGGAGGGTTGAGGTAATAAAGGAGCACAGGCCTGACAGGCCTTGACAATCTCCCTGGCTTCAGCTCAAGTGATCCCAAAGTGAGAGGCTAATGTTTTAGAACTTACGTGAAATTTAGAATGAAAATCATGAGCAAGGCCGAGGGCAGGACATGCCAGAAATACAGCAGCTTGTGCTGCCTTATCCACTATGTCATTACCCTCAGCCAATGGACCTGGTAACCCAGTATGAGCTCAGATATGCTGAACAAAGAAGGGGGAGGCTCTATGCAATAGCAAATTTTGTAATTTACTTAATAAATCCCCAATGCTGAACCTAAGATTCACACTACCAACCACCTCCAAGATAGCAAGAGCATTAACCACATATTGACTATCTGATATTAAATTAAAAGATTCAGAATACAATTCAAAAACTTTAATCACAATCTGCAATTCTATAACTTGCGGTGAGGCAGGGGTGAATTGTAAAACTATAGGCGCAGAGCCTTGAACTAAAGAGGCTCCGCATCCTGACTTTGATACATCTGTAAAAATTAGAGGAGCCCCTTTCAATGATACTCAAGAGGTAATCACAGGAAAAATTACTGGGTGAGCTCTACACAACTGTAAAATAGGATCTTTGGGAAAATGATTATCTATCTTGCCTAAAAAAAAACTGCATCTTAAAACTGCCCAGTCATTTACAGTGGCAGACAACACTTCAACTTGTCTACTATCATATGGTACAATAATTTCATAAGGAGGGGTGCCAAAATGCTGAGCGCATTGCTGTAAACCCAGCAATGCCAATTGGGCAACCGAGGAAGGATAATAAGATAACACTTTGGTTGGGGAAATTTTAGGATGGATCCATAATAAAGGCGTCCCTTGCCAAAGGGCTCCAGTAGGTTGATTTTCTGATGGCAAAATACATAATGATATAGGAAGATCAACCTCTCTCCTCTTTAAAGCAGCAATTTGAATAGCCTTCTCTACTAACTTTAAGGCTTCCCTTCCTTCTTCTGTAAGAACTCTCTCTGAATCCGGGACTGTCACTCCTGGCAAGATGTCACAAAGAGGTTGCAATTGTTTATTTGTTAGACCCAGATAAGGCCTAACCCATTGAATATCTCCTAGCAACTTTTGAAAATCATTTAAAGTCCTTAGATGATCAGTTCTGATTTTAATCTTCTGTGGAGTTATATATCTTTCTGTTATTTTGCTTCCTAAATAATGGATGGCCTTGCCCTTCTGCACCTTTTCAGGGGCTACTGTAAGCCTCCTCTTTTGTAGCTGTTGTGTGGTCTTACTATATGCCAAATCCAGCATTTCCTCCGTCAGTGCTGCCAGAAGGACATCATCCATATAATGATAACATTTTATTCTGGGGAATTCCTGTCTAACCTCATATAAGGCTGCATCTACATATAGCTGACACATAGTGGGACTATTGGCCATGCCCTGGGGCAAAACAACCCACTCAAACCTCTTATCTGGTTCTTCATGATTTATAGAAGGCAAAGTAAATGCAAATCTTACTGCATCTTGTTCATGCAAGGGGATGAAAAAGAAGCAATCTTTAATATCTAAAACTATCACTGGCCATGCTTTTGGAAGCACCGATGGTAAGGGCAAACCACTTTGAATAGGTCCCATAATGACCATTTGTTTATTAATCTCTCTAAGATCATGTAACAACCTCAATTTCCCTGATTTTTTCTTAATGACAAATATGGGGGTATTCCAAAGAGAAGTAGAGGGGCGAATATGGCCCATCTGTAACTGTTCTTGAACTAATTCTTTAGCAGCCTGTAATTTCTCTGAGGGCAAAGGCCACTGAGGAACCCATACTGGATCCCCAGTCTTCCACATAATGGGGATGGCCTCCTCAGTGGCCCCTAGGAAAAACCCAGTTCAACACGACCTTTCTTTGAACTCACAGGAATAGGGGACTTCCTGCCCTGCAATCGAGGTTGATATCCATAATTCTGCAACTCAGCCCCGCACTTCTCCCTGTCCTTAATACAGTTACCTACTAACTTCCATACCAGAAGCACCCCCTTGACGAGGACCCCTTGCTCCTCGACAAACTTCAGATCCTTCCCTAATTTCTCCCAACTAGGTCCTATAAGATGCCCTGACACAGGGAACCAGGAAGCCACCTGATCAACGGCCTTTAGAAAGTTTTCTAATGTCTCCTTTTTCAGCCAGATTCATTTTACTTTCAACAAATCCTTTAATGTCTGGTGACCTGACTGCCCTGATGTTGTGTTACCCATAACTGTTTTATCTTAATAGTCCCTAACCGGGAACCTTATTGTCTCTAACTGAGAACTTGAATCGTCCCACTTACCTGGTAGCTTTCCAGCCAGCTACCCTGACCTCTTGAAGTTCTGGACCTGCAGAGCTCTCGCGAAGCAGAAGTCTCCATATGGGTTCCACCACTTGTCGCATCCACCCCGACCAGCAGGAAAGACGCAATACTACGTTGTCCTTCTTCAAGCAGGTTTATTCAGAAACACTTCACATTGCAATGCAGGAACGAGAATCCCCTGAACAACCCTAGGGTGCACCTTAAATACCCTACTGACTCCTCCCAATCACCCTAGTCACTTAAGGCAGTCTATTGGTTCACAGCAAGTGATGACACCTCAGGTGAGCTGATGAGGCATGGCGTCTGCACAGTGCAAGTGGCTGGAATGTGGCTAAGTCTGAGGTAATGAGGAAGTCAGGCGCAGGACATAAGACCTGGCAGCTGTCCCAGGTGCCATCTTGGGGCAGCGGCTGTACCTGCTCCCTACAAGTACCCATACTTGACTGAAACGGGAATATGTCATGGGTCCTTAGGTTATGAAGCTAGCAGGGAGGATCTCTTTTTTTAATGTTTGTTTCGAACAGTCTTGTAGAAATGATGGAGGACCACTGTGGTCACCTGAGACTTCTTCATTGTTTATTATTTATGAATATAATCTGAGGCTTCTTCATTATTTATTATTTCCAAATACAATATCCTAGTCAGCAAGTTATATTTTTAGGTATTTACCAATGTCTTCTGAATTACTATTGTACAATTTACAGTAAATTTAAAGTTTACTGTAATGTGCTATTTTTCCTTTTGTTTTACATGTTCATGTATTGGGTAGCAGATACAAAGAGTTTGTTAGCTATTCCAAGGAGATACACTTTTATCTTCTAAATTCAGATAGTTTTCATATTAAGCTCTTCCTAATCATGATTAGACAAATTTTTTTCACAGTGTTCTTGTTATGGGTAAATTTCAGGCTATTGCTTTAGACCATGCTTTGTATTTTATCCATCCCTATTATAGTCCTGTTTTCCTTCCTATTTACTTTCTTGTGTGTCTGTGCCCCATCCCATCTCTTTGTGTGTGTAACATTATCCAATGTGTTCATTGTACTTTCTCTGTTCTTTCATAGATCTATTTTAATGCTTTTTTTTTTTTTTTAGTTGTTAGTTGCTCAGTTAAAAATAGATCAGCAGATCAGATCTCACACTTCTGAGGTATACTGACCTCATTCTGACACAATGTCGACTCTATGCTCATATATTTTCTTTTTTTCTCATTTGTGTATTATTGCTGTAAAAATCACATATCTATGTGTTAAAGACCACATCCTAGAGTATTAAATTTACTGTTTTACATAATGCTATAATGGTATGAATAAACTATTCTGTATATTTGATTCCATATTCACTATTTCTATTTTCATATACACATGAAAATTCAGTGATTACTCAGTATCCCTTTCTTTGAACTTAAAAAAAAAATCTTCAGTTTTCTTTATGAGATACATTAGCTATAGAAACAAAACAAACTTTCAGGGGTATTGGTATTTTGTTTTGGTAGACTGTCTTAGATGAGTAATTACTGCATTCCTGATTGACATATTTTTTCACTGTTGCATTTCTCCTAATTATGATATGTCTACCATTTATGTATGAAGGTGATATAAGGTGCATATCTATGTATCATATATATGTAGAGGCCAGGTGTCTTTATTGCTCCCTCCCTTATATTTCTTTAGATAAGGTCTCTTACTGAACCTAGAACTCAATGGGCAAGAGTTGCTTGTAGTGAGTTCCAGAATACCCCTGTCCTTGCTTTCCAGCATTAGGTTTAAAGGTTGATTCATGGGAGTATGGTGAGGATAAGATTTGCATACACTTTTCACGTATTTCTCTTAATTATATATATAAAGATATATATATGTATATATATATATATATATACTCATAGCTGATATATATGTAATAGATTGTGGCATTATAAATGTTTGTGTAAAAAGTTTTAAATCTTTGAATTTGAATATTTGAATATTTAATAGTTTTTCATTTGTTCTTATAGACAATCATGCTGTTATCAGCATAGAAATTTATAAAAAATTAAAAATAAATTGAGCGTCTTTTTTTCTCTTTATTTTTCCTAACAAATATTGATTATTCTTTCTTGTCTTAGCATGCCAGCTATTCCTATTTAGGAATACTGAGTATGCTTTTATATGATGTTTATAGAATACATTTTCTATGTTATTATTTATCTTAATACAAATTGAAAACATCATGTTTTTCTATGAAAGGTAATTCTAGTCTTTTTAATGAATGGTTTTCATGAGTAAGTGTTAAATCTCACTAGTTTTAACTCCTATAATAGTTAAAACTTGCAATTCTGTGTATTCCCATTTTAATTTAAACACGGAATTATGTTTTGACATAATTTATACTTTTTAAAATGTTTTTATTAGATATTTTATTCATTTACATTTCAAATGTTATCCCGAAAGTCCCCTATCCCCTCCCCCACCCCTGCCCTGCTCCCCTACCCACCCACTCCCACTTCTTGCTCCTGGCATTCCCCTGTACTGGGGCATATAAAATTTACAAGACCAATGGGCCTCTCTTTCCACTGATGGCCAACTAGGCCATCTTCTGATTCATATGCAGCTAGAGTCAAGAGCTCCGGGGTACTGGTTAGTTCATATTGTTGTTCCACCTATAGGGTTTCAGACCCCTTCAGCTCCTTGGGTACTTTCTCTAGCTCCTCCTTTGGGGGCCCTGTGTTCCTTTTAAAATAATGCTGTGATGCATTTAAATAATGTTGTACGATGTTCTATACAATGTTAGATATGCTATTTTATAGTATTGTTCAGGAATTGTATCCACAAAGAAGTTAGTTGGGAAACTTAATATTTTTCTAGTATGTTAAACTAAATTGACTTCTTAGTAGTCTAAACCATTAATTAATTTTCTAATATCTCTGATGGTCTGTTACTTTATTACATAAAGCAACTAATTGTTTCTTTGTAGTAATTATTTTTAAATAACTTATAGGGGTGTTTCTGATGCTGTTCTGTTCCCCAATTGTTTCTTTCTCTCTCTCTCTCTCTTTTGTAACCTTTGTGATATATATATGTATGTGATATATATATATGTATATAATATATATATATATGTATGTGATATATATATAATTAGATATTTTCTTCATTTGCATTTCGAATGCTATCCCCAAAGCCCCCTATACCCTCCCCCTGCCCTGCTCCCTAACCCACCCACTCCTGCTTCCTGTCCCAGGCATTCACCTGAATTGGGACATATGATCTTTGCAAGACCAAGGGCCTCTCCTCCCATTAATGGCCGATTAGGCCATCCTCTGCTACATATGCAACTAGAGACACAGCTCTGGGGGTTACTGGTTAGTTCATATCGTTGTTCCTCTTTGATATGTCAGTAAAGAAGCCATTTCTGGAATAGGCAGGACTTCCAGGTCCCTGGAAGAAAGAGTTCAGGATGCATTGGAGAGAGAAAAGCCAAGCAGCCATGTGAGGTCTCTGGAGGAGCAGATGTCTATGGCTACTCCTACAGGCAGGTGGTGAGGGATGTTTAGCAGGGACTAGATGTAACTGGGCACTAAAGTCTAGGGCAGGCAGGAGGTGCGGAGCTAAGAGCATTGCTAAGGGCATGCTAGCAAGAGGACTTGTGCCAAAAAGGTAAGTTGAAATTGGCCAACTGTGTGTGTTTGTGCGTGTGTGTGTGTGTGTGTGTGTGTGTGTGTGTGTGTGTGTGTGTTCTATCCGTGGATTCAAAGGAAGCTGGTTGGGGACTGTTTTCGGGGCTTATATAGGGTGGCTAATGTTACATGCAACAATAACTTCTATTGATTTGTCTTGAAGAACAGGGTATATAATATACATTTTACCAAAGGATTAAATGCAGTGCATAACAATTGATCTTAATTTTTAAGAGCTATTTATTTCATGTGTAGGAGGGTTTTGCCTGTACCACATCAATGCCTGCTGCCTACAGAGGGTGTAGCTTTCCCTGGCATTAGACTTAGGGATGATTGTGAGTCAAAACATGGATGATTGGAACTGAACCATTTAGAGAATATCAAGTTCCCTCAACTGCTGAGCCATCTGTCTAAAGTGAAATTACTTTAAAGATACTTGGATTTGGTTTGCCTCTCTCTCTCTCTTTTTTTTTTTTTTTTCGGAGACCGGGTTTCTCTGTGTAGACCAGACTGGCCTCCAACCCAAAAATCCACCTGCCTCTGCCTCCCAAGTGCTGGGATTAAAGGCATGTACCACCACACTTGGCCTGGTTTGCCTTTTTGTTTGTCTGCTTGTTTATCTGTTTGTTTGTTTTTGAGGCAGGTTTCTCTGCATAGTCCTGCTTATCCTGGAACTCTGTGTGACCGACCTATTTCTCAGAGATAATGAACAGCTTTACATAGATTTGGGAGCACATACTTTTAGTTCTACCACTCAGGAGGCAGAGGTAGGCAGATCTCTGTGAGCTTGAGGTCTGTTCCGTCTTAATTAAATTAGTTGCCCATTCGATGCAACTTTTACTATAAATAGTCTGTTCTTATTCATATTCTATCATTGCCTTTGCCATTTTAAAATATTTGTAGTAGCTTGACTTTGTGACTTTTTCAGCCTAGTTAGTTATAAAGATAGTTCTTTAGGACTAGCTTGTATACCATCTTTTAGGCTCTCTTATGTTTTGTCTACTTTACTATTGTTTCAAGAATCAGAAAATTTAAAATTTTATTCGCTTCATTGTTTCTTTTTAACTTTATCAAAACGTAATACGATATACAAATAGCTAACTTTTTCCAAGGTATTTCATAGTCTTCAATATCCAAACTTTAAAACACTTTAGGGGGCTGGAGAGATAGCTCAGCAGTTAAGAGCACTGGATGCTCTTCCAGAGGTTCTGAGTTCAATTCCCAGCAACCACATGGTGGCTCACAACCATCTGTAATGGGATTCAATGCCCTCTTCTGAAGAAAGCGACAGTGTACTCACATCCATGAAATAAATAAATAAATCTTAAAAAAAAAAACCACTTTAAAGATGCTTGGTTTCGTTTTTCATAGATTATGAATGATTTTATATTTGTAATTACTTTTCTTTATACAGAGTATCATCAGTCAGAAAATATTTACTTTCTACTATGATCGTGGGCAGATATAACCTTGCATATTTTGTTAATTTGTAAAATGCTGTAATGCATGTTAATTTGGAAGATTGCTTTAATTTCCATCTGTCACTGTATAACAACCACTTTTTAATCTTTCAAGTGTTCGATTATCCTCATAAGTTTTGATATTTTATAAGGGTACATATTTCTAGAGACAATTTATCTTTTCTAGGTATTTAAGAATACTCCAAAGTATTTACTTTATACCTAAATATACTTAAATAGTCTTTTTTTTTTTTTTTTTTTTGGTTTGTCGAGACAGGTTTTCCCTGTATAGTCCTGGATGTCCTGGAACTCACTTTGTAGATCAGGCTGGCCTCGAACTCAGAAATCTGCCTGCCTCTAACTCCTGAGTGCTGGGATTAAAGACATGCGCCACCACACCTGGCTTTAAATAGTCTTTGACTTAGTAAACTAAACTACTCAAGAATTATAAATTCAAAAAATTGTGTGAAGCTTGCTTGCCATATCTTTATAATTTGTAAATATTTTATATTCCTAATCAAGTATGCCTTAAATCATGCCTGATATTGGTTTGTGTTATTGATAGCTGGAAATGACTGTGGGAAGAGATTTTTTATTGAAATCTACATTCTTCAATGTGAAACATTTTAATATTTTTGTAGAAAATGAACTATAATTCTGTTTCCCTCTCCCACTTACGCATGACAAAATCCTCTATTTTCTTCTGCAGACATCAAAAGGCATGGTTTAAGTTACTGAACTCAGGATGTCCAGAGGGCACTAGAATACCAGCACACACTTAGTGTATTTTCAGCTTCTATTTCAGTCTCTATTTCTGAGGATTTCCTTCAGTGGTTTGCAAGGTCAGCTGTGCATTGAAAAAAAAAAGCCTTTCTATATAATCTATTACATTTTTTCCTCAGATGCAAAGTCAGCACTGTTACTAAAAATAGAAGGCACACTATATCTTTCAACAGAAAATAGAAACTTTTCCCCAGGATGCAAGCATTGATGTTTCCAGAATCTTGGAAATCAGTTTCAAATATTAGCTACTGTCAGAAAGGAACAATGTGGCCGATACCATTTATAGGCATGACCTAAAGCCTATGCAGAGCTGCTATTTCACAAAGCTCAACACTGTCTTAAAGAATTTTATATTATTTTCATTTAAAAAAAATCCCCAAGACTCAAGAATATGCTGATTGTAGAATAGAGATATTATTATTCTCTCTCATTCACTTTCTCTCCTCTCTCTCTCCCTCCACCCCCTTTTTTTCCCCCCAGAGCTGAGGACCAAACCCAGGGCCTTGGGCTTGCTAGGCAAGCGCTCTACCACTGAGCTAAATCCCCAACTCCCTCCATCCTCTCTTGTGTGTGTGTATGTGCGCGCGCGCATGCATACATGTGCACATGTGCTAAAGATAACTCCAAAATTTTTTTCAGGAATAACTCAGCTTTTTGTTTGCTTGAGATAGTGTCTCTCATTGAACTTCAGTTTGTAGAATAAGTTAAACAAGCAAATAGAGACGCTTGCTCTCTCAGTCTATTCAGGCCTGAGAATATATGAAATATGAAACATGATATATGATTGATGTTTTATATATATATATATATATATATATATATATATATATATGTATATACATACATACATATTCACACACTATGAAAAGAAACCTTCAGGGAGTCAGGGAGGAAGATTGCTAGTCGTTCAAGACTGATTTTTCTATGTCATATATATGTGTACACACACGTATGTATGTATATGTGTATGTGTATGTGTATGTGTATGTGTATGTGTATGTGTATGTGTATGTGTATATGCATGTCTTAACAGCTCTTGCAATTTCAAATAATTCTAAACATTCTGTTACTGAGCCATCTTCCCAGTGATTATTCACTCATAATTTACAGCTCTTGAATAACCAGCTATTTAACAACTGAAGACAAAGTTGAAAATACCGCAGGCAATGGAATATTGTGTTTTGAAGACTTGGTATAATTTCTACTACCTCGGAAAATATGATCAAATTCATGGTTTAATTACAACCAAGCCAAGGCTTGTAAGGCCTGTTTATATTTCTGGGAGTAGTTTTACATCCCTTGTTCAAGTGGCACCTCACCCAAAACTATATTAGTGTTTCCTAGTAGCTGCCAATTTCTAGAAGCCCCTCACCTAGAGATGAGGCCCATATATCTCTTCTCCAATCAATGATGGAAGTTCAGTTGGCTTGGCCTTGCATAGGAAACCACAGGTGCTGTAAATTCAGTGTGCAACAACCATGTCATGTCTACACAGTAGCATTTTGTATTGCTACTGCCCATCTTCTAACTCTGACATTCTTTGTTTTATTTTTCTATGATGTTCCCTAAACCTTATGTCAGGGTTAATATAGGTGTTTCATCTGTGGCTGTGCACTGACAGGTTTTTGTCTTGCTTCTTTGAACAATAATTAATTTCTGGATTAACCACTCCCTACTGTGATATAAAGTTGTTCTGTCTAAAGTGTGTAGTAACACAAAAGCTATGGATATAAATGCAAATATTTAGAAGGTAGTTTGTAAACATAAACATAAAAAAATCAAGCAAGAGATTCACTCTTTAAGTATAATGACCTCCGAAGCCATGTGTTTTGATCATAATTATAATACTAGACATGAATTGCCACTTGTGACACATCCAGTCAAGAATGCAGTTTCTCACACCTGTTCTTTTGCACTATTAAACCAATTGAAAAATCTTATGTGCAAGGTCAGTTTTTAGCATGCAGAACCCAGGATGAGGTAAGACCATTGATGTCTTTATTCACTCAGCATCCTACACAGTATCTTCCTGTACCATGAAAGACAGCCATCAGGCAGGAAAATTCCTACTCATTCTTTCTCTGTGCTCTATAAACAAAATGTATGGTGCCTTTAGCAATAGAGTCTTACTATCTAGTTCAATTTCGTACATTCTCTTCAATTCCTCTGGGTCTTTGCAGACTAGTAACTGTTTCAGAGGTATCTTGTAACAGGCACTGAAATTTCATTTAAATTCATTAATTCACTGAAATTTATGTCTTCTGGAAGCCATATTGTTCACCTATGCAAGGTACAGATGTTCAAATTCCTGCTTAAAGCATCAGCTCTCAGGTTGTCCTCCATGCTTTCAAATCTATCATATCATATTTTTCTTAAGTTGCTAAGTTATCGTGTAGCCTTTTAATACTCTGCATTTTAGTCAAACCTTTCCCCATCACCTTTCTTCTCCATCTTTATCATTCTGCTGTCTGATCAACCATACATCTTCGGTATCCCCATCTCTATTTTTGTTTTACCTGTAGCATGTTACCCACACTTTTTCATATGCTCTCTGTGGCCCATATGCAGTCTCCTGGCTTCTGCATAGACTTGGAATTAAACAGAGAGAGTGGAATATGTGCAGCTAAAACCTCACACTGGGGAGCATAGGAGATGTTTGTCTTTCTTAAACCTAGGTGACTTGTATGTTTCCAGTGCTAATGGTTGATCAGCAAATTTCATGATTTCTGTTTTTCTTGCTGAGCAATATCCACTGGTGCATATGCATCACATTTGTAACGGAGAACTCCTCTACATGAACAGAAATGGGAAAGACAAATCTGACTGAAATTACATGTGACCTTTATCTGAGTAAAATTATTTGTGATAATTGTAATACCAAGGTGTTTCCCCAAATGATATATAAGAAAATAAGAGAAAAAAAAAAAAAGAGTCCCTGCAACTGACTTAAGTGTCTTCTGCTGGGGAAACCTCTTCCACTATGGATTAGCATAGAGATGCTCTGGGTGTTAGTGTGTGCCATGATTAACAGGACATAGGAAAGTGAGTCAGTGGCCTGTGGTACAAGAGGTGTTCTACCTACCTCAGAATTCACCAGCACAGTATTGACTACCAGACTGGGGGACCTCAAATGATCCCTCAGTCACTCTGAAAGAAAAAGTGTTCTGGCCAGCATCTGCTGTAGCTTAAGGCAATGAATGTTAGTGAGAATCTGTACCAATCTAACAAAAATTTGTCCTAATGCTTCTCTGTTATTTGGGCAATCTTCACAGACTGATTGGTTAGTAAGAAAGAACGTCTACTCTAAAGAAACACAAAATAGTAAACTGTGACCTTCTTTTCCTGGTGCTGACAAAAGTAGAATTGGGGGATATTATTGCATTCAAATAAAATCTGTAGACTTCACTCCTGACAGGAGATTATGCCAGTGATCAGAAGTGACAGCAGGGATTTCTGCCATCTAAGCATGACTGCATAAATTGTAGGACTTGCCCTAGATTTTATCCAAGCGTCAGAATTTTAACTGTAGGAAACAGAAGAATTGTGTGCTTTTATATTCTTCACATTGGATTTATATTATAAAGATTACTTGGGTAGTTCTATCACACATCACACAATCAGACTACACACAATCAGACTACTACTTTAGAAAATATTTGTTGGTAAACATTATACTATAGCTAACAAGTTTCATGACTTATTATAAAGCTACATTAATTTTAGAAGTATTTGGTCTCCAGAATAAGGTGTTCATTAAGAAGTCTATTTCCATATATTCACAATATTTTTACTATTTATTTTTGTTTTATGGAAATTGTTTTCTCAAATCCATGTCCTTGTGATGGTGCCAGATGCCATCAAGCTGAACTTAAAAACAATTATGGACTGCTAGGAGGGTTCTGTGAATTGAACCAAGGTCCTCTCAAAGAGGGGAGCCTACGTTATTTATTTATTTATTTATTTATTTATTTATTTATTTATTTATTTATTTTGAGAATAGAGGAGTGGATATGGGGAAATTGGGAGGTGGATGGTGGGGGGATTTGGGTGAGTGGAGAGGACAATGCATTTGGGGTGCATTGTATGAGAGAAGAACAAATTTATAAAGGAAGTCTAATTAATACAATTTAATAAAGGAGGAAATGTTACTTCCATATGCATTCTTGAAGACTACTATCCAAGCCAGATACTCAGCCTATTTTTGGAGATAATACTACTGCTGTAGAGTGACTACAGCTAAAACTATTAGATCTTTTCTGGATTAGAGTGCTTTATTTATTTTTTTAATTCATTTCTCATAAATTACATCCTGACCAGAGTTTCTCCTCTCTTCGCTCTTCCCAGTGCCCACTGTATTAGTCAGGGATGCCATTGCTGTAAAAAGACACCATGATCAAGGCAACTCTTTTGTTGTTGTTGTTTTGTTTTGTTTTGTTATAAATACACATGTATTTTGTTGGGTCACAGGGCATAGGCAGTGCTGTACAGAGCTGGTATAGAAGTGGGGTGAATGCCACAGAGATAGACAGACAGAGACTGAGTCAACCCAGCAGGGCAGGCCAGTCCAGGCAGCATCATGGGGCCTGTAACACTTGGTTGGTGGGGAAGGACAGTATTTAATTTGGGCTGGTCTACAGGTTCTATACATTATCATCATGGTGGGAAGTGTGGCAGCTTCTAGGCAGACATGGCTCAGGAGTGGCTGAGAGTTATACCTCTTGATCTAAAGGCCACTAGAAGAAAACTGTCTCTTCCATGCAGTGAGGAGGAGGGTCACATTGCCCACACTCACAGTGACACACTTCCTGCAACAAAGCCACACCTTCTAATAATGGCACTCTTTGGGCCAAACATTTTCTTTTCTTTTCTTTTCTTTTCTTTTCTTTTCTTTTCTTTTCTTTTCTTTTCTTTTCTTTTCTTTTCTTTCCTTTCCTTTCCTTTCCTTTCCTTTCCTTTTCTTTTCTTTTCTTTTCTTTTCTTAGATATTTTCTTCATTTACATTTCAAATGCTACCTCAAAAGTACTCTATACCCTCCCTCTGCCCTGCTTCCCTACCCACTCACTCCCAATTCTTGGCCCTGGCATTAGCCTGTATTAGGGCATATAAAGGTTGCAAGACCAAGGGGCCTCTTTTTCCAATGATGGCCAACTAGGCCATCTTCTGCTACATATGCAGCTAGAGACACGAGTTCTGCTGGGTATTGATTAGTTCATATTGTTGTTCCACCTATAGGGTTGCAGACCCCTTAAGCTCTTGGGTAATTTTTCTAGCTCCTACATTGGGGGACCTATGTTCCATCCTATAGATGACTGTGAGCACCCACTTCTGTATTTACCAGGCACTGGCAAAGCCTCACAGGAGACAGCTATATCAGGGTCCTTTCAGCAACATCTTGCTGATGTATGCAATAGTGTCTACGTTTGGTGGCTGAGTATGGGATGGACCCCAGGTGGGGCGGTCTCTGGATGGTCCATCCTTTCCTCTTAGCTCCAAACTTTGTCTCTGCAACTCCTTCCATGGATATTTTATTCCCTATTCTAGGGAGGAATGAAGAATCCAGGAGTTGGTCTCCCTTCTTGATTTTCTTGTGTTTTGGAAATTGCATCTTAGGTATTCTAGGTTTCTGGGCTAATATCCACTTATCAGTGAGTGCATATCAAATGACTTCTTTTGTGATTGGGTTACATCACTCAGGATGATATCCTCCAATACATCCATTTGCCCAAGAATTTCATAAATTCATTGTTTTTAATAGCTGAGTAGTACTCCATTGTGTAAATGTACCACATTTTCTGTATGCATTCCTCTGTTGAGGGACATATGGGTTCTTTCCAGTTTCTGGCTATTATAAATAGGGCTGCTATAAACATAGTGGAGCATGTGTCCTTCTTACCAGTTGGAACATCTTCTGGATATATGCCCAGGAGAGGTATTGCTGGATCTACTGGTAGTACTATGCCCAGGTTTCTGAGGAACCGCCAGACTGATTTCCAGAGTGGTTGTACAAGCTTGCAATCCCACCAGCAATGGAGGAGTGTTTCTCTTTCTCCACATCCTTGCCAGCATCTGCTGTCACATGAATTTTTGATCCTAGCCATTCTGACTAGTGTGAAGTGAAATCTCATGGTTGTTGTGATTTGCATTTCCCTGATGGATAAGGATGTTGAACATTTTTTCAAGTGCTTCTCAGCCTTTCTGTATTCCTCGGTTAAGAGTTCTTTGTTTAGCTCTGTACCCCATTTTTAATGCGTTTATTTGAATTTCAGCTTTTTGAGCTATTTTTATATATTGGATATTTGCCACAGGCCCTCTGGTCCCCTGTGCCTGCGTAAGAAAGGGTCTCTAGAGTAGATGGGCAGAGATAAGATGTAGTGACAGACAGTCGAACACGGAGAATGGTGTTGGATCTGAATGTATTGTACTGGTTGAGCTTCAGACTTATATAACAACGAATTATCAGAGGATACAAATCACAAAAAGACAAGATACACTGAAATTCACCAGTTACAGCAGAAAGGAATTTACAGGGACTAATTAAATGTTTACATTAGGGATAACAAGCCCTGCCTAGGATCAGCCTAATGCCAGGCAAGAAATTCACATTTTAAGGTTAAAAGCATCAGGGGGTTGTTAACTCTTGACAGGCCTTAAGAGTAATGTGCTATCACAGAGCTCTAAATTCTTAGGTCTAGTAAAACTTATCTTGTCTGGAGAGTTCCCCCTTATCAGGGTAGTATATCAACTTATACTTGACATAGAATGTAGCCTGTAGTAAAAGATTTCTATCTCAGTGAGACTTTTAGTCTCTATCTACAGACAGCTGAGTAAATGACAGATGTTTATATTGTTTTATGATGGGGCTAATTAGTTACTGAATGGGTTAAGCTCCTTGCTGCTATCTGGAATCTAAGAACACTGGAAAAAGGCTTTAGCTATGTTAGAATACAATCTTAAAAGGCATTTACTATAAGGTAATACTATATAGAGTGCACGTGAATCTATACACTAGATTAATGTGGTGGAAATTTGAATATAATGGGTTAGGGAAAGAGATGCCATAACTCTGGGAGGAAAATTTCCCTGGAGTCTTATCCTCGTGAAACAGCTTCCAGGCTTTTCGCCTGACAAACCGATCCAAACTGGAGAGTTGGCTTTCGCCAGAATATCCAGGAGGAGAGTCCTAGAAATTCATTTCTCATGAGCAGCTTTTTGGCATTTCTGCCTCAAAAGCTGACTCCACCAGAGTATCCTGACAGATATTAGTCCCCTATCAGCTTTAGGATTGGTAAAAATTCTTTCCCAATCTATTGGTGGTCTTTTTGTCTTATTGAGAGTATCTTTTGCCCTGCAGAAGCTTTGCAATTTTATGAGGTCCCATTATTGATTCTTGATCTTACAGCAAAGACCATTGCTGTTCTGTTTAGGAATTTTTCTCCTGTGCCCATATCTTCAAGGGTTTTCCACACTTTCTCCTCTATAAATTTCAGTGTCTCAGGTTTTATGTGGAGTTCCTTGATCCACTTAGACTTGAGCTTTGTACAAGGAGATAAGTATGGATCAATTTGCATTCTTCTACATGATAACTGCCAATTGTGCCAGCACCATTTGTTGAAAAATGCTGTCTTTTTTCCACTGGATGGTTTTAGCTCCCTTGTCAAATATCAGGTGACCGTATCAGGTGGGTTGATTTTTAGGTCTTCAATTCTATTCCCTAGACCTACCTGTCTGTCACTGTACCAGTACCATGCAGTTTTTGTCACAATTGCTCTGTAGTATAGCTTGAGGTCAGGCGAGGTGATTCCACCAGAGGTTCATTTATCCTTGAGAAGAGTTTTTGCTATTCTAGGTTTTTTCCTATTCCACATGAGTTTGCAAATTGACCTTTCTAACTCAGTGAAGAATTGAGTTAGAATTTTGATGGGGATTGCAATGTATCTGTAGATTGCTTTCGGCAGATAGACATTTTTGCTATATTAATCCTGCCAATCCATGAGCATGGGAGATCTTTCCATCTTTTGAGATCTTCTTTGATTTCTTTCTTCAGAGATTTGAAGTTCTTATCATACAGATCTTTCACTTCCTTAGTTAGAGTCACACCAAGGTATTTTATATTATTTGTGACTATTGTGAAATGTCTTGTTTCCCTAATTTCTTTCTCAGCCTGTTTATTCTTTGTGTAGAGAAAGGCCATTGATTTGTTTGAGTTAATTTTATATCCAGCTACTTCACTGAAGCTGTTTATCAGGTTTAGGAGTTCTCTGGTAGAATTTTAGGATCACTTTTATATACTATCATATCATCTGCAAATAGTGATATTTTGACTTCTTCCTTTCCAATTTGTATCCCCTTGACCTCCGTTTGTTGTCGAATTGCTCTGTCTAGGACTTCAAGTACTATATTGAATAGGTAGGGAGAAAGTGGGCAGCCTTGTCTAATCCCTGATTTTAGTGGGATTGCTTCCAGCTTCTCTCCATTTACTTTGATGTTGGCTACTGGTTTGCTGTATATTGCTTTTATTATGTTTAGGTATAGGCTTTGAATTCCTGATCTTTCCATGACTTTTATCATGAAGAGGTACTGGATTTTGTCAAATGTTTATCAATCATGTGATTTTTGTCTTTGAGTTTGTTTATATAGTGGATTACTTTGATGGATTTCCATATATTAAACCATCCCTGCATTCCTGGAATGAAGGCTACTTGGTCTTGATGGATGATCAATTTTAATGTGTTCTTGGATTGGGTTTTCAAGGATTTTAATGAGTATTTTTGCATCGATATTCATAAGGGAAATTGGTCTGAAGTTCTCTTTTTTTGTTGGATCTTTGTGAGGATTAGGTATCAGAGTAATTGTGGCATCATAGAATGAATTGGGTAGAATACCTTCTGTTTCCTTTTTGTGCAATAGTTTGAGGAGAGTTGGAATTGGGTCTTCTTTGCAGGTCTGATGGAACTCTGCACTAAACCCATCTGGTCCTAGGCTTTTTTTTTTTTTTTGGGGGGGGGGAGACTGTTAATGACTGCTTCTATTTCTTTAGGGGAAATGGGATGATTAAGATCTTTAATCTGATCCTGATTTAACTTTGGTACCTGGCATCTTTCTAGGAAATTGGCTACTTCATCCAGATTTTCCAGTTTTGTTGAGTATAGCTTTTATAGTAGGATTTGATGATGTTTTGGATTTCCTCAGGATCTGTTGTTATGTCTCCTTTTTCATTTCTGATTTTGTTAATTAGGATACTGTCCCTGTGCCCTCTGGTTAGTCTGGCTAAGGGTTTATCTATTTTGTTGATTTTCTCAAAGAACCAGCTCCTGGTTTGATTGATTCTTTGAATAGTTCTTTTTGTTTCCACTTGGTTGATTTCTGCCCTAAGTTTGATTATTTCTTGTCATCTACACATCTTGCTTGAATTTGCTTCCTTTAGTTCTAGAGCTTCTAGTTGTACTGTCAGACTGTTAGTGTATGATCTCTCTAATCTAGTTTCTTTCTGGAGACACTCAGGGCTATAAGTTTTTCTCTTAGAGTACAAACAGAACATTTAAGTGTTTACCACATAAAGAACAAAGCCTATGAATAAATTTAAATCAAAGAAAAATTAGTAATCATATTCCTATTCGACTCACATGTTTCTTTTGGGTTAGGAGAGCAGTCTGCTAAAAGATTGAAAACCTATGTCCCCTCCAAAATCTCAACTCTCTATTCATGCATTTCTGCTGCATTCTTAACTGGGCTTTTTCCTTGATGGCTAATAGAGTCATTTCAATAATAAAATTTCTGAATTGAAATTCAGAGCTTACATACCCTACACCTATGAGTGTACCTACATATGTACAGGCCTGAAATCTTAAGGTCAAAAGATTGCCTAAATTTTAAAATAAACATATTTTCATTTTGATTCTCAGCTATTTATTTGACTAGATTTCTTTTTTCATAAGAATATAGTCACATAAAATTTATAAAAATATTCATAAATTATTATTGGATGCCATTTATTTTGACTGTCAGTGCTTAATACAATGTCTTTTACTTTACTTTTTAAAAGTTTTTTAAACTTTTGTTTCAATGTCTATAACAGGCAATTGTTTTCAATTTTCTAAATTCACTAATTTTTGAGGAAAAAAACAGTGAACATACTGAGAAAATTAACTCCATAATTAGCATATAGTTTGATATCTTTTAAATAAGTAAAAGTTTACACTTTGGATTTTCAAGTTAAGATTTTTCTTGTACAGCAGGTAAATGTGAGGTGAGTAGGGGGTTGGATCAGTCAATGTCTGAGAAGTGCATATAGATAAGAGTAACAATATCAAGATGTGACTCACCTGGAACAAAAGGCTGACAGCTGCAATTAAGCAATAATTACCACAGAATCTTTGAAACATTTTAGGAAAAGACTGATTTAGATAGTTTTTCACTTTCCAAGGAACCAATTTCTTATTGAAGACAAAATGAACTTTTGTCTTTAATGTTTAAGAAGGCATCAAGTGAGCACAGGATTACAACTGAGGCTTTGATTTCTGGGGTTGGTGGTGACAGTAGCAGTTTGTGAGAGTCAAAGACACAGAGTATGTACAATAATTTTAAAAATCTCAAGGTTGACATTTTGGCATCTACGTTGTTTTATATCAGTGTGCTTGAGTTGAAACTTATATAGTCCTATTTTTTTTCATACTAAAGCATGATGGTGATAAAATAAGCCAGGGGAAACTAGGAAAAGAGATTAGAAGGTAGAGGGCTAATGGAGATAACTTAGTGTACTTCTGCGGTGGTCTGAAATGTGCCATCTAGTTTCAAAAAGCAAGTGTGTTTTTTTCTCCATCCTCAGCTGACTGCCAACAGGTGATTTTTCTAGTTTACAGGACTGAACATTAGGAGATCTAAAATAACCTACCTTAAAAACAACCTGCTCAACAATAAGTTAAAAGTAATACTTCTTGGGGTACCAGACAAAAGACTAGCTAATAAAAGGAAAGTGTGGGAAGGAATTTAAATTAGCAAGCTGAGTATCAAAAATACTTGACACACTGTCACAGAAAATGTGAAGAGTTTATTATCTTTTAAATAATGCATGCATTCCAGATTTATACATTCAGCATGAAATTTCATAAATACAGTTAAATTCAAAATATTAAATGAATATTATGGAGAGAAATTTAGAATTAAAGGAGAAAAAGAGGTAAGATTCTGGGATTCTGATATGTATGAGACACATGAGTCGAGGCAATTATCTTATGGAATATGGACATATTACTGACTTGCACAGAATGGGGACTCCAAAAAAAGTTTAAAACTGAAATATTTGCCGTATGTTGTCTTCCTTTTAATAAACCATTAATTTTTCTTTGATACTTTCACAAGTATAAGATTTCACATGTACATATTTTTATGAAACATGATGTGAGTGGGTACCTGATGGGCCCACAGGAAGGTATGCCTCTGAGTAATTATGACATACAACAGATCTAGTATTAAAGGGGTTTATGGGGGAAAGAGAAGAGAAGTGAGAGCCTGGGTAGGGGTGGAGGATGGATGTTTGTAAAGTCAGAAAGACAGGGGCAGAACCACAAGGGCAGAGAACGGGAGCACAGAGAGAACAGAAAAGGGAGCGAGAGACTGACCAGGAACATGTGGGAACAGAAAAGGAGAGAAGTAGTGGTTGGCAGTCCTTTTATACACAACACACACACCAAGAGCTTGTAGGAGCAGTGGCAGGTAAGGATGTAAGCTGTTGCTAAGAGCCAAGTGGAATAACTTTTGAGGCAACACACACACACACACACACACACACACACACACACACACACACATACACACACACAAACACACACAGACACACACAGACACACACACACACACACAGAGAGAGAGAGAGAGAGAGAGAGAGAGAGAGAGAGAGAGAGAGAGAGTATGTTGTAGAACGTATTTAATCTCAACCAGGGTTTCTACTCCACCTTTGATTATTCATTTCTCAGATAAAAAGTACATAACCTTAATCAGCACTAAAGCTGGTCAGATACCTGCCCTCTGTGCTATTGGTATCTACTACCCTACAAATAACCCCAAATATATCACTACCCATTTTTTCTGGGCCACTCTTAACATCAAATGGCCAATATTAATGGCCATATTTTTTATGACACACTTAACCCATTGTGTCTTCCCTATTCTCCATCTTCTCCCCCATCATCATGTGGTCTTCCTCAGAACCAAGCCTGGGAACTCCAACTCTGCCTATCTGCCCATCTCTCTTCTATCCACCTATATTCTCTAGGCATCTTTATTCACCAAACAGGGATAACTTGGGGGTGGAAGCAAGGTTTACATGCAAATTCTCTTGTCTCTGGGAGCAACCAGTCCTTAGGGATGTAGTATTTAACATTATAATACATAGCAAAAGACCAAACCTCAGCATATATATCATATAATCAGAAATCATATATATATATATATATATATATAATCAGAAACCATATATATGATTTCTGATTACTTTTACTACACTAAACTCTCTCTCTCTACCCCTTTCAACACCACCCTCCATGAATATCCATTTTTTCCTCTTCATCTTGTTCTGTTCTCAATCCACTGAGTTTACACCATGTCATCTGTCAAACACAATATTGCAGACAGTCAACTGGAAACTGCTTTACTGCCCTGTATGTAAAATAATAACTCTGAAAATAATAACTCACTGAGTCCCCAAGAATACATTAGTAGCCAACAATTCATCATGGATAGGTAGTTCCCTTGAGACCAATATGCATTCGTGCCTGATGGCTGATGGGCACATTCTTGACCAGCACTAGTGTAGGCATCTGAGAGTGCTATTAATTCATAAATGCAGTAACTGTTCTATGCTTTGGCAATATCATCTTACAGCCATTCTTTCATTCGTATGATTCTCATGTTCTATTGTGGGACTTTCAGAGAGCCCACTTGAAACATCTATATAGTTTAAGGCTGTTAGCTTTTTGCTTATGCAGTCTTTCAGCTACACTCTATCTTAAGCCAACATTTCTGGCCTTGCATCTCTTCAAGCAGGTCTTACTGCCTGCTATCTGGTTCATTCTTTCCATGCTTCTGTCTCCTGCCTGACTGTGTCTCTCTGCCTGCTCATTCTACTGGTTCTTCTGTCCCAGCTCCAGCTATATTTTTATTTATCTTTATTTTTTTCTAATTTTTTTAAAAATACTTATTTTTATTTAATGTGCATTGGTATTTTGCCTGCACATATCACACACACACACACACACACACACACACACACACACACACACACACACACACATATTACAGGTTTATTGGTAGGAAGCTATGCTCAGGTGAGTTCAGTGGCACCAAAGACCACCAGGGCCATGTACAATCAATATGAACTTTCATGACTACTCCCACAGCAGCATTTTTTTTCTCATTTGTGGCAGATGAGGAAGTGACAAACTTTTACATAGAGAAAGCAGATAATGGGTCATAGAAATGACAGTACCAAATACTTGATACTGCCTTGCACAGCAATTAACTACTAACAATACAGGGGCACACCTACATAGCCATTTGATACAATGTGTGTGGGAGAATAGGTTATTCAACAATATTTTTTGTTCCCTCCACATTACACTGTTCCTTAGACTAAGAGGTAGTATCAGTGTCCTGTTTAGGGCTGAGCACTGAACCACCCCGTAGTTTCATTATTTTTAACAGTCAAGGGTATGACTAATATTTTTCAAAGAAACTTCTAAAAATCACAGGTTGAATATGGTTCAAATCATGAAACTTTAGACAATCTATTAGAACTTCCCAATCATTTCCATGGCATTCAACATTTATTTCTGCTTCCATATATATGTACAGTTATATACATGTACAGCATCTCCATAATTTTCCTTAGCTGAATGGAGTGAAAAACGCATGTTAGTCTTGGAAAATCATGCTGCTCTGGCATAAACTACCAACGAACCAGGCTGATTGGCAGGAAATCACATAAGGTTTGGATATAAGGGCTTCTCTCCCACTGATAACATGGCATCTGACCATGAAATTCCAGCTTCTGATCAATGTAAAGAGTTTATTGGCGCCTTGATAGTGTTCTTAAGACTGAACAAAAGAGTAGCACACAGTGTGTTAACCCCAAGTTCACAGAAGCAGAATGAATAATGTGCCCTGCCAGCTGCTAAGTTGGTAGTACTTAGTTACACATCAATAGAAAATGAGTGCACAGAGGAGGCAGGATAAAAAATATTAAAAAAAAATTCTACCAGAGTGTGGGGATTTCACCTCTGGTCTAAAATTAAAAAAAAAAAAAAAGAATTTAAATAGACACAAATCTGCAAAGGAGTCCAAACACAACACAAATGAAGGTCCCCATCTGATATACTGGCATCAATCTAATATCCAAAAACCTTCAGAGACACATCTGTTCCTTTCCTGGCTCCTCTAAGAGAAAATTTGAAGCATTGGAAGTTGTCCAGGCACTTGATCAAAGAAATAATCAGCTTTGGACTTATCAGTGAGCCTATCTGGAATCCAGTGAGACAGTGTCCTCGATTCTGTGTGTTACATAGAAATCTTCCTCATGACATTGACTTGAGCAAGGGCAAGAAGCCATTTTTAAAAAGATATACCCTGAATTATTGTATCAATAGCCCTTGCGACGAAACTTTTTCTCAGGTTCACTCTGAGAATCCAGGGCAAATATTGTGGGGCTGGATACTGAAACTTGCTCTCCAGAATATCCCCAAGTGAAGGACATTATGTGTCAGCACATGGGAGCTTTCTAAAGGACAGCAATCTGGTCTGAAGCTTAGATTCCACTGCATTTTAGGGGAGGATTCTGTACATATACCTACATGAGAAACTGCACAGAAGCATGTTCTACCTCTATACTCAAGTCCCAGACAGCAGGGAGATAGACCCTGCTTCAATCCATATGAGAGACCACAGGACCAATGCACCACTGTCCACTCCTAAGTTTCTGTTATTTAATATCTAACTTCAATACAGTTAATTTAGAGTGCCACACTCTCTTTCTCCTATTTTCAGGCGGTTGGTCATGTTGCATTTGTTTTTGTTCTTCTTTGTTATGAGGAAACTTTCCTAGCTGATCTGAAGCTGCCAGTTCCTCTGTCTGAGCCTTCTGAGTCACCATGGAACTGTTTCAGCAATTCAAATGGTATGCATTTTTGTCTTGGTGTTGAGTTTGCTTTTGCATTATTTCCATTTTTTTCCTTTCTTTTTTCTGCTTTTTATTTTTAGCACTTTTTTCTTTTACTTAAAAAAAACTTTTAAAAATTAATGTGTAATTAATCCATTTTCTGCCTTCCATTTACTTCCTCTAAGGCTTTCTATGCAATCACTCATATTTACTTCCTTCAAATCCTATTTCACTTGAAGCTGACTTATCTACTCCATTTGTCTCAATTATTAGTTACATATGGTACTGCTTCAGTTTTCATTAAATTTCTACACTTAGAAACCAATACCTCAATACACACGATCTATGTTATAGTATTATTTTTCCTTTACATTTCCCAAATTTCTGAAGTTTCAGGGTAATTGTTCTTAATGTCTGGTACAGGTTTTCATAGTAGGCTCTTCTATCAGTTGTGGTTGCTTCTTCTGCTGTTAGCATTGTACTTTCAGAGCAGTGCTGGAGTTCAGGAATAGTTTTCTGAGCAGGTGGGCTATCACTTTCATCATCAAGCTATGTCCCTAATCTAGTAGGAAAGGAATGACCCTTGAACTCAGCTACAATCTGGTTTCACTTAAACCTTTCAAATACTCCAGCTGAAAGAACATGGGTAATTAAAACTACATCTAATCAAGGGGTTAATCCAAGAAGCATAAATCTCAATTCAGACACACAAGCACATGAGAAATAAAGGCAACAACAACAGCAACAGCAAATCACCAATTCTACACTATTGGGTTCCAATCACAGTGAATTACATGAAATGCCAAAAACTCAAGTGAATGTTTATTAATATATTTGGCCACATCAAACAAGATGCAATTAACTCCTAAGTGAGTTTAAGGAAATACAAACAGCTGAATGGAATTATTAAGGCAACCAATTCATTATGTGAAATTCAGTAAATATGCAAAAATAATGTTAATTCAACTTGCAAATTTGGAAATAAAATTTCTGTAAAATAAAATCTCAACATAAACTTTAACAACATATTTACCTCTTCTGGCAAATTAATTTCTCTTTCTTTTTCTACTAGAATTTGAATATTTTTGCTTCATTACCCCCTTTTATTAAAAATAGATTCTTTTGTAATACAAAGAATCGTGATTACAGTTTTCCCTCCCTTTACTCTTCCCAGTTCCTTCTTCCCTCTCCTTCTATCTGAATCTATTGTCCCTTAGAAGTTTTGAAATCCCTTTGCTATTTCTAAATTTCTATTTTTCTTTCAATGCAGAAGAATTTACACATTTTTTTTTACTAAAAACAAATGCTCCAGAACTAACTTCTTCATATAGAATTTTAAAAGCATAAATATCTACTATTATTTAGTCAGACAATATTTCTGCATTGACCAAATAATTAATATTTTTGAACTACTGGCTGTTTCTTTATTTGTGAAAACTAGCAAATTACTTAAATCAGAAAATAGCTTTGGGTGCCTGAGTCAAGAAGGAAAGAGTTTAGTTTTTTTTCTTATCATAAGAGTACCAGCTGCAAGAAGTCCAGTTGTAGAATGTGGGTTGATGTGTTTTGCCTGATCAGGGATCCCTGTGTGGCAGAAATGAAAAAAAAAAAAAAAAAAGCTATTTGACCTAACTGTGAATTGAAAAGCATTAAGTTCTGCACTTATACTTTTGCCTGGTAAATCTCCTTTATAAATATAAGTTAATTTGAACAAATTGTCATTTTCTGAACAACAATCATTTTACCCAGTATTAGTACTGAGACCTTCAGAAAGGTGCAGAAATAAAACTGTAAAATGAGTAAAGGTTTTAGTAAATATATATCTCAATCAGGGGTACAAACACTGTGACCATAGGCAAAAGCAGATTGTCCAGGATAGGTTTTATTTGGCTTATAGTTCTGCCTTATTGTTTATCACTGGAGGAAGTAAAGCAGGTCAGGAACCTGGAGGCAGGAGCTGATGATGAGGGTACTGTAGAGTGCTTCTTACTGGTGTGTTCATCAGTGCTTGCTCAGCCTGCATTATTATAGAACCTAGGACTACCAGTCCAGGGATGGCACCACAATCACTACTGAAAGAATATTATACATCCTTATCTTATGCTCTCATTTTTTAGTTGAAGTTTTCTCCTTTTAGATAATTCCATTTGGTATCAAGTTGACATAGTCTAGCCAATACAATCATCATACACAGGAAAATATGAATTAAGGTGGAAGTACTGGTTAAATGAGCTAGAGAGATATATCTAATTGAGTAAGAGTACTTGCTATCAAGTCTAAAGACTCAAACAACTTGTCTTCTGACGCCACTTGTGTGTTGTAATATATACATATATAAAATTAATTAATTAATTTTTATTGGATACTTTCTTTATTTACATTTCAAATGTTATACCCTTGTCCAGTTTCCCCCTCCCAGAAACTCCCTATCCTATTCCCCATACCCCCCACTTTTATGAGGGTGTTCCTCCACCCACTCACACCTGCCTCCCTGCCCTTGATTCCCCTATACTTGGCATCTGTCTAGCCTTCATAGGACCAAGGACCTCTCCTTCCATTCATGAATGACAAGGCCATCCTCTGCTACCTATGCAGCTGGAGACATGTATACTCTTGCTGATGGGTTAATCCCTGGGAGTTCTCCAAGGTCTGGTTAGTTGATATTGTTGTTCTTCCTCTTGGGTTGCAAACTCCCTCAGCTCCTTCAGTCCTTTCTCAAACTCCTCCACTGGGGACCTCACAATCAGCCCAATGGTTGGCTTCAAACAACTGCCTCTATTTGTAAGACTCTGGCAGGGCCTCTCAGAAGACAGCTATATCAGGCTCTGTCAGCAAGCATTTCTTGGCATCCAAAATAGTGTAGGAGTTTGGTGCCTGTTTATGGAATGAATCCCCAGGAGAGAGACAGTCTTTGGATGGCCTTTCCTTCAGTCTCTGCTCTGTACTTTGTCTCCATATTTGCTCCTGTGAGTATTTTGTTCCCCTTTCTAAGAAGGCCAGAAGCACCTACACCTTGGTCTTCTTTTTTCTTGAGCTTCATGTGATCTGTGAATTGTATCTTGGGTTTTCTGAGCTTTTGGGCTAATATCCACTTATCAGTATGTGCATACCATGTGTGTTCAATTTTGATTTGATTACCTCACTCAGGATGATATTTTCTAGTTTCATTCATTTGCCTAAGAATTTCATAAATCCATCATTTTTAGTAGCTGAGTAGTACTCCATTGTGTAAATGTACCATGTTTTCTGTATCCATTCCTCTGTTGAGGGGCATCTGGGTTTTTTCCAGATTCTGGCTATTATAAATAGGGCTGCTATGAACATAGTAGAAACTGGGTCCTTGTTAAATGATGAGGAATCTTTTGGGTATATGACCAGGAGTGGTATAGCTGGGTCCTCAGGTTATACTATGTCCAATTTTCTGAGGAACTGTGAGTGATTTCCAGAATGGTTGTACCAGCTTGCAATCTCACCAGCAATGGAAGAGTGTTCCTCTTTCTCCACATCCTCACCAGCATCTGCTGTCACTTGAATTTTTTTTTGGCTTCTAGATTTTTTTTAAATTTTTTATTAGGTATTTTCCTCGTTTACATTTCCAATGCTATCCCAAAGGTCCCCCATACCCACTCCCCCACTCCCCTACCCACCCACTCCCCCTTTTTGGCCTTGGTGTTCCCCTGTACTGGGGCATATAAAGTTTGCATGTCCAATGGGCCTCTCTTTCCAGTGATGGCCGACTAGGCCATCTTTTGATACATATGCAGCTAGAGACAAGACCTCAGGGGTACTGGTTAGTTCATATTGTTGTTCCACCTATAGGGTTGCAGTTCCCTTTAGTTCCTTGGGTACTTTCTCTAGCTCCTCCATTGGGGGCCCTGTGATCCATCCAATAGCTGACTGTGAGTATCCAATTCTGTGTTTGCTAGGCCCCGGCATAGTCTCACAAGAGAGAGCTATATCTGGGTCCTTTCAGCAAAATCTTGCCAGTGTATGCAATGGTGTCATCGTTTGGAAGCTGATTATGGGATGGATACCTGGATATGGCAATCACTAGATGGTCCATCCTTTCGTCACACTTCCAAATTTTGTCTCTGTAACTCCTTCCATGGGTGTTTTTGATCTTAGCCATTTTGACTGGTGTGAGGTGGGATCTCAGGGTGGTTTTGATTTGCATCTCCCTGACGACTAACGATGTTGAACATTTCTATAGGTGCTTCTCAGCCATTCAATATTCCTCAGTTGAAAATTCTTTGTTTAGCCCTGTAGCCCATTTTTAAATAGGGTTATCTGATTCTTTGTAGCCTAACTTCTTACATTCTTTGTATATATTGGATATTAGCCCTATATCAAATATAGGATTGGTAAAGATCTTTCCCCAATCTGTTGGTTGCCTTTTTGCTCTATTGACAATGTCCTTTGCCTTACAAAAGCTTTGCAATTTTATGAGGTCCCATTTGTTGGTTCTTGATCTTAGAGCATAAGACACTAGTGTTTTTTTTTTTTTTTTTTGCTTTTTTTGAGAGATGGTCTCTATGTTTAGTCTTAGCTGTCCTGGAACTGGATAAGTATACCAGGCTGAACTTGAAATCATGGACATTCTCTTGCCTCAGGCTTCTGCCTCTGCATATATTTTATGCCTGTTACCTTGGTGTTTTTGTGGGACTACTAATAATGAGAATGGCTCTATTTCTGACTCTGTTGCCTGCCTTTGAGACTCTTTCTGCTATTGGAGCTGCCTTGTCCAATCTCAGTATGAGAGCTTTTGCTTGCCTTATTGTACCTTGTTTTGTCCTGTTCAGCTGTCATTTCTTGGAGGCCTGCTTTTTTTTTTTTTTTTTCTGAAGAGGAAATGGAGGGAGAGTGGATCTGGGGGGAGAGAATAGGTAGGAGGGGTCTAGAAAGAATGGAGAGAAGGAAAACTGGTTGGCAAGTATGGTATGAGAAAAGAGTATTTTCACAAAAAGAGAAAGAGCAAGGGAGACAGAGACATATGAGAGAGAGAGATGAATTCCAGTTTGAAGTAATTAGACCTTTTCAAGAAAAAAAAGATGTATACATAAGAAAGTAAATTTAAAACACAATATATTAGGGCTGAAAGGGAAAATATATGCAATGCTGGGGAAAAAAAGATGTACTTGTAGGACACAACATGCTTTAAATCAGGAATAATTTTCAGTTACGCAGGTTCACTTAAGTTACATTGCTTTTTTGTTTTGTTTTGTTTTTTAGGTTTTTTTTTTATTATTTCAAGATTAGTATCTTCTTCCTTTTCATCACTCCAAACCCTTGCATGCTCTCCTTTAAGTTCAACAGTTTTGATGTTTCTAGGCTCTAGATCATGGTACATCTGATATTCTGACTGTTTTAAGCTTTACTTTTAAAATACAAACATACTTTGTAGTGTTGTATCTGAATCAATTGGTGTTTGGAATAGTTTTGCACACATACTAAACATTACTATTTCTTCCTATTGGTTTTCTCATGACTTAAGCTTGGAGATAAGAAGTGATGACACTAAATAAGAGAGTGATACCTTTCTCAGTCTCCAGAAATATACATCAGTGAAAGGAAGCAAGCAGATAAAAATCAAATCAGCCACTCTACCAGTCTATGAGAATGCTGGAATTACTTATTTGTAACAACACAACATTTTTGTGTGTGGTGAATGGAGGGAATGTAAAAAATTTGTGAATATAAATTAAAATATATTAATCTATGATATGAATGACATTAAAATTTTAAAAGATTTGACATAAGTGAAGTTGAGAGAACTGTTTACAATTCTCTAAATAAATGAATATGCAAAATATGGCAAAGAACAGGAACATCAAATTTGAAGTCATGGTGATTGAATCATTGCCAGTATGCCTGGACTGAATATTGCATAGAAAGTTATGTCTTGAACATCTCCAGAAAATATAGATATTTAGAATATTAAATTTCTTATTTTGTCCATTTAGTTGGTTCTTCAAGTTGTCTGATCATATTTGAGTAACAAAAAGTGTACTAACACAAATTATTGGTGTTCAGAATATTGCATAACAAAAGCCTCGGAACACTTTGAAGAAATTGAGTTCCACTGTGTTCATCAAATGAAGCATGATGTAGTTTTAAACCTTTACAGCAATGCATTTCTTCAATCTTGGCTCTTAGAGGGCTAATATGAGAGAATATTAAATTATTTGCCAACTAAAAACACATAATAACACTCATTCCATCAATTTCTTCCTAAATATATAGTGCATATTAACTATATTATTATAATTAAAGTGACAAAGAAGCGTTAATTTAGTTTTCACAATGCTTGACAGTATTTATCAAAACTCTGAATAGTGGATTGCAATAAAGAAGGCAGAGATGGCTAAGTCCAGATTTGGTAACTGACAGAAATGATTCCCAGAACTCCAAGCAGAAATAAGTCTTTATTATAGCAAGATCTTTTCACAAATCAATCAAAAGAAATGTACATTTTTAGACAGCAGGAAGAGAGGCAAGGAAATATTTTGTAATAGACACTTTTTATTGTCAGTGTTGCTGGATTTGTCATCACGTGAAAGACATGTTTCAAGATGTATCTGTGAATGTTTCTAGTAAGATTTACCTTAATAGTTGGTAAATGTGACCATAAACATCCCATGGGATAGGACGTGAATCGAACAAACTGAAAGAAGATGAGTTAAACCCATCATCATTGTCTCCCTCTTTACTAACTATAGATGCAATGTGGCCAGTTGTCGTTTATTGAAATAAAATGTTAATGAATCTAACCTTGATTCTACAATTTATGAAAGAAAATGTCAACTTACCTGAAACAAAGTGAAACAATCTGCATATGAGTGGAATAATGCCATTTTACCTCAAGGTTAAGCCTTATTACTATTAGTGTATTTTTGTGAATAAGAATTAATTTCAAGATTCAAAAAATAAAGTGACTATAAAATATTATAATCAAAATAAAAACATTATTTTATTTATAATGTATAAATTATCATAATTTTATGTCTGTGTACATAATGATGATGGCAGTCAAAATTTTTCATGCTGTGTCAAATTTTAAACTGCTTCAATTATTATAATAGAGCAAACCTATTTGTAAATTTTATTTATAGATACCTATTAAATATTATGCTTTTGAATATCTTCCACTAACTATTGTTGTTGTGTGTAATTAATTTAAATATGATACTGTAGGAACAGGGCATATGGAAATCTGAGACCAATCATTTTTAGGGTGTAAGCTAAGAAAATATAATTTCAGTGTTACTGTAATGATTATTACTGTTAGTTTCATTGTTCTATTACAAAATTAAAGGCTTTATATAATAATCATACAAAGGGCCATGGGTCATGCTTGTGTTATAGTGAATTATGTTTGAGTAATTGAGTAATAAAATTCACATAGAGAAACATTACTGCCAGGTCCTTTTAATATTGATACATCTGTTCCCTGTGGTTATATTGAATACTCTATTGGCAATTTGACCTCAGAAATTGACCATTAACTCCTAAATAGTCCTATGAGGAATAACAAGAATAACTATTAAAATAAAATAAAAAACTATGAAATTTCAAATGATGTTTTCTTCTCTGTGAATTTTTTTTTCTTTTGGTAATAGACATGTTTCAACTTGAACATTTAATTTGCTTGTCTACTTTTCTGTCTCCTGTAATATTTTTTAAGATGAGAAAATAAGAAAAAGCTTTATTATGAATGTTCCCTAGACCACTTCAAAATTTTGTCTATGTTTAGACTCTCAGCATGTCTGTAACACACATAATGTAAAATATGACTGCAGAGTTGATCATTTCTCTTAACTGAAATGAAGAATTATGATGATGATTCTTTAAAGTAATGACAATGAACTGAATGGGAATACAAAACACACCATCAAAACAAGACGAGAGAAACTCACGTATTACACCACGTCAAGAAATCTAAATGATTTTGTACCAGTTTTTTGAGGAAATCCTTAGTTTCTCTTATATAGTGATAGCAAACACATTAACTCATTTAAGGTGGTTTCTGAAGGTTGCTGGCAAAAGGACTCATTGGAATCAGTCAGTGAGAACACCATCCTCTTCCCCACAGCTTCGGGTGTTGAAGCAGAGTCTTGGTAGGTAACCAAAACTGGTCTTCAGCCTCCTGAGTTCTGAGATTAAACACCAGCATATATTCCTATATTCCATGTAGAAACTAAACAAAGTACTGCAGTAAAATGAATGCTTATAAGATATTTTGTGTGATCCCCGACTCCTTTACAGCTTACCTATCTCTCAGGAGATCTGTGATAACCAGGAACACAGGTGAGACCCTTGCCCCAATAACCACACCACACACACCCTGACCCCAGCTGATGTAGAATATACTCTGTTCTGCCTAAACATCATACCCATTTTGGTCTGAACTTCCACCTAAAACTGGCCGTTCAGTAAGCCTTCCCCTAACTAGGGACCCCACAGCCTACCTTTCTTCTAGGAATTCTGCCATAACCAGGGATATAAAGACAAAGGAACACAGGAAGCCTGCCCTAACAAGAGACAGCACTGCCTGCCTCCCAGGAGGCCTGCTCTAATGCAGATCAAAAAGCTCTATCTGTCTCCAAGGAGGCCTAGTCCAGTCTAAGACACCCAGGCTCGTTAACATCAGAGATTATAAAATGGAGAAAGCCAAGCACAAGAACATAAGCAACAGAAGCTAATGTAATTTGACACCATAAGAACCCAGTTCTACCAGCATAGCAAGCCCTGCCCTAATATACCTGAAGAGCAGGACTCCACCCTAGAATCCCATCTCATAAAGATGCTAGAGGCCTTTAAGAAGGACATAAATAACTCACTTAAAGACAGGAAAACACAGGCAAACAGGTAGACGTCCTTAAACAGGAAAGGAAAAAGCCCTATAAGAAATAAAGAAAATACAATCAAATAGGTGAAGGAATTGGACAAAATGGTCCAAGAACTAAAAATGGAAACAGAAGCGATAAAGAAATCACAAATGGAGGTAACATTGGATATGGAAAACCTAGGAAAGTGATCAGAAACTACAGATACAAGCATCACCAACAAAATACAAGAGAAGGAACAAAAAATCTCAAGCTTAGAGTGTACCATAGACTGTATTGCCATATTGGTCAAAAGCAAAACAAAACAAAACAAACAAACAAAACAAACAAAAGCTAAAATGTACCTAACCCAAAATATCCAGGAAATTTGGGATACAATGAACAGATCAAACCTAAGAATAATGGGAATAGAAGAGGATGAAAATTCTCAGTTGAAAGCCAGAAAACATCCTTAACAAAATGATACCTGGATACCCTAACACACCTGAAGAGCAAGATTCTGACTTATAATCCCATCACATGGACATAATATAGAGACCTTTAAGCAGGATATAAATAACTCACCTAACCTAAAGAAAGAGATGGCTATAAACATACAAGAAGTCCAGAGAACACCAAATAGACTGGGCGAGAAAAGAGAAATCCTCCCACAACATAATAATAAAAACACTTAATGTACAAAACAAGAAATATTAAAAGCTATAAGGGAAAAAGTAACGTAAAGGCAGACCTATCAGGTAAACTATATAAAGAGTCTCGTAACTGCTAAGGAAACAGAAGCATTCTTTAAAATCACCCCAACCATAAAAACCCCAGGACCAGACAGTTTTAGTGCAGAATTCTACCAGACCTTTAAAGAAGAACTAGTACCAATACTCCTCAAACAATTCCACAAAATAGAAACAGGAGGAACACTACTTAATTCATTCTATGAAATCACAGTTACTCTGATACCTAAACCACACAAAGACCTACAAAGAAAGAAAAGTTTTGACCAATTTTGCTAATTAATATCATTGTAAAAAAAAAAAAACCTCAATAAAATTCTCACAAACTGAATCCAAGAACACATAAAAAAATGTCATTCACAATTATCAAGTAGGCTTCAGTCTAAGGATGCAAGATATGAAAATCCATCAATATGATCTACTATATAAACAAATTTAAAAAAAAAACCCAATCACAGGATCTCCTCATTAGATTCATTAGAAGCTGAAAAAGCCTGTAGCAAAACACAACACCCCTTCAAGGTAAAAATATTGGAGTGATAAGGAATTCATGGCACATACTTAAACATAATAAAAGCAATATACAGCAAACCAACAGTCAACATCAAATTAAATGGAGAGAAATTCGAAGCAATCCCACTAAAATTAAGGACAATATGGGGCTACCCACTCTCCATCGATTCAATACTGTACTCAAAGTTCTAGCTAGATCAATTAGATAACAAAAGGCAATCAAGGGGATAAAAATTGGAAAGGAAGAAGTCAAGGTATAATTATTTGCAGATGATATGGTAGTGTATATAAGCAATCCCCAAAATTCTACCAGCTGACAAACAACTTCAGCATAGTTGCCAGATATAAAAATTTACTCAAACAAACCAGTGACCCTCCTTTCTACCAATGATAATCACACTAAAAAAGAAATTAGGGAAACAATATCCATCACAACTGACACAAATAATATAAAATATCTTGGTCTGACTCTAGCCATGAAAGTAAAAGAGCTGTGTGATAAGAACATCAAGTTTCCAAGTAGTGGTGGCAAATGCCTTTAATCCCAGCACTTGGGAGGCAGAGGCAGGTGGATTTCTGAGTTCGAGGTCAGTCTGGTCTACAAAGTGGGTTCCAGGACAGCCAGGACTATACAGAGAACTCCTGTCTCGAAAAACAAAAACAAAAACAAAAACAAAAACAAAAACAAAAACAAAACAAAAATACCAAAACCAAAACCAAAACTAAAACCAAACCAAACAAAAACAAAACAGAACTTCAAGTCTCTGAAGAAAGAAATTGAAGCTCCAGAAAATGGAAAGATCTCCCATGCTAATGGATCTGTAGGATTAACATAGTAAAAACAGCCAATTTACCAAAAGCAATCTACAGATTCAATGAAATCCCCATCAAAATTCCAACACAATTTTTTTGTAGACATAGAAAGAGCAAGTCTCAAATTCATATGGAACAAAAACAAGGATAGCCAAAACAATTCTTAATAATAAAAGAACTTTTGGGGGAATCACTGTCCTGACCTCAAGCTCATGGTGCAGAGACAAACAGGTCTACCAACAGAATATAACTGAAGACCCAGAAATAAACCCACACACCTAGGAACACCGGAACTTTGACAAAGATGACAAAAACCACACAGTAGAAAAAAGAAACTATCTTCAACAAATGGTGCTGGTCTAACTGGTGGTCTGCTTGTAAATGAATGCAAATTGATCCATATTTATCAGCCTTGTTCAAAGCTCAAGTCCAAGTGGATCAAGAACTACAACATAAATCCAGATACACTGAATCTAGTAGAAGCAAAGCTAGGAAATAGCATCAAACACCTTGGCACAGGGGAAATTCCCTGAACAGAACACCAATGGCTTAGGCTCTAAGATCAACAACTGACAAATGGGAAATCCTGAAACTGAGAAACTTCTCTAAGGCAAAGTATACTGTCAATAGGACAAATCGGCAACCTACTGATTGGGACAAGATATTCACTAACCTGACATCCCTTTGAGAGCTAATTCTAAAATATATAAAGAACTCAAGAAGTTAGGCTCCAGAAAACCAAATAACCCAATTTTAAAAATGGGGCACAGAGCTAAACAGAGAATACTTAACAGAAGAATCTCAAATGGCTGAGAAGCACTTAAACAAATGTTCAATATCCTTAGTCAACAGGAAACTGCAAGTCAAAATGACCCTGAGATTCTACATTACACCAATAAGAATGGCTAAAATCAAATACTCATGGGACACCACATCCTCACAAGGAAGTGGAGAATAGAGAGCAAAATTATCCTGGGAGGCATGAATTGTGCTCCATTGCTATTGGGACTGTAGACTAGTAAAACAGCTCTGGAATATCAACCTGTTGTTTCCTCAGAAAATTGGTAATAGTTCTACCTGAATAGTGAGCTATACCACTCCTGGGTTTATACCCAAAAAGTGTCCCACCAAACCATGAGGACACTATGTTCATATCAGCCTTGTTCTTGATAGCCAGAAGATGGAAGCAACCCAGATATTCCTCAACTGAAGAATGAATACAAAAAAATCTGACTCATTTACCAAATGGGATTCAGCTATTTAAATTGAGGACACCATGAATTTTGCAGGCAAATGGATGAAGCTATAAAATATCATCCTGAGGGAGGTAACTCAGACCGCAAAGGACATGTATGTTATATACTCACTGATAAGTGTATATTTGCTATAAAATACAGGATATCCATGATACAACTCACAGATCATATGAAGTTTAACAAGAATTAAGTCTGAAGTGAGGATGTTTCAATCCCACTTAGAAGAGGAAAAAGTAATCATGATAGGCAGAGGGAGGGAGGAACCTTAGTTGGAGGGGGTAGCAGGGGGAAAAGGGGCAGGGTCAGGAATAGGGGAAGAGAGGAGAGAAGCCCAGAGGGCCATGAGAATAAATAGAAATATGCAGCTGCAGGGGATTGGCGGGGGAGGGCTATAGAAAGTCCCAGAGACCTGGAATGTGAGAGGCTCTCATAACTCAATGGTGATGACCTTACCTGAAATGCCCAACAGTGGGGAGATAGAACCTGAGGAGACCACCTCCAGTAGATAGACAGGCTCCCCAGTAGAGGAATGGAGCCAACCACCCATCTTCAAAATTTTTGATCCCAAATTGTTCCTAATGGAAATACAGGAACAAAAATGGAGCAGAAACTGAAGGAAAGGCCATTCCAACTTGGGATCCATCACATGTGCAGACACCAAATCCTGACACTATTTCTGATGCCATGTTGTGCTTGCCTGATAGGAGCCTAGCATGGCTGTCCTCTGAGAGGTTCTACCAGCAGCTGACTGAGACAGATACAGATATTTATAGCCAACCATTGGACTGAGGTCAGAGACCCCTAGGGAAAAGTTGGGGATTGAAGGAGCTAATTGGGATGGCAACCCCATAGGAAGAATGACAATATCAATTAACTTGGACCCCCAAAACTTCCAGAAACTAAACCACCAACCAAAGAGCATATATGGGGTGGTCCATGGACCCTGGCACATATATAGCAGAGGACTGCCTTTTATGACTTCAGTGGAAAAAGGTGTGCCCAATCCTGTAGCAACTTGATGCCCCAAGGAAGGGGTGTGCTGGGGAGTGTGGTGAAGTAGGGGTGGGTCAGTGAGTAAGCATTCTCTCAGAAGCAAAGGGGATGGAGAATTCTGCGAGGGCAACAGTGAAGGGGGGCAATATTTGGAATATAAATAGATAAAATAATTTAATATTAAAGGAAACTTTTTGAAATGAATGGAAGTCATGAAAATCAGCTAGCAAAGAAACATGAGCTATCTCCATTAATAACCTATAATCATGTTTTCTTTCTATCTAAAGAAACAAAGTAGAATTTAGTTGACAAACTGTGTGTATCTACTTTTTATAATCTACTTAAAAATACTGAATGGAAAGACTGATCTAAAGTTATCTTTCTTGGTTGAGTTGTATGGTTTAGCTGTCAAGTTGACTTTGATTTGTCTATCTGGTTGATTTTATCCAAGAACCAATTCTTTATTTTATTCATTCTTTGTATTGTTCTCTATGTTTCTATTTTGTTTATTTCAGCCTTCAGCTTGAATATTTCCTGTCTACTACTCCTATTGAGTGTGTTCACATCTTTTTGGTCTAGAGTTATCAGGTATGTTGTTAAGTCCCTAGCATGAGATAAAGAAAGGTAGTGCTATGAACTTTTCTCCTAGCATTGCTTTCATTATGTCCCATAAGTTTGGGTATGTCGTGAATTCATTTTCATTGAATTCTAGAAAGTCTTTAATATTTTTCTTTAATTATCCTTGACCCAGTGATCATTGAGAAGAGAGTTGTTTAGTTTTCTTGAGATTGTAGACTTTCTCTTGTTCCTGTTGTTGATGAAATCCATCTTTAATCCATGGTGGTTTGATAAGATACAAGGAGTTATTTCAGTTTTTCCCCCTATGAGTATCCATGCCCAGATAGTTTATGAATATGGAAAAGGAAGAGTAACAGCAGATAAGTATATCTACCTATATTGCCACATCTGTTTATCAATGTTATTTTCCTTACCAAGAAAAGGTACCTGAGAAACATCATGCTAAAATGTTCATAGGAAATATGCAAAGCACAACTCTATAGAATAAATAGCACAGCACGTTTCTCAAGCAGTAGTGAATCAGTCAGTGGATTGGAGAGAGATAGATAGGAGTTTAGAATCCAATATAAATTATGAAATATCAAGGACTTGGTTTGCTGTACTTAAACATTCTCTTCTTTTCCATGACTAAACAATATATGTACTATAAAACTTTATTGACTAATTAATGTCTGTGATGAAATAATCCATAAGTGCACTGTACATTCATAGACTCTCCTCTTCCAGATGGTTTATGTCACTATTCAGTTCTTGGCTTTGTATTCTCTGCCTATGTTGTTTGCATGCCAATCTGTTTTCTTATGGAAACTATAGCAGACATTTCCCTAGGGGTCCAGGGTGTTACTCAGCAGGCTTTCAACCACCCTATGCTGAATTTCTCCTGAAATTCTACTTTTCTAGCAGAGTTTATATAGAAATAATCTGAACCAACTGATTATAAATCCCAAACATCAACAAAAAGGGACCAAGGAAAATAGAAAAGAAAATATATTATAATTTCTGAAATGTTATTTGATGATCAGTGAGTGTATATGAAACTAATTATTTCACATCTATAGAAATTTTGATTTAATAAATCAACACTGTTACATGTTTTTAGAGATATTTAAGGATATTACTAGTACAAAAACTTGGAAGTAAGTGAAAGAGGAAAATTTTTTATTTTATGTAATTATGGCAACATAATTTAAAACTTGTGTGGCATACATTCATCCAATTATTTAAACAAATATGTGGGTTTTTATATTGAGTAGACAAAGAAATATTTTTATACTTGATTCATATATTTGAATGAAATTATACAAATATTTTAACAATATTTGTGTATTTTTATTTTCTCAGCTATTCAAAAATTAAAATATGTTATATCTAAAACAAGAACATGATTGTAAAAATGACATTTTGTTCCTATATTTTTGTTATTGAGGTAACTAATGAGATATTATTGTCAAATATAATGTCAGTGTCCTATATTAGTTTTAAATGAAGCAAATTATATGTTTGTAAAATATAAATAAAATCTGAAGTTTTATTAGTAATACTGCACTAATAAAAGTTCTCTGATAATTTTTAGGTTGTTATTTTTGATGTTTATATTATTATCTATCTCCAAGGATATAAGGAATACATTAATATTAGCTGATGTTGGAAATGAGAGAATACACAAGAACATTTGGTGAATTTTGCTTTTAAAGTTAAGTTGCAAATTCTTATTTTCTAAGATAAAGCAATATTACATTAAACTTAAATTTAATATGCATTATTCTTACATGTCATATAAATGTATTCTTATATATCATATCGGGAAATATGTAGACTCGTGAGTCCCGCATCTGCTCGTCCACAGGGGAAACTTTGGAACATGCAGAATTTGACTGTGCTTACCCCATGCTGTCAAAGGGCTGGTATCGGGCTGTAGGGAAGTCCCAGGACATCACTCCGGCGTGGGAAAGCACTGTCTGAGGCACGGGACGAATGGAACTAGCTCATGGATCTAGAGGCCTTTGAAGAGGCCAGGTCCATGGAGTTGCCAGACTCTTCCCACACCCAGGCTCTGCTGGAAGTTGCAGAAGACCTGAGAGCAGATCCCACAGGCTGGATCTAGCCTGAGGCTAAGGGAAAGGGGAGCTCCAGCTGGTCCCACAGTGATTGTCTTTGGCTTAATAGCAGAAGGGTTGGCTATTATTGTGACTGGGAGCCTTCTATGGGAGACTAGAGGGCAACTCTATAGGCAAAGGCCTTCTTCAGTAGCTCCCCACAGCAGATCCAGAGAAAGAGACATTCAATGGTTTTATGGCATTTATTGTCATGGTGGAATATAATTATGTAAAACCATACCTCACTTCTTAGGGTAGGCCTGAGATTTAATACCTTTTGCAGGGAAGAATGTCATGTCGGGGAAGGAAAGCTGAGCCCTCCAGGCCTCTAGGTACCTCATTAGAATGGCAATCTCTGTCTTCAGCCTACATGATGAAGGGTCTGTGTCCTTTTACTCATCTACATGAGAAGGGGCTTGATTCATTGCCATTGCATGACTGATGGCTACAAATCTATTGGGGGGAGGGGGGCTGCAGACAGTGACAAGCGACTGGTGCTGGAGAGTAGGCAAAGCTCCTATTGTCCCTTAAGGGTCTCCAGGGTTTCTAGTCTTAGCTTAACTGAGGTCTACTGCCTCACAGAAATAGACATTAAATTATTTATACTTGTTATGCATTATGATGAGATCACTTCAAAAATGTAAAAGCTACCTTTGTAAGGATTTCTCCATGTGGAATAAATCCTGTATTATAAAACTAGTTTATAATTGCTAAGGATTTTAGTGGTTATCTTGGGATTTGTTTTCTAACCCATTGTAATTTTATAATAAGTTTTACTATTTCTTTCTAAAACACATCTGCGTAATTACACATACAGTAATACTTATTTAGAGTTGCCCTGGCTCAATTTAATTGAATGCACTTCGTGAGGAACCATCTTTGATTCATATTTTCCCAGGTAAAGATTTGCATATAATTTGTACCTAATTTCAGGAAATAGAAGTGGACCTTCCAAGAATTTTATTAAGCCACATGTACTTCAGCAACCTATGATCTCAACACTCAGAAAATGGATGGAGGACTATGAGTTTCAGACTAATATTGCTCTTTTCTAAATGGTCAATATTGAGAAATATTTTGTACAATGTTAGGGGAAAGCAAGGCAGAAATCAGCTCCCTTCCTTGACCTCTGGCTCACCTACTGACTCCAGGTTTTTTCTGTAAGTTCCTGCACTGATTGTCCTCAGTGACAGACTATGATATCAAAATGAAGGCAGAGGTAATAAGAAATAACAATTTTCTTTTCTAAATGACTCTTGGTCATAACATTTTATTAAAGAAACAGAAATCCAGAGTAAGCCTCAGCATCTCCATAAACATTATCATTCATAAATCATTTTCTGAAAGTTTAAAAATAATCCAAGGGAAATAAAATTGAAGTTTGAGTGTATGTTATAAAAGTAATATAATTTCCTAACTAGAATTCAGTTTCTTACTTTTACTAAGAAATATTAAGGGCCGGGATAGTTCAAGAATAAAGTATGTATTGTACAGATGTGAGACCCTGAGTTCAGGTTACCAGCATACACAAAAGCCAGCAGTGCAAACATTACACACTGTACCTCCATGTCATCATGTGACATTCATGTCAGCATCACTTGGACTCCAGCAAGTTCATATACACCTGGCTGATAAGCCATGCCACCAGCTGTCAGCAAGTGCATCTTCTTTGCTCGTTTCACACAATGCTTGCAAATTATATCATGCAGAATCCTTCAGTTTTAACATCATCTGCATCTTGGAGTCTCCTAAATTTACACTTCACCTCCATAGCTTCTTGTACAGCCCACTCAGGAGTTTCGTGTATAAATTTCACTTTTCATATATATTGCTTGATCTTAGACACTTTCTGGAACTTAGTGCAAGCTTCCATGACCCCATGGCCTTCAAATTTTAAAATGCCTGCAACATCAGTGCTATATGGAGAAGGACAACTCTGCTGTCCACTGGAGACTATAATGGTTATGTTTCTACACAAATAAAAAGGCAAAACATTTACATAGGAAATGGTTTTCAAGCAATGGACATCTTCAGAGACACTCTTGCATACACCTTTGAAGTGAATACATTTATATTGTTCTCAATTTCAGAGGATGGAACTGTATGGCCAGTACCTTGACATCAAGGCATCATTTCCACATTAAGTGCTAAGAGCAAAGTTTCCATTAAACTGAACTTTAAAATTTCCACTTTACAATTTTCATACTAACATTTATAGGTGCTTTGTCTTAACCTGCTTTGACTACAATTTTAAATAGGTTTCAGTCCATCTTTCAACAAACTGCATATTTTTCACAACTTTTGACACTATTTCATGTAATGTCTGACTATAAATCTGACTAAAGGCACTAAGCAGTGGCCATGCTACCTTGAAGCATAGTAGGCTATCATGCTTGATTTCAGACTTTCTTAAGTTTTCAGGACATGGACTGAAGGTAGGCAGATAGATGTTTTGGTAACATGTAAATAGTGGCCTTTATCCAACTCCAAACAAAGCCCTTATTTTCCTGGAAATCTCACAGTAACCACCTATTCTGTCCGCACTTTTAAGAAAATTTCATATTCCCATCTGCATGGATCATCATCAGATTGCAATTCTAAATTTTATAGATAAAGCTCATCTGTATTTCAGAAACAAATTCCACTGGTTCATTATTCTCTTGTGTGATTTTATCCCCACAAAGCCATTCCTCAGTGAAATGATTTTTTTATTAATTATGTTCCTTAGTGTTATGACAGAATCGCTAATATATTCAAATTATGTGAAGCAGAATTTATGTGTCTTACTTCAGAGCAGAAACCCATGGTAGCCAGTTTCTCTGCAATAGTCAGTGAGGGTTACATGGAATAGGAAGAAGAGAGCTTGGTCAGAAGTGAGGTTGAAAATGAAGAATACAACCGACTTTCCTCTCCCCCAAGTGACCATCTTCTTCCATCTACTGTCACCTCTGCATGTTTTTTTTTTTTTAACCTTCCAAAATAGTTTCATCATCTGAGAATGAAGTCTTCAAACAAATGAGCCTGTGGGGATAGTTCACTCAAATTATCATAGGATACAACCCATATTTATCGTAGTTCTTTCTAAATATCAAACTGTGATTTTACAACTTGAGTAAATGTCACAAGGTCTTAGTTGTATAAGACCCATCTGAAAGAAAGTCAAAGAACCTTCGTGATCTTTTTATATCAAGTCATAATTTTATAATCAATCATGCAGAATTTTAGTATATCATTTTTTTTCAGTTTTTGATGTTGTATGACACAATTTAAATCATAAAATATTTTGGTGATTTTTTACATTCTATTTTGTGCCACTTTGTGAATGCTTATGAAGTATTATTGGCATTTATTCATTCATTTATTATTTTATACCTGAGGTTTTATTTTCTTTAAAGAAAACCTACAATGATTGCAAGTAGTTTGACTCCTTTAGTGAGTTATAGTATGAACAAAGTTTATTTACATACTTCATTCATATAAATTGTAGACTTTTAATAATTGATTCACTAGCATAACTGTAATTCTTCACTTATCTGTGGAAAATTTGACTTTTAAATACATTTTCACAATACTACTAAAAATAGTATTTGAAATACTGTCAGAATTTGAAATGTTGTTTGTAGACATTATATTTTCTGTTCCTGTAGTAGATGTCATAACCAAAAGCAATTTGAAGACAAAATGGTTTATTTCATTTTATACTTTATGATCAACCATTAAGAAAAGGCTAGACAGGAACTCAAGGCAGAAAACTAGAGAAGAAACTGAATCAAGGATTTTGAATACTTTATACGGGTGTGCTTCCTCTGGTTTAATCGGTTACCTTCCTTGTACAACTCAGTACTACCTGCTCAGGGATGCCACTGAATGTAGTATGTTAGGACCTCTCAATCAATTTTTGGTCACGAAAATTTCCCTCAGATATGCACACAGGACAACCTGATGGACCCAGTTCTTCAAGCAAATCAGCCTTCCCTAAATGTCTCAAGCTGAGAAGGTAGCCTACTATACTTTGCTGTAGAGCCATCGGGATACAGAAATCTCTAATCTTGTTTCTTTTTTTTTTCTTTCCATTTTTTATTAGGTATTTAGCTCATTTACATTTCCAATGCTATACCAAAAGTCCCCCATACCCACCCACCCCCACTCTCCTACCCGCCCACTCCCCCTTTTTGGCCCTGGCGTTCCCCTGTTCTGGGGCATATAAAGTTTGTGTGTCCAATGGGCCTCTCTTTCCAGTGATGGCCGACTAGGCCATCTTTTGATACATATGCAGCTAGAGTCAAGAGCTCCGGGGTACTGGTTAGTTCATAATGTTGATCCACCTATAGGGTTGCAGATCCCTTTAGCTCCTTGGGTACTTTCTCTAGCTCCTCCATTGGGAGCCCTGTAATCCATCCATTAGCTGACTGTGGGCATCCACTTCTGTGTTTGCTAGGCCCCAGCATAGTCTCACAAGAGACAGCTACATCTGGGTCCTTTCGATAAAATCTTGCTAGTGTATGCAATGGTGTCAGCGTTTGGATGCTGATTATGGGGTGGATCCCTGGATAAGGCATTCTCTACATGGTCCATCCTTTCATCTCAGCTCCAAACTTTGTCTCTGTAACTCCTTCCAAGGGTGTTTTGTTCCCACTTCTAAGGAGGGGCATAGTGTCCACACTTCAGTCTTCATTTTTCTTGAGTTTCATGTGTTTAGGAAATTGTATCTTATATCTTGGGTATCCTAGGTTTTGGGCTAATATCCACTTATCAGTGAGTACATATTGTGTGAGTTCCTTTGTGAATGTGTTACCTCACTCAGGATGATGCCCTCCAGGTCCATCCATTTGGCTAGGAATTTCATAAATTCATTCTTTTTAATAGCTGAGTAGTACTCCATTGTGTAGATGTACCACATTTTCTGTATCCATTCCTCTGTTGAGGGGCATCTGGGTTCTTTCCAGCTTCTGGCTATTATAAATAAGGCTGCTATGAACATAGTGGAGCATGTGTCCTTCTTACCAGTTGGGGCATCTTCTGGATATATGCCCAGGAGAGGTATTGCTGGATCCTCCGGTAGTACTATGTCCAATTTTCTGAGGAACCGCCAGACGGATTTCCAGAGTGGTTGTACAAGCCTGCAATCCCACCAACAATGGAGGAGTGTTCCTCTTTCTCCACATCCTCGCCAGCATCTGCTGTCACCTGAATTTTTGATCTTAGACATTCTGACTGGTGTGAGGTGGAATCTCAGAATTCTTTTGATTTGCATTTCCCTGATGATTAAGGATGTTGAACATTTTTTCAGGTGCTTCTCTGCCATTCGGTATTCCTCAGGTGAGAATTCTTTGTTCAGTTCTGAGCCCCATTTTTTAATGGGGTTGTTTGATTTTCTGAAGTCCACCTTCTTGAGTTCTTTATATATGTTGGATATTAGTCCCCTATCTGATTTAGGATAGGTAAAGATCCTTTCCCAATCTGTTGGTGGTCTTTTTGTCTTATTGACGGTGTCTTTTGCCTTGCAGAAACTTTGGAGTTTCATTAGGTCCCATTTGTCAATTCTCGATCTTACAGCACAAGCCATTGCTGTTCTGTTCAGGAATTTTTCCCCTGTGCCCATATCTTCAAGGCTTTTCCCCACTTTCTCCTCTATAAGTTTCAGTGTCTCTGGTTTTATGTGAAGTTCTTTGATCCATTTAGATTTGACCTTAGTACAAGGAGATAAGTATGGATCGATTCGCATTCTTCTACATGATAACAACCAGATGTGCCAGCACCA